>NC_073272.2:4403000-4712750 GCF_029289425.2 Pan paniscus
GCTCTTACTTCTTCCTCTAGACACCCACCTGTGACTATGGCCATGTATTCTACCTTCTTTCTTGTTGCTATGTGTAATTGTCCATAATCCTGACTAACTACAGAGCTCACTGCCATTTACACACTAGATTCCGTGCCTTATTGCCTATTCAAGCAATAGCCCCTTTCTCGTCTGCATCACCAAATTCTTCCCTGCTATCATTTGAATGTGTTCCCAAAGTTCATACGTGGAAAACTTGGTTCCCAGTGCAATAGTGTTGGGCGGTGGGGTGTAATAAGAGGTGATTGAGTCAGGAGGGCTCTGCTTTTATGAATAAATTAATGTCATTATTACTGGAGTCAGTTAGTTATCATGAGAGTGGCTTAACCTCACCTTATCTTGCCTTTCTGCCTTTCACCAGGAGATGACACAGCATGAAGCTCCCTGCCTAGATGCCAGGGCCATGGTCTTGGTCTTCCTAGCTTGCAGAACTGTAACACAAATAAATTTTTATTATACATTTTCCAATCTATGGAAATTGATTATGGCAACATAAAACAGACCAAAAACAACACCTCTCTGCTAGATCATTGCCTTTAGTATACAAACATTTTAATAGTGCTCTCATTGTGTTCACAAAAAAGCTCCAACTGTACCTCATTTTAACCTGCAACAAATGCCCCATTTTCTTTTTCTCTTGACAGAAAAACTCCTTGAAACAGCTGTCTGTATTCCTTGCCAGAATTGTTTCTCTTCTTGTTTTCTGTTGAACTATCCAAATAAGCTTTTTACCACACCACTCCACTGAAACTGCTCTTATCCCAGGTTGCCAAATAATATTTCTATTGCTAGATGCAGTGATTATTTCTGTCTGCGTCTTATTTGAGCCATCAGCAGGATATGACACAGTTGATGACTCCTGATTTCTTAAAATACTCTTCTCACCTGGCTTCTAAGACATCACACTCATTTTGTTTTCCCTGCGTTTTTGACCAGTCTTGCAAGTCTCTTTTTCTAGTTCTTCTTCATACTCTGCCCCCTACACATTAGAATATTTCAGTTCCAGTACTTGAATTATTTTGCTTTCCTGTCTAGTTTTACTCACAAGCTGATTTTATTCAGTCACATGACTTTAGACATTTATCTGTTGATGACTTCCAGATTTATGTCTATAGTCTAAACTGAAATGCACATTCTTATATCCAACTGCCTAATCACCACCACCACTTAAAGGTTTAACAAGCACCTTAAAACATCCAAAAATGAGTTTTTGACAATCTCCTCTAATCTGAGGATTAATGTAATACAAGTATCAATCAAAATTTAGTCTGTTAGTCTTCCCTATCTACTCTTAGTCTTTTCTACAGTGGATGGTAATTCCAAATTTCCTGTTGTTTAGGCTGAAAACCTTGGACTAATTTTTTTTTTTTTGAAATGGAGTCTCGCTCTGCTACCTAAGCTGGAGTGCGGTGGCGCGATCTCGGCTCATCACAACCTCCGCCTCCCAGGTTCAAGCAATTCTCCTGCCTCAGCCTCCCGAGTAGCTGGGACTACAGGTGTGCGCCACCATGCCCGGCTACATTTTTGTATTTTTAGTAGAGACGGGGTTTCACTATGTTGATCAGGCTGGTCTTGAACTCCTGACCTCATGATCCACCAACATCGGCCTCCCAAAGTGCTGGGATTACAGACTTGAGTCACCGCGCCTGGCCTGGACTAATTTTTAATTCCACTTTTCCTTTCAAAATGTGCATTTAATCCATCAACAATCCTGTGGATTCTAACTTCAAAATATACGCAAGTGCTGACAACTTCTCGCTATCCCTACTCATACTATCCTGGTTTCAGCCACCATAGTCTATGACCTGGAATATTGCCAGTAGCCTCCTAGGTTTTCCTGTGTCTACAATTGTGCTCTCAGTCTGTCCTTAGCATACAAGCTATAGTGATCCTGTTATATCCTGTTAATCATAAGTTAAATTACGTTATTTCCTCTCCTAAAAACCCCCTCCATGCCTTGCCTGTCTCATAATAATTAAAATCCAGAATGTCACATAGGTTCTATGTCAATAGTGCACCAGCAATTGCTTAACAGCCAGTTTTATATTAAAACAAAAATACTGCATATGGGTGTGAGTGCTGTGACACCCACCAGTATACATATGCACACATATTTATATTTAAGGTTTATTGTTTTAAAGAAGTACTAGCATATAATTTACAAATATTACTCAAATATACAACACTTTTTTGAAAATATCAAAGAACCTATTGATTCTTACAAAATGCTTTTATTGAATTTTGCCAAACTCTTGTTTCCATAACCAAACTATGGCTGCAGCTGATGAATGTGTTTAGTTTCTTTTCTTTTCTTTCTTTTTTTTTATTTTTTATTTTTGGAGATGGAATCTCCTCACTCTGTCACCCAGGCTGGAGTGCGGTGGTGGGATCTTGGCTCACTGCAACCTGTGCCTCCCGGGTTCAAGTGATTCTTCTGCCTCAGCCTCCCGATAAGCTGGGATTGGATTACAGGCATGCACCACCAAGCCCAGCTAACTTTTGTATTTTCAGTAGAGATGGGGTTTCACCATGTTGACCAGGCTGGTCTCGAACTCCTGGCCTCAAATGATCTGCCCGCTTTGGCCTCCCAAAGTGCTGGGATTACAGGCGTGAGCCACCACGCCCGGCCATGTGTTTAGTTTCCACATAAATGTTGGTTGATATTTGTATGTGTTTTAACGAGTAAGAGGAAAGTGAAACAACAAAGATATATGTTGGAACATCACTGGTTCATCAATGAGAGGAATAGCTTCTTCATTGAATCAGATAGTAGTTTTCAAATAGTGGAAGGATATTTTCTCAGTTTTTTACTATTCACAATGCAATGCCTACAGCCATGACACCCTTTTAGGTTTACTCTGCATTGTTAACATTTTCTCCAGCATATTTTTAAGTGTAGATGATCAGCAAAACAATAAACTAGCCCTTATTTGCAGCATTTTTAAGTTTCCCTAGTGTAAATATTCCCACCATGGTTGATTTCAATGTGATGTCACTAAATGCAGGAATATTACTAGATTTTTTTAATGCTGCACTGCCATCACACAGATAGATACAATAAATCTATACAAGCTGGAGTCATGGTTACCTGTTATAGGACACATGTTCAAGGTCATTCTTCTGTACAGGAGTTGAACTGCTCCCTGAGAAATGGTAGCTGGATAATAGTAAGAGATTACAGATATAATTGCAAGGTGTCAGAATCAACCTAAGAACTTCCTGTGACTTTGATTGAAAGGTTTGAGGCTTAGGGGTATTAGAATATCTATAACTACAACACAATTTTACATATCTGGAATTTGAACCTTTTATGTTTTCTCCAAGCCTTTGTTAAAGTCTGGTTAAATTGTTTCAACACAGCCTCATCTTACGCTGTAGAGAACTGAAGAAAAGGCCTTTTTCTATACTTGTGGAAAAACAGTAAAGGGAAGAATGGCAGCTGAGCAATGGAAGCAAGTTAGGAGCTGGCAGTAAGGAGATAACAAGCTGGAATCAGACAACTGGTTGAGATAAAAAATGAGAACAAGCTGGATGCGTGAAACATGGACAGATTCCTTGGGGATTTCCAGAGATACATGAGGAAAGGAACTTGGTAGAAGACAGAGCTAGTAAAATATTGATAAATATTAACTGTATCATCTTGTGATGATAATGGTGCAGAGAAATTGGTACCTTTGAATACTGCTGGTAAAAGTTCACAGGATTTTTTAAGAGAGGAAAATGATAATATTTATTAAAAGCTTAAGGAATTTATACCTCTGGACTCAGTAATTTCACTTATAAGAATGTATTTTAAGGAAATGTTCAGAGAGACACAGACTTACGTACAATATTGTTGATAATAGCATTATTTATGAGCAAAAAACCATGAAAACAGCCAGGTGCGGTGGTGGCTCACGACTATAATCCCAGCACTTTGGGATGCCGAGGGGGGCGGATCACTTGAGGTCAGGAGTTCGAGACCAGCCTGGCCAACATGGTGAAACCCTGTCTCTACTAAAAATACAAAAAATAGTCGGGCATGGTGGTGCACATTTGTAATCCCAGCTACTTGAGAGGCTGAGGTGGCAGAATCGCTTGAACCCAGGAGGTGGAGGTTGCAGTGAGCCGAGATGGCGCCACTGCACTTCAGCCTGGGTGACAGAGCCAGACTCCGTCTCAAAAAAAAACCCCACAAAACCATGAAAACAATTTAAATGCTATGCAGATGAGACTAGTAAAATAAGATATGGCATATCCATATAATGCAATACTACATCGGTATTATAAATCAGATTTTCAAAACCTATTTCATGACATTCAGAATTTCTGAAAAATAATATAAAGTATCAAAAGTAGGATACAATCCACATGTACCATGACTCTAGTTTTGTTTAAAAAGAGTAATGATAGCAGAATAATAAAATAAAATGTCAGCACTGGCTATAATTTGGAGGTAGAATTTTGGATAATTTTTAGTTCTCTTTCTTTTTTCAACTACTCTAAAAAATATGTAATTATAAATATAATGTTTTTGCCATGATCATGTATTTAAAAGTTTGTATTTAATATAGTACATATACAGAGAATCGAACACATTAGGAGGATTTATCTTGCTGAATTTTCACAAATTGAATGAATCCCATGTAACTTGCACCATGATTAAGAATAAGATATCACCATCACTGGTCCTCTTCATGCACCCCAGAGGTTTTCACTCACTAACCCTCCCAATCCCTACACAAACGTGCACACACACACACACACACACACACACACACAGCCTTTTCCACCTAGGGTCACAATTATTCTGACTCTAACAGATTATATTAGCTTTACCTGTTTATACAGTTTACACAAATACAATTATATAGCATGTAGTCTTCTTTTTCCCAACAATTTAAGTTGCATTTCTCTATCTCTGTTTCAATACCTGCTATGATTTGAGTATGTCCCTTCCAAAATTTTGGTGTTGCCAGTGTGATGGTTTTAAGAGGTGGAGTCTTTAAGACATAATTAGGCCTTGAGGGCGCCTCTCTCATGAATGGGATTAGGTGCCCTTTTAAAGGGGCTTGACAGAGGAAGTTCTTCCTCTCTTGCCCTTCTGCCTTCCACTATTGAGGACACAGCAAGAAGGTCCCCATCAGATGTCGGTGCCTTCATCTTGAACTTCCCAGCCTCCAGACCTGTGAGAAATAGATTTCTGTTCTTTATAAATTACCCCGTCTCAGGTATTCTGTTATAGTAGCCCAGACAAAGACAATGAACTAAAAGGAAAACATGAGGCTGGAAATAACAATGAACACTTCTTGTCTCATGCAGTGTCCTCTGTGAATGAGTAGCTCACAACATAGCTACTCTTTCTGAAATGTCAGGATTGTTTAGTTTCTGGACAATTCTCCAAATCATCATAAACCGATCAATTAACATACTACTGCGGCACTACTCACAATAGCAAAGACTTGGAACCAACCCAAATGTCCATCAGTGATAGACTGGATTAAGAAAATGTGGCACATATACACCATGGAACACTATGCAGCCATAAAAAAGGACGAGTTCATGTCCTTTGTAGGGACATGGATGAAGCTGGCCACCATCATTCTCAGCAGACTATCGCAAGGACAAAAAAACAAACACCGCATGTTCTCACTCATAGGTGGGAATTGAACAACGAGAACACTTGGACACAGGAAGGGGAACATCACGCACCGGGGCCTGTTGTGGAGTCGGGGGAGAGGGGAGGGATAGCATTAGGAGATATACCTAATGTAAATGACGAGTTAATGGGTGCAGCACACCAACATGGCACGTGTATACATATGTAACTAACCTGCATGTTGTGCACGTGTACCCTAGAACTTAAAGTATAATAAAAATAAATAAATTTAAAAAATAAAAAAGAAATAATAATTGTGATAGTAAAAATAATAAAACGTAAATTCTCAAGAGGAAAAGACAATCTGTGGGAATTTATTTTAAATGTATAGATTAGATTCTACATGAAGATAAATTAGTTGAGAATAAGGCAAATCAATAGATTTTATATAGTAGCTACTATTTGCATGTACCCGTTATATGCTAGGCATTTTACATATATTGTCCCATGGTTTAACCTTTACAATAAACTAAAGGATTAGAAGATAATATTCCTATACTACAAATAGAAAAGTAAGTCTCTGAGAGGTTTTCTGCTCAAGATTGCTAAAATGCAGAGAACAGTATTATAATCCAGGTTTCTCTGATTTTAGAGCCTGGACTGTTTCTGCTGTGATGCTTACTGGTAGTTATTTCAGGAAATTGTGTTTTTAGTTCCCTTCCTTTTGAGTTCACATAGTAGCATCTGATTTTGATTCAGAGTGTGATTAACGCAGGGAACTTTGAGCGGTAACAAAGTGCTGATTGTCAGGAAGGCCTGTTTATACCTTGCCTGTTTTACTTTAATCAGCAATACACTTATAAATTATGTATCAATTTATACTGATAATAAAATTTGCATTTTTTAAACATCCTGGATTCCATAGAAACTGAATGCATTGTTGCTTTTCAGTTAGATGTGGCCAAAAAAATGCTCAGAATTATTGAAATGACTATTTCATCAGAAACCACCTTTCAATGTTCAATGAATAACACACCATTTCAGCTTTGTCATGCTCCCGGCATGCTGTGCAGGTCTGCTTGTTTCCTGAGGGCGTGGGGTAGCCATGCAGTTTTGGATGTCAAGGTCTCAGTCATTCAGTCTGGCCTAGGCTCTGGGCAGCTGGGGTCGTGATGTTGCAGGCAACCATACGCACCTGGTGGCACGACGGTGGGACCTCAGAGATGAAGAGAGTCCGTTGCTACTGGTCCCCAGAGCAGGATGCACTGTATTAGTGGGTCCATTTCAAGATGGTGCTGAGTCACAGCAGTTTAGGTCGCTGGTGCGGAGGGTGCTCATGTTGAACTCCTACTCTGAGGCAATGCAGCTACACAAACTCCTAGCTACTCTCCAAACTGGATTCAGAGACTGTGAGGACTGGGGGACTCTCTTGTAGCAAGGATTGTTAATGTTTGTGGCATAAATGAGGACTACTGTGGCTCTCTAGCTTACCTTTTAACTGTAAGATTAATTTCCTCCTGACTCTGAGCTGATCCCCATGGGGGAGACGGTGTTGCAAAGGCAGGCTTCCTCATTCCCCTTGCTATGGTGCTGTCCTGGATTTCATTGCTCTGTGGGGTTTTCACCACTCCCCTGGTGCTCTCCAGAGTGCTTCCTCGGTCAGTGTACTCAAAATATAGTTGTTCATTTGTTTTTTGTCCCTTTTTATGGAGAAGATGGGCACCAGGTAACTCTTGTTAGCCATCTTGGTGACGTCACTCTGTACCTTGGTCTTTTAAATGGCCATAGTTTGCCCATTTCTATTATGGAGGGATAGAAATAACCCCAACTGTGTAACATTATTTATTCACATAATTATTTTGCTTTTTTTCCCTAGATTAGCCAACTGTCTTTATGGCCACTGCTTGTTCTGCCAACCTGGGTCAGGCTGGCAGAACAAGCAGGAACATTTCTCAGCAGACTGCCTGCCTTCTGACTTCCTCATTCAACAGAAGCCAGGAGACTCGCTTGTCCTACAATTTCACTTTGCTTCCCTAATAACCATCTCATTGAATCCTTTAGACATCTAAGTCATAGGACCGCTAGTTATCTTTCCTTGTCACCAGCAGTCTTAAATCAACACTGTTAAAACCTACCTTTAGTGACAAATAGCAAATTCAATGTGCTTTCCAGAGGTGAGCTGATAAAACCACTCATGTAGGTATATAAATGACTGGCAGAGTTTAATTTATAAGCTTTCATAAGGGTTTACTCCCCCAAAATGTGTATGTGGTGTGTGTGTGTGTGTGTGCGTGCGCGCGTTTCAGTGTTATTTTGGAGAATCATTTCATAGATGACTAACCCTGTCTCTGTTAGGTAATCATCCATTTTTAATACATTTTTTATATCGTGGAAGACTCGCACCTCTTCACCAATAGATATTCATTGTGTGAAATTAAGCTTTTAACATTATTTTTCTCATGAGGCCAAATGAGTGTGGTTTTAGAGTTAGGTTTACTGCACCTCCCGGGACAGATCAGGCACCTATGCACGGACTTCCCAGCGGACTGCATTTTAGCTTCCTGGTTAATCAGAAATCTGCAGCTTGTTTTGTCCTGCCACCGCGCTTTCCCACCACGAGAACATGACTGATGCCTTGATCTCAACAGATGTAAGACTGTATAAGTGATGAGACACTTTCATATTCACTTAACATTGAAACTATAACATAGATAGCACCAACTTGATCTTAGTAGAGAAGGAAGGGAAGAGAGACAAGTTAAAACAAATCCTGTTTCTCAGAGAGAAAGAAGTAACAGAAAAAGAAACTTTAAGGCAGGTGCCATTAATTGCCTCTTTCCCGGAAGGAAGTGTTTAGAGAGCTTGAAGCTAACAGGAGAGAAGATAGCTAGATAATGGCTACACATCTGTGGCTTCTTATTTAGAAAAATAATTGTTACGATATGTTGTAATCATTTTCTCATCAGCAACATTTTCTCATTGGCTACTATTGCACCAGGTGACTATTCCTTCACGTTTTGACATCCTCTCTTTCCCTAGCAATAATGGAAAAGACAAGGGAAATGAATTCTGCTGAGTTCTTCTTCAGCCAATCACCTTCTGACTGTCCCGGCCTTTAACATCTTTCCAATAGCCCCAACTATTCCCATTCAGATTTCTGTGTGTCCTATAAGCTCTGAGGTAATCTGTCCTACCCCAATAGCCCAACCTAAACTAAGACAAGGAAGGCTTCATCCTACACCAGAGTTTTCATCGTCAGCACTATTGTTTTAAGCCTGATAATTCTTTGCACAGAGACTCTCCTGTGCATTGCAGGATATTCAGAAGCATCTCTGGCCTTCACCCACTGTCAGTAGCACTCACCTCCCACCAGTTACAGCAACCAAAAATGTCTCCAGACACTGACGAATGTTCCCAGAAACGGGGAGGTGGAAATCACTCCCAGTTTGATAATGACACTGATGGGAAAACATAATTGTAGGAGAGCTTGGTGTGAGACAGTGGGTCTTTTGTCCTCCCCATACATGGCACCAGGACATGCTCTGTGTCCAGGTGTGAGTGTACACTATGGATACAGCATGCCCAGAGCACTCAGCAATGGCTGGAGCTCCTATGAGCTTCCGAGAAGAGGCTAAGCCAAGGCCTGAGCTTTCTTGAGTGGTTGGCCCCACAGAACACAGATAAAACATAAAGGAGCAGCTGCTGATAAACACAGACAGGTTGACTGACCTCCTCTGATCACTCCATGTCTCTCAATTAATATCTGCTCACTCATCAAAACTATGAAATAATTCCCCAATGTGGCATTCCAGCAAACAACAAAATTTCCACATTAATTTCATTTTGGTCGACAAATTGTGTTATACCCTTTTAGGCAAAATAAGCACATGCCTATGTATGGATGAAATGGAAAGCCTATTTTTTAAAAAATACGGCCAATTAAGAAATTGTCTATTGACTATCTCTCTGTAGAACACTACTGGAGTTTGGGGGGGCTTCTAACATCCTGCACAGGGAAAAGAGTCAATGTTTGGGGTAGCAGGTATCTCCCTGGGCCTCTTAGCACCACTCCTGCTCCTGGCTGCTGAGCTCACAAAAACACTGGCCTCCTTTATTCTCATGGATCCCAGACCCTGGCCCTAACATTCTTTCAAAGCATCCATCCATCATGCGGTACTTAAAATCATGAACTCTGTAGCTGCACTGTCTCGGTTTGAATCTTGGATCCACTATTTACTAGCTGCATGGCGTGGGCTAAGCTAGTTATCCTCTCTGTGCCTCAATTAGTAAATATTGAGTACTCATATGTTCCAGGAATTATTTCTTCATTGTTTCTAAAAACTAAATTAGCTAATACTTATTTAAAAATTTAATAGTGTTGAATATGTATTAAGTGCAAATGCATTAGCTATTATTATTATTATGCCCAACTCCTCTCCTTTTTTTACCCCAAATCCAATTCATCAGCAAATCCTGTATGCTCTTTTAAAATACTTTTCAAGCTGGCCCACTTCTCACCATCTCTAACATTACAACTCTCAACCAAATCATCATTATCCCTCATCTGGATTACTGGAATAGACTCCTACTTGGTATTTCTGCTGCCATCCTTATCAATCTGTAGTTCATTCTGCACACAGCTTCTAGAAGGATCTTTTAAAAATTCATCACATCACTCCTTCACTCAAAACTGGCAATGGCTTTCCAGCTCGCTCAAAGCAAAAAAAAAAAAAAAAAAAAAAAAAAAACACACTTTATGTCATTTGGAACCTACTACCTCTGTGACTTTAGCCTCCATTATTGTGCCTGTTTCTTATTCTTCTTTGGTCGATATGACCTCCCCATGATTCTCTATGTATGCCAAGCACATTTCTGCTTCAAGAATTCAGCCTTTGTTCTGAATGAAAAGCAGTTCATTATTGTTTTGAACCGCTTTTCCTCAAATATCTACATTACTTGCTCCCTCATTTTCTCGCGGTTTTTTTCCTCAAATATCACCTTTTCAGCGAGGTTTTACGTGAACTCCCTATTTAAAACAGCATCCCCTCAGCATTCCCTGAACCCCCACGTTCTACATTATTTCCTCCATTTCAATGTATACTATCTCAAATAGTATATATTTAGCATATTTATTTTTGCTTATTGCCTGCCCCTTCTCCCCAGAATAGAAGCCACGTGAAGGAAAAAAAAATTAATGTTTGTTCACTGCCATATCTCTAATATCTAGAGCAGTGCCTGATTCAAAATATGTGCTCAATCAATTAAAGTATGCATTGAACATAATAAATAATTATGAGCTAATTGATTCGTTTTCTTTCTGAGATGGAGTCTCGCTCTGTTGCCCAGGCTGGAATGCAGTGGCATGATCTCAGTTCACTGCAACCTCCGCCTCCTGGGTTCAAGCGATTCTCCTGCCTCAGCCTCCCAGGTAGCTGGGATTACAAGCATGCACCGCCATGCCCCAGCTAATTTTTGTATTTTTAGTAGAGACGGGGTTCACCATGTTGGTCAGGCTGGTCTTGAACTCCTGACCTCGTGATCTGCCCGCCTTGGCCTCCCAAAGTGCTGGCATTACAGGCATGAGCCACCGTGCCCGGCCAGCGAATAGAATTATTGGTAACAGTGATGTTAATGTAGCTGGAGCATGTGATGCAGGGGTAAGTAAATATAAAGGTTTTCTATGAGATGTGATCTTTGGAAATGGTAGCGAATGTTTATTGAAAGCTTACCTATTATCTCATTTAATCCTTGAAGCAACCATATAAAATTGATAATCTAATTATTATTTCACAGATGCAGAAAATAAGGCCAAGGTGGTTAGGGTCACACAGTAAGTGGCTTAGAGAGGATTTTAACTCCAGGTGTTTGGCTTCAGAGCCCTTGTGCGTAACAACTAAGTGTTTTATTGTCCCTAAAATGCAGTTTGGGTAATAGTTTGAAAGATGAATATTTAATCAGAGAGCAAGAGAGTAGAGAAACTGGCTTCGAAACTACACTTCATTGAGGAATTACGTACTCGTTCTTTTGAACAGCTAATATTGATCAAGCTCTGTACTAACCACGAATAATGTACAGAAGAAATAGCATATTTGCAGTCTTCCTAACCCACAGTTAAGTGAGGAAACAAACACATAAATAATTTGTGAAAAAACATAAGATAAGCACTGTTCTACACATACATATGAGGATTTACAGAAATTTAGAGAAAGAATCAGTCAACCAGTCTCCAGGTAAGTGAAGGTGAGTTTACTAGAGGAGATGATATTTAAGTTATCCTTATAGTATAATGAAGAGTTCACATTGACCACGATGGAAAGAATATTCCAAGCAAAGGAACCAACAGCATGTGGAAGTATTAGAAATGACAAAGATCATAGCCCACTCAAAAACTCAGAGAAATTCAAATTTGCAATTAAGGGTTTCTGAGGGGAAAACGTAGCAGGTGAAGACATGAAGGAGAATGGGGTGCAAATCCTAAATAATTTAGATATTTTTAAAAGCTTCAGAATTTTTGTGCAGATCATAAAAACTCTTGTTCCCCTTCTCCTCTATCCTCTCAGGCATTTTTCCCACTAAATCTTTTGCACTTCTAATTATGCCTCGACATCTGCTTCCCAGAGGTCCAGAAATGACACATCATGTAGTATAGGGTGCTCTTTCACAAAATATTTGTAACTGTAATCCAATCAAGCCTTCAGATTGAACTACCAGTTTATAGAAAATACAACAGCTATCAGAAGAAAGTAAATTACACCATGAGTAAATATGCACACAATTTCAGAATCCTGGGATCAAGATATCCGCCCATCTTGGTATTGCAAATGTTGAGATTACGGGCATGGGCCACTGTGCCTGGCCTTAGGAGATATTACTTTTGTTTGCTATCTTAATAGTATTGCAGTTTCTTTTCTTAATGTTGCTTTTTAGAGATACATACTAATATGGTTTGGCTGTGTTCCCACCCAAATCTCATCTTGAATTGTAGTTCCCATAATCCCCATGTGTCATGGAAAAAATAGGTGGAGATAATTGAATTATGGGGACAGATTCCCCTATATTGTTCTCATGATAGTGAGTGAGTTCTCACAAGATCTGGTGGTTTTATAAGGGGCTTCCCCCTTTGCTGGACACTGATATGGTTTGGCTGTGTCCCCACCCAAATCTCATCTTAAATTCCCACATGCTGTGGGAGGTACCCTGTGAGAGGTAATTAAATCATGAGGGCAGGTTTTTCCCATGCTGTTCTCTTAATAGTGAATAAGTCTCACGAGATCTGATGGCTTTATAAGGCAGAGTTTCCCTGCACAAGCTCTCTTTTTGCCTGCCACCATTCATGTAAGATGTCACGAACTCTCCCTTGCCTTCCGCCATGACTGTGAGGCCTCCCCAGCCATCTGGAACTGTAAGTCCAATAGGCCTCTTTCTTTTGTAAAATTGCCCAGATTCAGATATGTCTTTATCAGTAGCATGAAAACAAATGAATACAGTAAGTTGGTGCCGGGGGCATTGCTGAAATTATACCCAAAAATGTGGAAGTGACTTTGGAACTGAGTAACAGGAAGAGGTTGGAACAGTTTGGAGGGCTCAGAAGAAGACAGGAAAGTATGGGAAAGTTTGGAACTCCATAGAGACTTCCTGAATGGCTTTACTAAAATGCTGATAATGATATGGACAATGAAATCCAGGCTGAGGTGGTCTCAGATGGAGATGAGGAACTTGTGGGGAACTGGAGCAAAGGTGACTCTTGTTATGTTTTAGCAAAGAGACTGGTGACATTTTGCCCCTGCCCTAGAGATTTGTGGAACTTTGAACTTGAGAGAGATGATTTCGGGTATCTGGCAGAAGACATTTCTAAGCAGCAACACATTCAAGAGGTGACTTGGGTGCTGATAAAGGCATTCAGTTTTATAAGGGAAGCACAGCATAAAATTTTGGAAAATTTGTAGCCTGACAATCCAATAGAAGAGAAAATCCCATTTTCTGAAGAGTAATTCAAGTCAGTTGCAGAAATGTGCATGAGTAACCAGGAGCCAAATGGTAATCCCCAAGACAATGGGGAAAATGTCTCCAGAACATGTCAGAGGTCTTCACAGCAGCCCCTCCCAACACAGACCTGGAGGCCTAGAAGGAAAACATGGTTTCATGGGCCAGTTCCAGGGTCCCTGTGCTGTGTGCAGTCTAGGGACTTGGTGCCCTGCATCCCAGCTGCTCCAGCCATGACTAAAAGGGGTCAAGATGCAGCTCAGGCCGTGGCTTCAGAGGGTGCAAGCTCTAAGCCTTGGCAGCTTCCACATGGTGTTGAGCCTGTGGGTGCACAGAAGTCAAGAATAGAGGTTTGGGAACCTATACCTAGATTTCAGAAGATGCAAGGAAATGCCTGGGTGTCCAGGCAGAAGTTTGCTGCAGGGGTGGGGCTCTCATGGAGAACCTCTACTAGGGCAGTGTGGAAGGGAAATGTGGGGTTGGAGCCCCCCACACAGAGTCCCTACTGGGGCACCGCTTCGTGGAGCCGTGAAAGGAGGGGCACCATCTGCCAGACCCAAGAATGGTAGATCCAGCGACAGCTTGCACCGTGTGCCTGGAAAAGCCACAGACACCCAACACCAGCTTGTGAAAGCAGCTGGGAGGGAGGCTGTACACTGCAAAGCCACAGGGGTGGAGCTGCCCAAGACCATGGGAACCCATCTCTTGCATCAGCGTGACCCAGACGTGAGACATGGAGTCAAAGGAGATCATTTTGGAGCTTTAATATGTGACTCCCCCCTACTCGATTTTGGACTTGCGTGGGGCCTGTAGCCCCTTGTTTTGGCTAATTTCTCCCCTTTAGAGTGGCTATATTTACCCAATTCCTGTACCCCCATTGTGTCTAGGAAGTAACTAACTTGCTTTTGATTTTACAGGCTCATAGGTGAAAGAGACTTGCCTTGTCTCAGATGAGACTTTGGACTGTGGGCTTTGAGTTCCTGTTGAAATGAGTTAAGACTCTGGGGGACTGTTGGGAAGGCATGATTGGTTTTGACATGTGAAGACATGAGATTCGGAAGGGCCAGGGGCATAATGATACGGTTTGGCTGTGTTCCCACCCAAATCTCATCTTGAATTTCCACATATTGTGGGAGGCGCCTGGTGGGAGGTAATTGAATCATGGGGGCGGGTCTTTCCCATGCTGTTCTTTTGATAGTGAATAAGTCTCATGAGATTTGAAGGCTTTATAAGGCAGAGTTTCCCTGCACAAGCTCTCTTTTTGTCTGCCGCCATTCACATAAGATGTGATTTGCTCCTCCTTGCCCTCTGCCATGATTGTGAGGCCTCCCCAGCCATGTGGAACTGTAAGTCCAATAAACCTCTTTTTTTTAGTAAAATTGCACAGTCTCAGGTATGTCTTTATCAGCAGCATGAAGATGGACTAACGCAACACTCATTTTTCTCCCTGCTGCCATGTGAAGAAGGATGTGTTTGCTTCCTCTTCTGTTATCATTTGTAAGTTTCCTGGGGCCTCTGCAGCTATGCTGAACTGGGAGTCAATTAAACCTCTTTCCTTTATAAATAACTCAGTCTTGGGTATGTCTTTATTAGCAGCATGAGAACGGACTAATACACATACCAATAAATTAAGTTACAAAATGTCAAAATGTCTATAAGTTTAAATACTTCATAATGTAAAAATATAGATGAAATAAACATGTAAAAGAAACCTCTAAAGACTATCATCCCTAAGATAAAGAGCAAAATAAAGATGTTTACTTACACCACTATTATTTCTCTTTTCTTTTGAAGTTGCAGCCAATAAAATAATATTAATAATGGCATCAGCAACAAAAAACCTTTTATAGTGCTTATTATGTGATAGGCATTGTTCTAAGCATTTTGTCTAAATGAACTCATGTGATCCTTTGATGGTCCAGATCACCTTGTGTGGTAAGTAACCGTCTCTTGGTTTTAAAGAAAGTTGAGGTTAAGAGACGTAAAGTATCACAGCTGGTAAGTGGTGAAGCCATATTAAAATATATGAGCTCCAGTTCCTATAAATAAATAAACAAATGAATATACACATATGTGTAATAACAATGTGTAATTCCTTATAAGATACGTAATTATCTGTAGATTACATTCTTATATACCGAGAAAATCTGAGAAAATTCATTCTATATCTTTTTAGAACTAATTAGAGGTTCAGTATGGTAAAAAGTGGGCATATTTATTACAGTAAACAACAACAAAATGTATTTAGGAATAATCAAAGTAAAAATGTCTATTTTATGTAAATGTAATTATAATTTTTATTCTGTTCCAATCAAAATATTATTTAAAAATACACTGGCAAAAGGACTCAAAGATATACCTGGAATAATAGGTGATACTAAGATACTTTTGATAAAGACGAATGAGGGAAGACCGGTCCCAACATCAATGCCATTATAAAGATAGAAAAAACAAAACAGTTGGTATTGGCAAAGAGCAATAGCTAAAAGGAACACAGTACAAAGTCTGGATTTAGACTCAAGAATATATAATTTAGTATATGATAAGGCAGCATTTGAAATAAACACGGTCATATCAAATTGGCATGTAATGTACCCCATCTTGAAACTTGCTACTATCTTGGCTTGTGTGTGGATAGCATATTACATTAATGCCGAGCAGATTAGTAACGCCGAAGTAGCTGGCGCCTAAATGGCTTAAACACGGAGAAACCACTTACTGATGATGGAACAAAAACTGACCAATCAGATTATAGAGCGGGCTTTTTAAAATTTCAGAAGCTTCTTTGTAGCTAAACCAACAAGAACAAAGACACAACACACCAGAATGTCTGAGACACATTCAAAGCAGTGCGTAGAGGGAAATTTATAGCACTAAATGCCTACAAGAGAAAGCAGGAAAGATCTAAAATTGACACCCTAACATCACAATTAAAAGAACTAGAGAAGCAAGAGCAAACACATTCAAAAGCTAGCAGAAGACAAGAAATAACTAAGATCAGAGCAGAACTGAAGGAGATAGAGACACGAAAAAACGCTCCAAAAAACCAATGAATCCAGGAGCCGGTTTTATTTAAAAGATCAACACAATTGATAGACTGCTAGCAAGACTAATAAAGAAGAAAAGAGAGAAGAATCAAATACACGCAATAAAAAATGATAAAGGGGATATCACCACTGATGCCACAGAAATACAAACTACCATCAGAGAATACTATAAACACCTCTATGCAAATGAACTAGAAAATCTAGAAGAAATGGATAAATTCCTCGACACATACACCCTCCCAGGACTAAACCAGGAAGAAGTTGAATCCCTGAATAGACCAATAACAGGCTCTGAAATTGAGGCAATAATTAATAGCTTACCAACCAAAAAAAGTCCAGGAATAGATGGATTCACAGCCAAATTCTATCAGAGTTATAAGGAGGAGCTGGTACCATTCCTTCTGAAAATATTCCAATCAATAGAAACAGAGGGAATCCTCCCTAACTCATTTTATGAGGCCAGCATCATCCTGATACCAAAGCCTGGCAGGGACACAACAAAAAAACAGAATTTTAGACCAATATCCCTGAAGAACATAGATGCAAAAATCCTCCATAAAATACTGGCAAACGGAATCCAGCAGCTCATCAAAAAGCTTATCCACCATGATCAAGTTGGCTTCATCCCTGGAATGCAAGGCTGCTTCAACATACACAAATCAATAAACGTAATCCAGCATATAAACAGAACCAAAGACAAAAACCACATGATTATCTCAACAGATGCAGAAAAGGCCTTTGACAAAATTCAACAGCCCTTCATGCTAAAAACTCTCAATGAATTAGGTACTGACGGGATGTATCTCAAAATAATAAGAGCTATCTATGACGAACCCACAGCCAATATCCTACTGAATGGGCAAAACCTAGAAGCATTCCCTTTGAAAACTGGCACAAGACAGGGATGCCCTCTCTCACCACTCCTATTCAACATACCGTTGGAAGTTCTGGCCAGGGCGATCAGGCAGGAGAAAGAAATAAAGGGTATTCAATTCGGAAAAGAGGAAGCCAAATCGTCCCTGCTTGCAGATGACATGATTGTATATCTAGAAAACCCCATCGTCTCAGCCCAAAATCTCCTTAAGCTGATAGGCAACTTCAGCAAAGTCTCAGGATACAAAATCAATGTGCAAAAATCACAAGCATTCTTATACACCAATAACAGACAGAGAGCCAAATCATGACTGAACTCCCATTCACAATTGCTACAAAGAGAATAAAATACCTAGGAATCCAACTTACAAGGGATGTGAAGGACCTCTTCAAGGAGAACTACAAACCACTGCTCAGTGAAATTAAAGAGGACACAAACAAATGGAAGAACATTCCATACTCATGGATAGGAAGAATCAATACCGTGAAAATGGCCATACTGCCCAAGGTAATTTATAGATTCAATGCCATCCCCATCAAGCTACCAATGACTTTCTTCACAGAATTGGAAAAAACTACTTTAAAGTTCATATGGCACCAAAAAAGAGCCCGCATCGCCAAGTCAATCCTAAGCCAAAAGAACAAAGCTGGAGGCATCACGCTACCTGACTTCAAACTATACTACAAGGCTACAGTAACCAAAACACAGATATAGCATGGTACTGGTACCAAAACAGAGATATAGACCAATGGAACAGAACAGAGCCCTCAGAAATAATACCACACATCTAAAACTATCTGATCTTTGACAAACCTGACAAAAACAAGAAATGGGGAAACGATTCCCTATTTAATACATGGTGCTGGGAAAACTGGCTGGCCATCTGTAGAAAGCTGAAACTGGATCCCTTCCTTACACCTTATACAAAAATTAATTCAAGATGGATTAAAGACTTAAATGTTACACCTAAAACCATAAAAACCCTAGAAGAAAACCTAGGCAATACCATTCAGGACATAGGCATGGGCAAGGACTTCATGTCTAAAACACCAAAAGCAATGGCAACAAAAGCCAAAATTGACAAATGGGATCTAATTAAACTAAAGAGCTTCTGCACAGCAAAAGAAACTGCCATCAGAGTGAACAGGCAACCTACAGAATGGGAGAAAATTTTTGCAGTCTACCCATCTGACAAAGGGCTGATATCCAGAATCTACAATGAACTCAAACAAATTTACAAGAAAAAAACAACCCCATCGACAAGTGGGTGAAGGATACGAACAGACACTACTCAAAAGAAGACATTTATGCAGCCAAAAGACACATGAAAAAAATGCTCACCATCACTGGCCATCAGAGAAATGCAAATCAAAACCACAGTGAGATACCATCTCACACCAGTTAGAATGGCGATCATTAAAAAGTCAGGAAACAACAGGCGCTGGAGAGGATGTGGAGAAATAGGAACACTTTTACACTGTTGGTGGGACTGTAAACTAGTTCAACCATTGTGGAAGTCAGTGTGGCGATTCCTCAGGGATCTAGAACTAGAAATACCATTTGACCCAGCCATCCCATTACTGGGTATATACCCAAAGGATTATAAATCATGCTGCTATAAAGACACATGCACACGTATGTTTATTGTGGCACTAGTCACAAAAGCAAAGACTTGGAACCAACCCAAATGTCCAACAGTGATAGACTGGATTAAGAAAATGTGGCACATATACACCATGGAATACTATGCAGCCATAAAAATGGATGAATTCATGTCCTTTGTAGGGATATGGATGAAGCTGGACACCATCATTCTCAGCAGACTATCGCAAGGACAAAAAACCAAACACCGCATGTTCTCACTTCTAGGTGGGAATTGAACAATGAGAACACTTGCACACAGGAAGGGGAACATCACACAACGGGGACTGTTGTGGAGTGGGGGGAGTGGGGAGGGATAGCATTAGGAGATACACCTAATGTAAATGACGAGTTAATGGGTGCAGCACACCAACATGGCACATGTATACATATGTAACAAACCTGCACGTTGTGCACATGTACCCTAGAACTTAAAATATAATAAGAAAAACCCGTAAAAAAAAGTAAAACAATAAAATAAAATAAAATAAGCAGCGAGAATGTCAATTATTTAATTTCTTTGTGATTACTAGTTAACCATTTGTTAAAAACTAAAATGGTTTCTCAACTCAAATAAATGCAAGGATATATCAAATACTTTAAAACATTAAAGATGAAGTGTTAACATAAATAATTACTAGTGACTTAACTACTAAATATCTTTAGGTAGAGTGGATATTTCTAAGCATATAATGAAAGCTAAGAAACATAAAAAAGGTTAATAGAATTAAATATAACATATAACCTTTATTTAAAAAAAGAGCAAATTTTGTCAAGGCATAAATAATAACTAAATGGGAGAGTATTTGCAATACCAGTAACAAAGGGCTAATATCTTGAAGGCAAAAAATCCCTTTCTACTAAAATATGATTACCCTCATAGAAAATTGCAAATATCAGTTAAAATATAGATGGACACTAAACAAGAAAATACTTTAAAATTGTAAGGTAATTAAAGATAATTCCTCATTTATCAAAAATTGTCAAGCACCTCATTGTATACACTTGCTGTTTCCTCTATCTGGGATGCTCTCCTCATAAATCTTCACTTGGCCAGCTCTTTCTCAAGATTAAATATCATCTCCTCATTGAAGTAGTTCCTGATCAAAAGCTTAATTTAAATATCTCCCCGAACAGTTTTCATTATAGCAACCATTACCGTCTGACCTTATCTCACTCATTTAGTTGTGTTTTATTTGCCCCCTGAGGTTTCCCAAGGGTATGTGTAAATCCTCAGTGCCTAAAATAGAGCCTGATCCACAACTAACATTCAATAAACCTGTAAAAAATTGCCAAATGAATAATAGCTACCACGATTCCTGCCAGCTTCAAGATGCGATAGTGATCATAAGTAGAAATAGGGAAGCCAGGAAAGGTAAACTTGGGTAAGATTTGCCCAACTGTCTATTATACACACAATTGCAGAGTACCCACAAAACCAAGAGCATTGGAAATCTCTTTGCAAAAGGAATTATTTTCCCAAAATGAGTAAAATATTAGAGAAAAGTATATATTTTCAAATGATATATGTCATTTTTCTTATGTATTAGCCCCTCCTATGTGTCTAATTTAGCCTAATATTTATTATCTAAGCAACAATTCTGAACACTTGGTGGGAAATTTTTAGCAATATCTACAAACTCAGACCTACTCGACAGATTAGGAAACAGAAGTTTCCATGGTTTTATAGGTGATCGTGTGGCTGCATTTTGTAATTTAAATTTAAAAAATGTCTTGGTGATAAACAGACACCTAGAGCTTTTGTCTGATCAACTGGAATAAAATGTGAAAACTTTCTATGGAAACCTCAGGGGAACGAAGGTGAGGTTGGTGATTTCACTGTGTTAGCAAATGGAAATGCATTGGGAGTGATGACGAATGTTATTGTCTGTGTTCCTGGGCGATAACACAATTGCATTCCAGTGGCTTTTAATGAGTTTTCACTTGAGATACAGTGAGTACATTTGCATGTCAACTACAGAGACCAAAAATATATTTCTTGTCATCACTGCAGGAGGAGAAATCATTTCTGTGCTGTATAAAGTAGAAGGAAAGTAGGTTCACGTACTGCCTTTTGTATTAACGATAAATAATTGAGTTCAGTTAGCTTGTTCTTACACAATCTGAGGAAGAAGAACTGAGTACAGTGGCTCCCATTTTGTAACAGTTTGTTATTTTTTTCTGGGATGACCTGAAGCTAAGAACATGGGGGTAGAGACATGTCTCATAATTTTTTTTTTTTTTTTTTGAGACGGGGTCTTGCTCTGTCACCCAGGCTGAGAGTGCAGTGGCACAATCTTGGCTCACTGCAACCTCCCCCTTCCAGGTTCAAGCAATTCTCCTGCCACCACGCCCGGCTAATTTTTGTATTTGTAGTAGAGACAGGGTTTCACCGTGTTGGCCAGGCTGGTCTCGAACTTCTGACCTCAAGTGATCCACCTGCTTCAGCCTCCCAAAGTGCTGGGATAACAGGCATGAGCCACAATGACAGGCCCCCAATTTTTTCTTAAAGGTCTAAAAAAGTGTTTTCTTCCAACATAATATTCCGTACACTGCAGATGGTCTTTTATTTTGCTTATTGGTAACTGGCCTAAGAGATTTTACATTTTATTGAAATAAATCCTATGTCATTATTATAAACTTCTGCATTGCTTAGAAAAAAAGACATAAAAATTTTTTTACTTAAGGTTATTACATCTGTGTAACTTTCTGTATGTGCTTTTAAAGTCCTTGTGCCATTGAGTTATAGGGCTTTGACTTCTGGGTCTAACAAGGACACCAAGTTCTGCTATATCTTAAACACTGACAGCAATTACAGCCTTATCTTCAGGCCCAGTAGAAGATGCTAATCAAAGTAAACTGCGTTCATGAGATGCAGGGCCAGAAATTAAAACTATTCAACTCCTCAAGGCCCGAGGACTATTGCGGAAGAGGTGGGCATGTGAGATTGTAAGGGCTGATATTAAGAGAAAAGTAGCTCAGTTTCTCTAGGAATTAACCATTAATATCAAAGGCACACTAAAGCAAAACCAGTATCTAGGTTGCTGTGTCAGTTTAACAAGGCTTTCTTGGAGCATGAACTCACTCCTTCATGCAAAATGATAAAGGTTACAAGGTTTATAGAAATTATATTTTATAGTCAAGATGATTAAACTTTTATTATAAAATTTCAAAGACACAAATTTAATTTGCCGCATCCTGTTTTTAATTAGGGCTTATTGTTTGGGATATTAAGCCTCCTCTCTCAAAGAATAAAGATTTTCACCTTTTTTTTTTTTTTTTTTGAAATCTTTGAGTTACTGCTTTGGTTAAATGAATGACTTATTTTACAATGACCCATGACCCTATTTCGTGATATCAAGCATTTTAAACTTTTTATCTTTGACGAACTTTCCAAAGTCAAATTCTAACTTGATTCCTCATTAATTTTTTGATATGAGTCCTCTGAAGTCCAAAAGAGACATATTTGTCTTATTTGGTATAAAAATCATACAAGAAGCATCGTCAAATATAAAATGGTGTTTGACTTTCTTTGGGCTGTATTTATGGAAATGTTATTGATATGTGCTCCAAAATTATGGGAAACTCTTATAATTCTGAAATAACTTCTGTATGTTGTGAATTATAAATTTTATGTTAAATTGTTGTATGCTACAGAAGTAACCAAAATTTCCTTGTCAATGGTGGTTTTAATAATGGCCGTCCTGGCTGGGTGTGGTGGCTCACGCCTGTAATCCCAGCACTTTGGAGGCCAAGGCGGGTGGATCACGAGGTCAGGAGATCAAGACCAGCTTGGCCAAGATGGTGAGACCCCCGTCTCTCCTAAAAATACAAAAATTAGCCGGGCGTGGTGGCACAGGCCTGTAATCCCAGCTACTCAGGAGGCTGAGCCAGAGAATCACTGAAACCCAGGAGGCAGAGGTTGCAGTGAGCTGAGATCATGCCATTGCACTCCAGCCTGGGCAACAAGAGTGAAACTCCATTTCAAAAAAAGAAAAAAATATACACCCCTGATTTGAAACAAGACTAGGATACACGGTAAAGAATGTTTATTCACTAAAGTTTTGACAGACTGAAGGCCATTATTTCAGATTGGAAATAGGAAACTTAAAAGAACTACATGGACATTGGGTCAAAGAACATGGGTTGAAATGTGCCTGGCAGTAGCCCAAAAGTAAATGCTCTTCGAGGTGCATGTGAAGGAACTGTAGGAGGGAAATGGGATAATTCACATCTCCGCCAATAAATAAATGTAGCCACACTAGCTTGGGGGATTTGAGGTGAGACATCGAAAATACTAAGTCATGGTGAGGGCTGGAAGACAAAAGAATGAATCACTTCATAGGAATGGCTGTGGGGAAGGGCTTGAAGGAGTCATCCTCTGACTTCCATGTGAACCATGAACATTAAACATGGAGAAATGAGGAGCGGCAGCAGATCGGTTTGGGATGCATCTTCAGGGGATGCTGAAACAACAACAGCATTTGGTTTGCTCTACACCCCTGTCACCCCTCGCCCGCAAGCCCAGGGAGTGGTCAGCAGTGGGGCTTTGTGACGTCGAAGCCACCCTAGGGGTGCCATTGGATGGGACACTGCCTGTATGATCAAACAAAGCTCAAGGGTGTGGCTTTGCCTTGTCACCAGGAGGGTATATATAGGGAGGGCAAGAGCTCCGGGCCACTGCGAAGATTCAAAAGCTACAAAGCTTTCCGCAGACATTGACAAACCAATGTATACAATGGGCCAACAATCCAGTGCTGGCGGGGTGAAGAGAAGCACCCCGTGTGAATCCAACGAGGTGAATGAGACGGTAAGATTGTTAGGTTTTGAAGCGAAGGCGAGGGTGAAAGAAAGACACACAGAGCAGGGGCGGCTCAAACAACAACACAGGAATATTGCAGACAATTGTGGAAGTGGTGGGCCCGCTTAATGCCAGAGCCCACCGCCGCTTACAGGCTGGGGTGCTTGTAGGTATGGGTGGGAGGGGCCTGGGCAGTATGGCTTGCTGCCCGGCAGGATATTGATAAGATGTTCTTAGCATCAGGTGGTTTGGCCCTTTTTCTGCTGGAATATCATTGTGGTGTTCCTTAAAACGTTGCCAAGCAAGATATGATAGGGATGTTTCTTTAGTTGGGCCTTCGTCCGCCTTGCGGACAGGTGGTTAGGCAGGATGTTTCTCACGGCCTGAACCCCCATGGGATGTTTCACTTTGACCAAGGTCTGCAAAATAGCAAAGAACTTACAGAATGGTGCAGTTTGGACTAACAGATGACCCTACCCACGCTCCTCTTCTTCTTCCCCATAGATCCCTACTCTGTGATTCAACCTTGTTCTTCTCTGGATCAAACCCCTTCCTCAACCTGCATTCCTTCTTGTCCTGAAGCCCCCCGTGCTATCCAGTCTCTATCCTGTTCACCCAAAATAATGTCCTCCTGGCCTCTCCCTGTTTTCTTAACAGATGCCAGAGACGTCAAGGGGGGACTCACAGCCAGAACCCGCTCCTAAGAAATCAAAAGCATCGGACTCCTCGACCGTATTAGTGCTTTCCTACAGGAGAGAGGTTAGAAGACGTTACTCCGTCTCCGATGAATTGGTGAATGACCACTCCCGAGAGAACCGAGTCAACCGCCTCCAAATAGACGAGGAAGAATTCACGCAGATTTCTGTGCAAACAGCTGCAAACCAGAAGGAAGATGCTGCCGTTAACCTTGGGCAATGAAAATAAAGTTTGAGAAGCTGATGGCTGTGCATATCTCTGCCTGTTTTCTGATGGTGGTGCGGGGGGGGAAGGGAAGGGAAGAGGTAGGCATTTGAGAAGGGAGGGATATGAGGTCCTGTAGGGTTGCTGGACAGACCCACAGGTGGACAGTAAGCCAGACATTGTAAATAAGGCCTGGGGGAGGACTGATTCCTAAAGAAAATTTCCTTCTTAAAATTTTATCTCACAGGAAGTGGAGATGTGTATATGTTCACGCAACTGTACCCGGCAGCACATAGTTCTGCTGAATGCACATATCGAAGGTATTCCCATCCCCTTTCCATCTGATATTTTCCTAGGTTAGAAATATATGCTTTATAAAGAGTAAACGTTCTGTAAAACACAAAGCACAATACAAAAGAAGATAGTAGATGTAGGAGTAAGTAAACGGCAGGAAAGCATTGCTTGTAATGAAATGATTGAAAAGCCAATTCTAAAACAAAATGTTCAATGCATCTTAAATATTTGTTACTGTTTTAATGACCTCAGCAGTCTTTAATCAAGATAAGTATGCTTTAGAAATGTGTTGATATCCGCAAAGTGTGAATATTCAAAATCGCCATGACTTGGGAAAAGGAAAGTAAAACACTCTTAAGTATGAGGAGCTTTTTTCCATGGAATGTGAACTGCAAGGTGGTGAGAAGGGTTAGGTGTGATGTGGTGAGATCATTTTTAGGAGAGTGTGTCTATTATCGGCTTCCTAACACTTCCATTTTGCATGATAATTTCCTGAAATTCGTCATTTAATTAAGGCTATAGATTTTGATTACAATGTGTCTTAAAATGTCAAACAGTATAATATTTATAGTGAAAAAGAAAACTGCTTGGCGGATACACATCGGTTAGCGGGAAAAGACACCACAGGGATTCACCATGGAGTCACCCGTGGATGGGGTTTTAGTTTCTGTCTTTGAATTGACCTTCACATAGTGTCTACGTCTTGAGAGTTCAGGGGATGTTGGAGAGATCATTAGGTAAAACAAGAAGGTCTTCTCAGGACACATGAGGGAGTTAAATAAAAATGCAGGAGCAATTACAATTTTAGTTATTTGTAACTGTGGTTTGCTAAGTCATAACACTGTCATGGATAACATGAAAAAATAAAATATACTAAATATCAATAGACAAAAACCAGTTTGCTTTTCTCCAACCAAATACCTAAATACCTAGCACTGATTTCCAGAACAAAATCCCCCACGTACCATCTTTGGAATAAAAGAATATTCTTTCAAGTTGTCGGACCACAAGGTAAAAACAAAAAATCCCAATGCTTTTTTTCTTACTCTTTGATATGTACAATTGAAGGTATTCCTCATTGCAAACTAATATTTCCATCCAGCACGTGACATTAAAGAATTTTTCATATTTAGGATAGTAATACGGGATCACATTCTTTAGCCTTAGGCATTGCAGAGGAAAAACAAACAAACAGAAACAAACCAAAACTAAGCTGAGAGAGGCGGAGCAAGAAAAGCAGAATAGAAGGCTGCACAGATCAGCCCCCTCGCAAGGACACAAATTTAGCAACTATCCACACAGTAGAAAACACCTCCATAAGAACCCAAAATCAGGGGAACTCTCATAGTACCTGGTTGTATCACTGAAAGAGGCACTGAAGAGTTAGAAGAAACAGTCTTAAATCGCTGACCCCACCCCTTCCCTATCCTAGGCAGTGGCAGTGTGGTGTAAAGAGCATCTCTGGAAGCTGGAAGAGCAAGAGCAGAGCAGTTGTGGGTCACTGAACTCAGTGCTGTCTCTTACAGGAGAAAGGAAAACCAGACCAAACGTAGCTGACTCCCATCTGGGAAGGGAGCATTGCAACCACCTCTAGCCAGAGGGAAATTACCCATCCCAGGAATCAGAACTTGAGTTTCTGCAAACCTTGCCACCAAGGGCTAAAAAACTGTTCCAGGTTTCTCAGACAACCTTAAAGGCAGTCTAGGCCATAAGACCTGTAACTCGTAGGTGAGTTCTAGCGTAGAATTGGGCCCAGAGGCAGTGGATTGTGGCGGGTATGTGGAGGGGTGCACATGACCTACTGAGATACCAGCTGGGGCAGCCAAGTGAGTGCTGGTGTCACCCCTGCCCTAGCCCCAGACTGCCCAGCTAGCGGCTCCATGAAAGACCCCCTCCTTCCACTTGAGGAGATGGAATAGTGAGGAGCGTTTTTTTTCTTGCATCTTGAATACCAGCTCAACTACAGCGGGACAGGGCACCGGTCGGGGTTGTGAAGCCCCTGTTCCAGGCACTAGCTCCTGGATAACATTTCTAGACACACCCTAGGCCAGAAAGAAACCTGCTGCCTTGAAAGAAATGAAAAGAGAACACCTATACACTGTTTATGGGAATGTAACTTAGTTCAGCCATTATAGAAAACAGTTTGGTGATTTCTGCAAGAACTTAGAATTACCATTCATCTCAGCCATCACATTACTGGATATATACCCAAAGGATATATATCATTCTACCGTTAAGACATATGCATGCGTATGTTCTTGACAGCACTATTCACAATAGCAAAGATATTGAATCAACCTAAAGGCCCATCAGCAGCAGACTGGATAAAGACATTGTGGTACATAAACAGCATGGAATACTATGCAGCCATAAAAAAACGAGATCATGTCTTTTGCAGCAACATGGATGGAGCTGGAGGCCATTACCCTAAGCGAACTCACGTGGGAACAGAAAATGGAATACCACCTTTTTCCATTTCTAAGCAAGAGCTAAACATCGGTACGCATGGACACAAAGAAGGGAGCAACAGACACCCGTGTCTACTTGGGGGTAAAGGATGGGGAGGAGGGTGAGGATTGAAAAGCTACCTGTCAGCTATTATGCTGATTACCTGGGTGATGAAATAATCTGTACACCAAACCCGTGTGACACACAATTTCCCTATATAACGAGCCTGCACGTGTACCCCTGAACCTAAAATAAAAGTTAACAAAAATTTAAAAATAAAATAATAAAAAATTAAGAAGTCTCACAGAGGTAGAGAGTAGAATGGTGGTGACTAGGGGCTCGGTGGTGGTGGCTGGAGAGACATTGCTCAAAGGATACCAAATTTCCGTTAGACTGAAGGAATAAGCTCCAGAGATATATTGTACAACACGGTGACTACGGGTGATCATAATATGTTGTATTATTGATAAATGCTAAGAGAGTAGATGTTAAGTGTTCTCAATACAAAATGATAACTTTGTGGGATGATGCATATGTTAATTAGCTATATTTATTCATTCTACAATGTATATACTTCAAACATTAGATACATGATAGATACATTCCATTTTATCTGTTCAGTTTAAAATAATAAAAATAAAGAAGAAAGACATGTCCAAGTGTTCTGCCTGGGAAGATGGGCCTGAGAGAGTCTTACATAGTTAATCATGTACTATGTTTTTCTGTGCAGGACAGCAGAGGGAGTGGGGCTACCTGAGAGCAGCACATAGTCAGTAAATGGCCTATAACAGCTCTACTTCCTTTCTTGAAGAATCAGAATGGTGAAAGAAACCAGTGTAATGTTTCTCATACCCCTAAGAAGGACACTAAAGTGTTTTAAAGAGAGTTGGATCTGAAGGTGCCCTGTGGTTGGGCTTGAGGGATGACATGAAAATGTTCTGCATGAATCAGCCATTTAGGGCCAGATGGGATGATACGCATCTCAGGAGATGTTCGATGGATACGACATTGGGAAATTCTGAGATTCTGAATTGACTAGGTGTGAGACTCATGCATATTAAGTGCAATTACATAAAATGGCATTGCATTTCTCATTCGGCCAAGCATTGTAACCAGGTATATTCATGTGCCAGCTATTTCAATAGAAAGTGCTAGCTCTCACAACCGTTTGCATTCCAATACAATTTTCTGAATGTAAGAGAAAGAGATATAGTTATAACCAAGGTGTTAATCAATGAGAATAGTTTGCATCTCATCTTCTCTATTCTGCAGAAAGGCCCTTGAAGAGCATATTGCATCATTTTCCTCATGGCCAAGAAAATCAAGAATCACTGATCTGGCCAGGTGCAGCGGCTCATGCCTGTAATCCCAGCACTTTGGGAGGCCGAGGCGGGCGGATCACCTGAGGTCAGGAGTTTGAGACGAGCCTGGCCAACATGGTGAAACCCTGTCTCTGCTAAAATACAAAAAAAAAATTAGCTGGTCGTGGTGGCGGGCGCCTGTAATCCCAGCTACTGGGGAGGCTGAGGCAGGAGAATTGCTTGAATCCAGGCAGTGGAGGTTGCAGTGAGCCGAGATCGTGCCACTGCACTCCGGCTTGGGTGACAGAGCCAGACTCTGTCTCAAAACAACAAAAACAAAAACAAGAAATCACCGATCCATTTGAAAGTCAGCAAATATTTTGTCATTGACTAAATGTAGACCCTAGAGAGTGATCCCCATACACCACACTACAACTTAAGACTGATTCTGTTTCTTAATCATCCTTTGGAGGTCATCACGTTTTTGAACTCTTGTAATAACAGGGGACTTGAACGCATTTCAGACAGCAAACCTCGTCCTGTGTTATCTTATGCTCTGGGAGGAATTAAAAGACAAGGAAGTAAGGAAGAAAGAAAGGAAGGAAGGGAGGGAGGAAGGAAGGGAGGGAGGGAAGGAGGGAGGGAGGGAGGGAGGAAAGGAGAAGAGGAGAGAAGAGAAGAGAGGAGACGATCTCTAAACCTAAATTGGTAGAAAGCTTCACAAGTCTGAATACTTAAAAAGTTAAATTAAGTAGCTAAAGATGTTTTTGAAAAGCATCTGAGCAAACAACAAAATGATTCTGAAAAATATTTGGTAATGTAATAATGACAATGGGTTATTTCTTCTATCCGTGATCTCCTACAATATATTTTAAGCCAGATCACGTTTTTCCTTTGATGAAAACTCCACAGAGTTTTCATCTTGATGAAAATAAAATCCAAATTCCTAATAAGGCCGTACATGATGTGGGCACCTATTACCTCTCTGACATTAATACTTATTCTTCTCATGAATCAATCACTCTGCTTCTATCACACTCCCCAATCTGTGACTCTTGTAACTCACCATGCATGTGATTCCTCTAACCTGCCATCCATATCAGGGTCTTTGCACACTTCTGCTGGAAGGTTCTTCTCTAAAATATCCACTATGTATCCTCATTTTCTTTTCTTTTCTTTTTCTTTCCTTCTTTCTTTTCTTTTCTTTTCTTTTTTTTTTTTTTGAGATGGAGCCTTGCTTTGTCGCCTAGGCTGGAGTTCAGTGGTGCATTCTCGGCTCTCTGCAACCTCCGCCTCCTGGTTTCAAGCAATTCTCCTGCCTCAGCCTCCTGAGTAGCTGAGATTACAGGCGCCTGCTACCACGCCTGGCTAATGTTTGTATTTTTAGTACAGATGGGGTTTCATTGGTTGGCCAGGCTGGTCTTGAACTCCTGACCTCGTGATCCGCCTGCCTTCGCCTCCCAAAGTGCTGAGATTACAATCGTGAGCCACCACGCCCGGCCTGTGTATCCGAATTTTCTTAAGGTCACTAGTCAGAAGTCACTTTATTGGAAAGGCTATCCTCCATTTAATGGTGAAGACGTTAAATGGTACTTGTACTTCTTTCCCAAAAAATGACACTTTTATCAGTTATTTTACTACAGTACCTGGAACACGTAAACTTTCAAGAAATATTTGGTGAATGAATGCATGTTAATCTGAATTTAGTATTGCAGTCTTCATTACTAGAAAGCATTTACATGTTTTAACTGTCAGGGAGCAACGCTGGTAAGTGATTAATTCCCTATCAATAAAATGGATAGAGTACTATTCATGCTACATGTTCTCACAGTTGTGGCAAGGGTTATTAAATTGCCAACTGTAGTACTAAACTTATATTAATGTTGTACTCATTAGTATTACTCTTGTTATGTTCAGAGGAAATATGGAATAAAAGTAAGATCATGGGCCTGGTTCAAATCTGAAATTCTGCTACGTCCTAGTTGGGTGATCTAGGTCAAGTTTCTTAACTCCTCTGAGTCTTAGATTCTTCGTATGAAAAATGGAAAAAATGCTAGCACCTACTTCTCAGGATTGTTTTGAAAAACAAATTAATTAATATATTTAAGCTTTTAGCACAGAGCCTAGTACATACTGTGTGTGCAGTAATTACAAACTATTACTAGTGAGTATAATAGGATGTGAAAATTCATGACATCAAACAACTAGAACCGAGATTTATACACACACACACACACACACACACACAGACATATGTATACACACACACACACACACACACAGACATATGTATACACACACACACACACACACACATATAATTGTTTTTGCAACAGAGTCTAGCTCTGTCGCCCAGGCTGGAGTGCAGTGGCGTGATCTCGGCTCACTGCAACCTCTGTCTCCCGGGTTCAAGCAATTCTTCTGCCTCAGCCTCCTGAGCAGCTGGGACTACAGGCGCGTGCCACCATGACTAGTTAATTTTTGTATTTTTAGTAGAGATGGGGTTTCACCATGTTGGCCAGGCTGGTCTCGAACTCCTGACCTCAGGCGATCTGCCCACCTCAGCCTCCCAAAGTGCTGGGATTACAGGCGTGAGCCACCGTGCCTGGCCTGCAGTAGGATTTTAGAGAGATGTGTTTGTGAGAGAGATTTGTGCCCAAAGGGTTTTATTTTAAATTTTTAAAATATTTATAAAATAGAGACAAGATCTTACTATGTGGCCCAGGCTGGTCTCGAACTGCTGAGCTCAAGTGATCCTCTCTCTTTGGCCTCCCACAGGCGTGACTCACCACAGCCGATCCACTCAAAGCATTTTAACTTAGGGAGGTGAGTGTTGACACAGACAAACCAATGCCATTGCAATATTTTCATGACTTAGATTTCCCGAGAGAAGGGGATATGCCCTACCACACAGGTTCACGGTGGGAAGCACCAGGGCTTGGCTTGGAAGCAGAGGCAGGAAGGAATGAGGAGCCCAAGCAACAGCCTTTATTATTAGGCTTTCCAAGGGAAAGGTCAGGCAGGGCAGGGTGAACAGCTTCACACTGGTAGTTTGAGTAATTACAGTAAGTTTGGAGCAACAGAGACTGCCTCTAGCTGTCTGGTACCCGGTGCTGGGTTGATTTAGGACAGAGAAAATATCAGCTTACTGTGTGAGAGTTAGATAAAGGAGGTGGATGCTTGCATAGGTAGGGTGTGTTCCTAAGTGAGTTGTTACTATTTGTATTAGTCCATTCTCACGTTGCTAATAAAGACATACTCAAGACTGGGTAATTTATACAGGAAAAAGTGGTTTAATGGACTCACAGTTCTGCATGGCTGGGGAGGCCTCACAATCATGGTGGAAGGCACATCTTACATGGTGGAAAGCAAGAGAGAATGAGAGCCAAGCGAAAAGGGAAATGCCTTATAAAACCATCAGATCTCGTGAGACTTATTCCTTACCATGGGAACAGTATGGCAGAAACTGCCCCCATATTCAATTATCTCCACTTGGCTCTGCCCTTGACATATGGGGATTATTACAACTCAAGGTGAGATTAGGGTGGGGACAGAGCCAAACCATATCGCTATTTTTAGGAATCAGCTAGTCCTGGGAGGAGCAGTCTTTCCCCAAGTCTATGAGGCCCCTCAAGCTGTCAAAATACTAGCCTGGCACAGTGGCTCACAGTTGTAATCTCAGCACTTTAGGAGGCCAAGGTAGGAGGATTATTTGAGCCCAGGAGTTTGATATCAGCCTGGGCAACATTGCAAGACCCTGTCCCTACAAAGAAAAAAAAAAGAATTAGCCAGGTATGGTGGCATACAACTGTAGTCCAGCTACTCAGGAGGCTGAGTGGGAAGTTTGAGGCTGCAGTTGGCAATGATCGTGCCACTGTACTCCAGCCTGGGCAACAAAGTGAGACACTGTCTCAAAAAAAAAAAAGTCAAAACATTATAGGATACAGAAAATTAAGACAACATGATTCATGTGTGTGTGTAAGTATGCATTAGCTTGTGTGAATGTGTACATGAGAGAGAGAACAAGAGAGAAAGAGAGACTATGAATACCCACAGCTTAGGGATGACTGAAGTAATTATTCTAGCAACGAGGAGTAAATTCTTCAACGTGACCTGCCGGGTGGTTGCTTATCTCCACCTTCCTTCCTTTCTAACATCCTAGTGATTGTTTCTGTCCCACATTCGCGCTATGGAAGTCATGCAAACAAATATAAATTAACAAATAGTATCGTCTGCCTTAGACCTGTAAAGAAAGGTCTTTTGGAGTCATTGCATGAAATTCCAGAATTCTTACTTGGTTGGATTTAACTTTATTTGCAGGAGGAATTTTCTCTGATGGGATCAGTCACTTGTGGTGTGATGTATCTTCATTTTGATGTGGATAGTCCCACATAAAACAATTAAAAAAACAAAAATAAGTAAATAAAAATCTATGTTTTTAAGATTCTATATGAGTGCAGGACATGATCAATGATAAATAAAACAGCCCCGTAAACAGCACAAGCCTCCCGAATTTAACTATAGAGGACTATACAGTAGAATTTTTTGTTATTATTTTTTCTCATCATAATTTCAGAAGTTGGGAGCATGGGGCTGACACAGTGCTCAGTGCCACGGTCATGGGACCAGGGTTCTTTTTTTCCACTTGGCCACCTCTGACATGCTAGCTTTCATTCTTGTGCATCTCACCCCATGGTTGCAAAGTGGCTGCAGTTCCTCCAAGCATCACACCTGCACTCCATGCAGTAAGGAGGGAAAAAACCAAAGGCGGTAAAGAATCCAGTTAGATGATTTGATCCTATTTTAGTAGGAAAGCACAGCTTCTCTGCAAGACCCCACCAGTAGACTTCGGTATAATCCTCATTTACCAGAGGCTGGGGAATGCTTATGTTTTCTATCTAAAATTGATCTCTGCAGCCAGGCATGGTGGCACATGCCTGTAAATCCAGCTACTCGGGAGGCTGAGGTGGGAGAATCACTTGAACCCAGGAGGCAGAGGTTGCAGTGAGCTGAGATGTTGCCACTGCACTCCAGCCTGGGCGACAGAGTGAGACCCTGCCTCAAAATAAATAAATAAGTAAATAATAAAAAATGAAAAATAAAATTGATCTCTGAAAATAGATTTGGTAACAATTTCATATCAGAAGAAAGAAGAAAGGAAGGGAGGGAGGGAGGAAGGAAAGGAAGGAAGGAAAGGAAGGAAGGAAGGGGAAGGGAAGGGAAGGAAAGGAAGGAGGAAAGGAGGGAGTGAGGGAGGGAGAGAAGGAAGGAGGGAAAGAAAGAAAAGAAGAAAACAGAAATGGAAGGAAATGAAGGAAGGAAAGGAAGGAAGGAAGGAAGGGGAAGGGAAGGGAAGGAAAGGAAGGAGGAAAGGAGGGAGTGAGGGAGGGAGAGAAGGAAGGAGGGAAAGAAAGAAAAGAAGAAAACAGAAATGGAGGAAAAAAGGAAGGAAAGAAGAGAGTGAGAAAGAGGGAGGGAGGAAGGGAAGAGGAGGGAGGGAGAGACAGAAGAGGGAGGGAGAAAAGGATAAAGAATGATTAACTTTGCCAAATTACTTTTGTCAATTTCAGATGTGAAAGTGGCATTCAGCCTTGGATCATTTTTAATTTTGTTTGTACCTAATCAGATTGAGGTAGAATTTTAATTTGGTATTCCCAGAATTACCCTATTCCCATCTGGGTCATCATTATTATCTCCAAATATTCTCATGACAAGATTTCTAAAAATGTCTGCAAGTTTGCAGTGAAATTGTGCATTGTTCTTAGAGTTGAAGAAATGCTACTGTTGCTGTGTAATTCTGTGCAGAAGAGTATTATCAATCACTAGAAAAAGCTTTTGAGAAAAACATCTTTAACGAAAAGAGTCCTAAAAGCACCACAAAGACGGTATCATACATAATGCAACTTGTTTTTTAGGTGCAACTGTGTGGAAAGCTCATTATGTGACTCCTAAATTCTACCCTGAAGGAACAGGTGCCTGCTATGGGAGTGGAATATGTTCATGGTCGGGGGATGTAACCTACCACGACCCACCACTCCTCTTTGACATCTCAAGAGACCCTTCGGAAGCCCTTCCACTGAACCCTGACAACGAGCCATTATTGGACTCCGTGATCAAAAAGATGGAGGCAGCCATAAGAGAGCATCGTAGGACACTAACACCTGTCCCACAGCAGTTCTCTGTGTTCAACACAATTTGGAAACCATGGCTGCAGCCATGCTGTGGGACCTTCCCCTTCTGTGGGTGTGACAAGGGAGATGACATCCTTCCCATGGCTCCCTGAGACCATGGGGACCACGTGTTACCCACCACAAACTTACTGTTACAACGGTCATAGGAGCAGAGCTCACCTGACTGATTCATTCCATTTGGGATAAAAACTGATGGCCCAACCCATTGTTTTATCCTCAGAAATCAGTTCTTTCAAGAGCTCGGTGAAATTAAAGTGGGCCCATAGAACAGTGAACCTGGAGGGGAGCATTTGTTGTATAATTTTTTTCTGGTATATAATTGTGCCATTGCCCAAGGAAAAGAGCAAATCAAGGTGACTTCAGCAGATTCTTGTAGAGCTTTTGTTCCTAGAATTCATGGAAGCATCAGGTCCAATGTCATAAGTTAGAAACTTCTGCTTGCAGATTCTATACCCAGGCATGCTAGCTTTCTAATAAATCATGATAAGTACTTAATTTTTTCATGAAGCAGAGGGTCACATAAAACTTGAAGTAGTGCTATTATAGTCAGTTTGACTTCTTGATTTTCTCTCTTTCCTTCTTTTCTCTTCCTGTCCGATACACATCTGGTTATGAGAAAAAATGCTGGGCTGAAGTTCTTGACTTTGCTTCCTCGTAGCTATATCATCGTGGAAATGTCTCTGTGATTTGGTTTCTTCATGTGTAAAATAAGGAAAACCAGTGTCTACTTCACAGAGTAGCTATGAGGATTACATGCATTAATTAATGTGAAATCGCCTTGTGTAGAATAAGCAGTCAATAAATGTTATTATTACAAATGTTGTTGTAAGCATCATCAATTGCAGTTAATCATGATTCCTTAAACACAAAATAAGAAAAATGGCAAAGAGTCAACATTTAAGAAAAAATAAAGAAACATGGCTAAAACAATTATTTAATTGAAGAAAGACATTTGGCAATACACATAGGAAGCAATTCAAAGCAGGATAAACAAACATAAATCCAAAATTTGAAGCATTTGTGACTGCAGACTACAAAAGACAAAGAAAGGATCTACAGATGGATGCAGGGCAGGTGAGCCCCAAATTGGGGCTTAGCCTGGGAGGGTTCTTGGCTTCCCTCAGGAAATAATTCAAGAGTAAGCCAGTGGTGGAAGCAACAGCTTTATGGAGAAGGTAGTGTCACAGTTCTGTGACCGCTCCTGCAGAGAACAGGAGCTCAGGGCACTGCTGCAGTCATATTTATACCCACTTTTAATTGCATGCAGATTAATGGGCAGTTTATGCAGAAATTTCTAGGAAAAGGGTGGTAACTTCTGAGTGCTCAGGTCATTGCCATAGAAGAGGCCAGTAATGCCCAGATGCTGCCATGGCAACGGTAAACTGACATGGCATGCTGTTAGGCATGTCTTATGGAATGCTGCTTCCATGTTTTAGCTAGTCCTCAGTTTGGTCCTCTGTCTGCTTCTGCTTCTTCTTCTTACCATTCCTGGGCTCAAGCAATCCTCCTGCCTTGGCCTCCCAAAGTGCTGGGATTACAGGTGTGAGCCACCACATGTGGCCAACAATGAATGTTCTTTATTTTATTATACTTTATATTTTGAGATAGAGTCTCACTCTGTCAGCCAGGCTGGAGTGCAGTGGTGCGATCTCAGCTCACGGAAACCTCTGCCTCCTGGGTTCAAGTGATTCTCCTGCCTCAGCCTCCTGAGTAGCTGGGATTACAGGCACACACCACTACAACCAGCTAATTTTTGTATTTGTAGTAGAGACAGGATTTAACCATGTTGACGAGGCTGGTCTCGAACTCCTGACCTCAAGCCATCCACCTGAATCAGCCTCCCAAAATGCTGGGATTATAGGCGTGAGCCACCGTGCCAGCAACAATGAATGTTCTTAATATCACCAGCCTGTGCACTTAAACATGATTTAAAATGGTAAATTTTGTTATGTGTTATTTTACCGTAATTAATTTTTTATTTTTATTTTTTTGAGATGGAATTTCCCTCGGTCGCCCAGGCTGGAGTGCAGTGGGAGATCTTTTCTCAAAAACAAAACAAAACCCCAAAAAACGACCGAACAAACAAATGCAATAACAACATCTTTTGCAATTTTTGAAGTTTGAAGATTACTTATTTCACTCAGAGCTCCCTTGTATTACTTGTCTTTAATGCTGTTCTCAAATTTGTGTGTGTGTGTGTGTGTGTGTGTGTGTGTGTGTGGAGAGAGAGAGAGAGAGAGAGAGGGCAGCTAGCAGGTCCTACATCACCCCAAATCCATCATTTTCTCTTTATTCAATTCTGCAGTGGTGCGATCTCGGCTCACTGCAACCTCCGCCTCCTGGGTTCAAGCGATTCTCCTTCCTCAGCCTCCCCAGTAGCTGGGATTACAGGCGCCTGCCACCACACCCAGCTAATTTTTTGTATTTTTAAGTAGAGACAGGGTTTCTCTATGTTGGCCAGGCTGGTCTCGAACTCCTGACCTCAGGCGATCCACCCGCCTCGGCCTCCCAAAGTGCTGGGATTACAGTCGTGAGCCACCTCACCCGCCCCCATTCTGCTATTTCTTATCCCTCTTTACATTGCCGCCACACTGCAATGTAAATGAACCTTTGACCTAAATGAACCAATTAATTATGCCCCCACTTCACTAATGGGCCACTAGAGGGCGCTAGACAAACATTTCTCAACTACTCGGTCAATGCGTTCAAGCATGCCACAGGTGTTCTTGCCAGAGACTTGTCATTGATGTTTTCTTGAGCCATTAGAAGGAAATGGCCATGAGGAAAAGACTCGGTTTGTTTTATGTTAATCCAGGGGATATGATGGTAGACAGGTACCAACCAGACATGTCCATTTCAGACAGTCAAAGTAGCCAATCTGTCCTCCACAATTCAGCATTTTTAGAGAAATAAAAAATGGTGCTGAAACATGCAGAGTCTAAAACTGAATGTCTGCTTTTCAAGTTCTTTCTAATTATTGGCTAGGGAAAAATCAGTGTCACTTAACTTCTCTGTAGTGCAATGTCTCAACTTTAAAATGACTACAATAGCAAATGCTTCATAGAGTTGCTGCAAAGATTACATAGATAAATATGCTAAAACACAAGAGGCTGGAACGAGCACTTTAAGATGACAGTAATTTTATTTTATTACAAGAAAGACTGAGGTTGAATTTTCTTAACCCAGAACTTAGATTAGGAAGAAGTGGTCATTAAAATATACCATGCATTATTACTTATTATGGTCACCATTCTGTGCAATAGATCACTAAGCTTATTGCTCCTGGGAGGGGATAGATTTATTAACTTGCCTGATGTAATCATTCCACATTGTGAACATATATCAAAGCATTCCATGGTACTCTCTCTATATATAATATTATATATAATGATATATATAAAATATTATATATGATGTTATATATAAAATACTATATAAAATATTATATAAAATATTATATATAATGTTATATAAAATATTATATATAATATATTATATATAATATATAAAATAATATATAATATATATAAAATTTATCAATTAAAAATAAAAATAAAATGCTGACAAAATAAGAGGTGTTAAATGAATGTATAAGAAACATGAGGTAGCTGAAGTAGGAGTCTTACTCAAACCATCTGCCCTGATCTGTCTATCATCCCATGCTGGGACATGAAAAGGCACATATTCAGAGGACTGGGGGAATTGAGAGAGAGTGAAGGACAGACAGAGTCTTCATCAGGGACGCTCCCACACGGCAAGCCTCCTACCATGAACCTTAAAGACGTGAGTTCTGGAAGGTGTCTGAGAAGAGATTTTCTGCGGTTTTGCCAGAGAGCTGGCAACGAGGTGATGGGAGCAAACCCTTCCTTCATTATTATATTTTCCAAAACTCACAGCATTATTTTGGAGAATTGTTAAGGTAGTAGGAGGGAGATTTAAGAAATAGCCCCAGAGTGTCTTTGTGTTCACTGCCCTGCATGTTTGCCAGGAAGAACATATTCCTCAGGTATTAGTCTCGTGCTGCTGATAAAGACATACCCAAGACTGGGTAATTTATAAAGGAAAGAGGTTTAATGGACTCACAGTTCCACATCACTGGGGAGGCCTCACAATCATGGCAGGAGGCAAAAGGCACATCTCACATGGTGGCAGGCAAGAGAGAAAAAAGAGCCAAGTGAAACCTCTTATAAAACCATCAGATCTCATGAGGCTTACTCACTACCATGAGAACAGCGGAAACCACCCCCATGATTCAATTATCTTTCACTGGGTTCCTCCTGCAACACGTGGCAATTATGGGAGGTACCACTGAAGATGAGCTTTAGGTGGGGACACAGCCAAACCATATCACCTTAGGTATGGAGAGACTGAAGAAATGAATGTGCCATTTTTGATCTTTACAGAGGGTTTCAAATTTGCAAATGTTCAAAAATGTTATCCCTCAAAGACCTTTGAGGAAAAAGTTAGTTGATTGACTCCAGCAAAATGGAATGTCATCCAAGAAAGGTGAGAGTAGCCAAGCACAGTGGCTCATGCCTGTAACCACAGCATTTTGGGAGGCTGAGGTGGGAGGATCGCTTGGGTCCAGGAGTTCAAGACCAGCCTGGACAACATAGTGCAATCTCATCTTTACTAAAAATTCCTTTAAAATTGCTGAGTGTTTACTAAAAATTTGTTTAAAATTGCTGAGTGGCACATGCCTGTAGTCCCAGCTACTCAGAAGGCTGAGGTGGGAGGATCACTTGAGCCCAGGACATTGAAGCTGCAGTGAGCTATGACTACACTACTGCACTCCAGCCTGGGTGACAGAGCAAGACCCTGTCTCAAAATACTACTACTACTACTACTACTAATAATAATAATAAAAAGAAGAGAGTACACAGGAAGCAGTGCTGAATAAATAAATGTATAAAACAAAGTCTGAATGTGTTAGTGCACAGTTGTGAAAATAATCTGGAGTTAACATTTCACATGGGAGGTAATTGAAAGAGCAGAGAAGAAAGAGAGAATGAGCATATGTTCATGTTTTTGTTTCGTCTGGGAAGAAGACATAGGTAATGACTATCTTTATACTTGATAGAAAATATAAGCTTAAATACGTGTGCTGACAGGTGAAAGGTGGTTACCACCAGAAAACTAGAAAAGATGTGTACAAGTTTCAGAGCCTTAATGGGAAATGCGTGGATTGAAGAAAACCTGATTCATGCAATCAGAGGTGGGTGGGAAAGAATTACACCGAAGAAGCAGAAAATCTGATATATGTAAAAAAGGGAAAATAATATAAAGTGAAACTGCAGGACTCAATCCAAATATAACCATGATCATAATAAACATGGATGGATTAAAATTCCTTTAAAAAAGATAGGCTTTCTGAATGGGAAAATAAACATAAAATCCAGACATACAGTAGTGTAGGAGGCAGCTTAATTAAAAACAAAATGTTGAAAATAAATGGATGCATTTGATATGATTCTGTTCCACTATCCAATCTAAGTAATGATCAATTATTTTATAGATTGTTCTTCAGTTTTTTTTTTGTTGTTGTTGTTTTTTTTTGAGACAGAGTCTCCCTTTATCCCTCAGGCTGGAGTGCAGTGGCGCGATCTTGGCTCACTGCAACCTCTGCCTCCCAGGTTCAAGCAATTCTCATGCCTCAGCCTCCACAATTGCTGGGAGTAGAGGCACCTGCCACCACGCCCGGCTAGTTTTTGTATTTTTAGTAGAGACGGGGTTTCACCTTGTTGGCCAGGCTGGTCTAAACTCCTGACGTCAGGTGATCCGCCCGCCTCAGCCTCCCAAAGTGCTGGAATTACAGGCTTGAGCCACTGTGCCCAGCCTTCAGTTTGGTTTTGTCCAGTGTTTTCTCATGATTAGACTGAGGTTATGCATTTTTGGCAAAAAAATCATCAGAATTGATGTAAGTTTTCAGTGTGTCATGTTACGGAGTGCATGATGTCTGTATGTCCTGTCCTGGTGATGTTAAATTTCATCACCTGGATTAAGTGGTGTCTGTTGGAATTCTCCACTGTGAAATTATTATTTTTTCTGATCCAGGAAAGGTTAAGCAAGAGTCTGGCACCATTTGAAGTCTAATAAGAAACATTTACTACCTGATTTCTCTGAAGCCTGCTACCTGCGGGCTACATGTGCATAATAAAAACTTTGGTCTCCTCAACGCCTTATCCTCACCCAGACATTTCCTTTCTATTGATTACAGGTCTTTAATCAGAAAATCCTGGAATCCACCTACGACCTGGAAGTTCCTCACTTTGAATGGAATCCCACCTTTCTGGACTAAGCCAATGTACGTCTCACATGTGTCGATTGATGTCTCCTGTCCCCGTAAATTGTATAAAGCCAAGCTGTCACCCAACCACCTTGGGCACTTGTTCTCAGGACCTCCTTGGGGCTGTGTCGTGAGCCATTGGTTAAATGAATAACTCTTTTCAAATATTTTACAGAGTTTGACTCTTTTCATGGACATTAATTGGTGCCCTACACGTGGGGCCTCAGAAAAGACTCAGAATCCTTGACGAAGTTGCCCGAACCCGGAGCTAAGTTACCCGCAGGGCCATTGGAAGCCCTCCCTGGCTTTAGGTTTCTCCTCCAGTGGAACCGGTGAGTCCTCTGCAGCTCTGGACCTTCCATTTGGTGGATGGTCCTTGGTTCATTCTGAGCTGTTTTTCTACCTCCTTTTTATTTTTCTCCTAGGAAGTTGTTGTATAGGATCCTACTTTACGTTTGGTGGTGCATTCTAAATGGTCTTCTCCACTGCCCTTTCCCCCCCAAATTAATGTCGATTGGCCTGTGAGTACATTTGCGTGAGAGACTGAACTGCCACTTTTGTGGCGTAATTTTGAATTGCCAAATGAGAGGCTGACCTCCTCAGCTTGGAAAAGAAAGGGAGTTTTGCTCCTCCTAGCCAAAAACCACCCCTGGGTGGTAGGGGTTGAGTGGGAGTCTCTGGGGGATTGACTCCTGCCATGATGTGCAGTGACCCTACAGGGAACCGCACAACAAAATTAATTTTAAGAGGCTCATCCAGGAGACAGGTGTAAGAGCTGATCACTTGCTATGTTGAGCCCTGTCAGAGGTCTAGACCTCTGGAGAGAGAAACTCAGACACGTGAAAGGGTAGAAAGACTCAGTGGTGACACACAGTGTAGTCCCTCTCACAGCCAGCACACTTCAATCCACCCTACTAAAACCCAGGCCACAGTTTAGTTCCTCATTTTTAAATAAAAGTGGGAGACATAGCATGTAAGGATGAGGAAAGGCGGAGACAGCGACCCCCATTTGGGCACCCCTTTTGGTTCTCTGCTTCCTCTACTTGCAAGTATTTGTGTAAATGGGAAAAGCTTGAGGGCATGCCAGGTCAAACAAGAAGCTTCCTGTTACATATTATGTCTGTGCTTGTTCACACTTTAAACTGCTGCACACATTACACCAGAGAAAATTCCAGCCCAAAGGTCAACCTGCAACCAATCAGTTCCTAAGTCCTCTATTTTGCTATTTTCTTTTCTGCCTACTTTAAATCTTCTGTTTACTTTTTGTTCTTTTCTTTTCTTTTTCTTTTTCTTTTTTTTTTTTTTTTTTGAGACAGAGTCTTGCTCTGTCACCCAGGCTGGAGTGCAATGGCGCTATCTACTGCAGCCTCTGCCTTCCAGGTTCAAGCGATTCTCCTGCCTCAGCCTCCCCAGTAGCTGGGATTACAGACGTGCGCCACCACGTCTACGTAATTTTTGTATTTTTAGTGGAGACAGGCTCTCACCATGTTGACCAGGCTGGTCTCGAACTCCCGACCTCAAGTGATCCGCCGGCCTCGGCCTCCCAAAGTGCTGGGATTACAGGCGTGAACCACCACTCCTGGCCCTTCTGTTACTTTTCCACTGCTGTTGAGATAGAAGTCACTGTTGGGATCCAACCTTTTTGTTTGTATAAACTGGTGAGTTTGTGTTGATATCTCTTGCTAGAGTTCTGAAGTAAAAGCTATAGGATCTTTGTGTGAGTGTGCATGCGTGTTTAGATGTGTTTATGTACATGCACATATGTGTGCACATACATACATTTTTTACGTGCTTTAGCCCTGAAGTGTCCAATTGGCTTCAAGTCAAAGAGTACTCATAAATTAAATAATAAGCCAAAACGCTTTTCAAGTTCACGTGACTTACATAAATCTTTAATAAATAAGCTGGCTTTAAAATTATTGGTACGATAGTATTAGAAATATCTTAAAAATTGTCAGCATACATGTTTGTTTGCATTTACTGATCAAGCAGTTTCATATTTACCTCTGACAGATATTATCAGGTGTCAAAATTTGCCATAAGGCTTACAAAACTATAAACCCAGCAACCCAGCATGAAACACAATAATCTTTGTTTCTGTACTTTTTGAGAAATAAGACGTTTAATGTTATTAGTGTAGTAAAAAGAGCTAAATCCCAAGTTATCAGTAAAATATCTATATATTTAAAATTTTTGCTTAGGCAAACACAGAAAATTCGTAGACTATAAAAATGGTTAACAGGGAAATAACTTTAAATGATGACTATCAGAGTTTTCACAGATAATCTAGGTAAAAGATTTTATAAAATTAATTAGGTAAATGTAATGAAACAAATGCCTGTAAATAAATATAATTTAGAATCTAAAGTTAAATAATAGATATTCACTAAATGTCTGGGCCATTTTCAATTTAAATAAATTGTATTATAGAAAAACTTTTCTGAAAAATATGTTCTTATTCAAAGCTAAGTTATTTTCATCTAATTCCATGTTTATTTATTTATATTTTTTGAGATGGAGCCTCGCTCTGTCTCCCAGGCTGGAGTGCAATGGTGCAGTCTCAGCTCACTGCAACCTCTGCCTCCCAGGTTCAAGCGATTCTCCTGCCTCAGCCTCCCTTGTAGCTGGGATTACAGGTGCCCACCACCATGCCTGGCTAATTTTTGTAATTTTAGTAGAGATAGGGGTCTTGCCATGTTGGCCAGGCTGGTCTCGAACTCCTAACCTCAGGTGATCCACCCACCTAAGCCTCCCAAAGTGCTGGGATAACAGGTGCAAGCCACCGCACCCGGCCAGATTCTAGGTTTATTTAAGGGTTATTTATGAAATATGGTAAAAGGAACCAAGAAACAAGAGATGTAAAGAAAGTTAGGCTGCGTGCATTGGGTCACACCTGTAATCCCAGCACTTTGGGAGGCTGAGGCAGGCGGATCATGAGGTCAGGAGTTTGAGACCAGCCTGACCAACACAGTGAAACCCCGCCTCTACTAAAAATATAAAAATTAGTCAGGCATGGTGGCACGTGCCTGTAATCCCAGCTACTCAGGAGGCTGAGGTAGGAGAATTGCTTGCACCCGGGAGGCAGAGGTTGCAGTGAGCCAAGATCGTGCCACTGCACTCCAGGCTGGGTGACAGAGCGAGACTACTCCATCTCAAAAAAAAAAAGAAGAAGAAAGTTACAAGGAGGTATTTTTGGTAAGAAATGTTAAAAGAAAAATAATTTTGTATGAGAAAGAATCTTGTTGTTTAAGAGAGATGTTTAGGACAGAACAGAAAATCCAAGCAGGATGTATATGGTCTGTGCAAGTCATAATACAGTCTGTAAAAAAGGAATTCAAAAAAATTTTTATGTAATTAAGTTTGCTATAACTAAAAGGAAATTATAATCATTCTAGGTATTGGACTTCAATAATAAAAATACAGTAATGCCAAAGGAGATCATTGGTTAGAACAAGATTTTCTTAAAATACTGATGTACTCAGTGAAATTGCAAGAAGTTTTTTATTTTTGAATTCCATAATCTCTTCTTGAAATTCTTCAGATGGACATCCTAGGGGTTCCACTTCTGCTGCATCCTGCTTGCCTCAGAGCTTTCCCTCTTTTGAAAAGGCCTGGGATGGTAACTCTCTCCTTCAACTTTTGCTGGCTCCCGTAATTTTTTAAAAATTAGTAGTCTAAAGGAAGAGAGAGAATTTTTGAAAAGAGGCAAGTGAAAAATGTTATAGGATGTGCCTCTATCTGTGTGTCTGTCTATAAGTTTATTTATTGTCTGTTTGTTTGATTGATTTGTTTATTTTGGAGACAGGGTCTCACTCTGTCACCCAGGCTGGAGCGCAGTGGTGTGATCTTGGTTCACTGTTCCCTTGAGCACTGGGCTCAAGGGATCCTCCTGCCTCACCTCAGCCATCCGTGTAGCTGGAACCACAGGTGCATACTATCTCGCCCAGCTAATTTTTTGTATTTTTTATGTAGAGATGGGGTTTTGCCATGTTGGCCAGGCTGGTCTCAGTCCTGAGCTCAAGCGATCCACTCGTCTTGGCCTCCTAAAGTGCTAGGATTACAGGCGTGCGGCACCATGCCTGGCCTTGTCTGTAAGTCTCTATCTGTCACGAGGAAGTAATATTTCAGTACCAAATTATATGAAAGAGCTCTAATCAAATGGCTTACAGAAAAGCAAGTGCTTATCAGACAACCAAAAGCTAGCTCAGATGCTTTTAATTGACATTCCTTTAGTAATCTTTGGTAAGACTAATTTGGTAAATTTAATTTCAAAATCCTGTCCAGTGGTTTAAAATCTTAGAGTCACGTTAGATGGGACTGTTCCCCTGACCTTGACCCCCTTCGTGGGCAGGAACTGGAGTGGCTCATGTTACTCAGCCTGCAGTTTGTGGACAGCTATGTGTTAACAGCTCAGTGAAGGGTCAAGGTGACAGCCTTCTGCACCTGTCCTTTTGGACACCGACTTCTTGTTTGGTGTCCAAGAATCATCAGGTCACACAAACTGAAAGATGATGAATGTGGAGGACTTTATTGAGCAGTGGAAGTGGCTCTTGGTGGAAGAGGAGCTGGAAAGGGGATGGTGTGTGAAGAAGGTGATGTTTCTCTGAAGCCTAGCCTTCTCTGGCTGGGCTCCCCTCCAAAACCACACCGTCTGAAGTTAGTCATGTTTATCTGTAGTCTCCAATGCTCAGTTACTTCTCTGCTCACCACTCAGTAGCTTGTATCCCTGCCGGTCAGCTGCTTGTGTTGCTTTTTTCGTTTTCTTTTTCTTTTTCGTTTTTCTTCCTGCCAGCTGGTCTGGTCCTTATGGGCACAGGATAGGGGGCAGGGCAGGCCAAAAAGGCAATCATCTGGGCAGAGAAACGAGGTCAGCTGCTTTCACTAGGGCCGAGCTTCCAGACTTGAGGTTGTAGTTTAGCCGGGAGCCCAGCCATCCTGTATCAATGTTAGATTAAATTAGGCAATCCTAGGTTTTGCACTGGAAATTAGGGTTACTGGGAGTTGGAATAGTAGGAGAGTAAGATGTATTTTTGGTGAGGTTTATAAAAACACAAAGATGTGGTTTTTGCCAAAGAAAATGTAATGTTTAGAGGCTATTTAAAGGTCACTTTAAAATAAATGGAAAATTATGTAGATAAAACTCATTGGAGAAAGAGAAAAATAAAGAGGTGGGGAATGAGAAACCTTTGACTTTTGGGTGGCCACGTGGTCACACATGGTAATGAAGTGGCATCATTGTCTGGGGTAAATACCCGAGATTCATTGTCTCATGGCCACAGAAAACGAGGACGTGGACACACAGAATGAGGTTGAGAGCAGAAGTTTAGTAGGCAAAAGAAAGAGAAGAGCTCTCTGCAGCAGAGCGGGGTCCTGGAGAAGTGGGTTGCTGCTTCTTTGCTGAAATGCAGCAAGTTTTATAGATGAGCTTGAGGAGGCAGTGTATGATTTACATAGGACGCAAAAGATTGGTTGGACCAGGTGTACCATTTGCATAGGGCACGTAAAGCTGGTTAGGACTAGATGTGTCATTTGCATAGGGCATGAAAAGCTGGCCTAATCTTTTTTTTTTTTTTTTTTTGAGATAGAATTTTGCTCTTGTTGCCCAGGCTGGAGTGCAATGGCGCCATCTCGGCTCACTGCAACCTCCACCTCCCGGGTTCAAGTGATTCTCCTGCCTCAGCCTCCTGAGTAGCTGGGATTACAGGTGCCTGCCACCACACCCGGCTGATTTCGTACTTTTAGTACAGATGGGGTTTCTCCATGTTGGTCAGGCTGGTCTCAAACTCCTGACCTCAGGTGATCTGCCCAACTCGGTGCCTAATCTTTTATTATGCAGATGGACTCTTTACCTGGCTAGTGCCATGTCGCCTGTTTTTTTTTTGTTTGTTTTGTTTTGTTTTGTTTTTTGAGACGGAGTTTCACTCATTTTGTCCAGGCTGGGGTGCAGTGGCGTGATCTTGGCCTAATGCAACCTCTGCCTCCCGAGTTCAAGCAATTCTCCTGCCTCAGCCTCCTGAGTAGCTGGGATTACAGGCATGTGCCACCACGCCTGGCTAATTTTTGTATTTTTTTAAGTAGAGACGGGGTTTCACCATGTTGGCCAGGCTGGTCTCGAACTCCTAACCTCAGATGATCCGCCCGCCTCGGCCTCCCAGAGTGCTGAGATTACAGGCGTGAGCCACTGCGCCTGGCCTCTGGTTTTTTACTGTACACGTGGTGACAAAGAAAAGGGAAGACGGAGCCTCCATGTTGAACATACCTGGCTTCCAGGTAGCCCTTTCCCATTGGCACAGCTGCCAGCATTTACCCATGCAAGCTTCCAGCTTGCTTATTATCTATGCCTGCAGCTCTATTTTCCAGGCTGCTCTTTGTTAAAAAGAAATGATTTGGGGGCTCCTTTTTAAAAAGGGAAATTCTGCCAAGGACTCTTTTACCCTCACTATCTGCCTGAATAATTTCTTTCTAGTTCCTCTATCAGTAAGGAGATGCAGCTGGCTTGTCTTCAGTCACTAAAGGTCAAAGCCACCAGAGGAATTTAGAGATGGATCCTACTCATAGTCCCAGGGAATTTAGTTCACTGGATGTATAGCAAATGCAAATTAATAAGGAAAAAGTGAACTATTCAGTCCCTTGCTTACTGCCTATGTAGTTGCTAAAACCAAAGTAAAAGAGTGCTGCCTTGGGCGTGAAGGCAGCACCAAGCTCAGATGTGGGTCGGTCTCAGATCAGGCCAGTGACCTCAAAGCTTCCTACACAAGGAAAAATTAAGCCACGTCAACCAAAAGTTACCTCTGAGACCTGTGATTACCAAGAAGATAGACATGTGGAGAAAGGGCAAAACCAAGTAACTATTAAACCCAGAGGGTATTTACGGGGCTGTTCAATCTTTTGGCTTCCCTGGGCCACACTGGAAGAAAAATTGTCTTGGGCCATGCATAAAATACACAAACACTAATGATAGCTGATGAGAAAAAAAAAAAAGGCAAGAAAATGTCATAACATTTTCAGAAAGTTTACACGTTTGTGTTGGGCCACATTCAAAGCCGTCCTGAGCCACGTGCGGCCCGCGGGCCGTGGATTGGACAAGCTTGAAAAGGAATTGGTTCATCTTCTAGATTGGTATCGTCAGCTTCCCGAGTTCCCTTTTCTAAAATGGGTTGTAAGAATGACTACTTTAAGAACAGTATGTTTAATGTTTTTTTTTTTTGAGAAAGGGTCTCATTCTGTCACCCAGACTGGAGTGCAGTGGCATGATCTCAGCTCATCGCAACCTCCACCTCCTGGGTTCAGGTAATTCTCCCACCTCAGCCTCCTGAGAAGCTGGGATTACAGGCACACGCCACCATGCCCGGCTAATTTTTCTATTTTTTGGTAGAGATGGAATTTCACCATGTTGGCCAGACTGCTCTTGAACTCCTGACCTCAGGTGATCTGCCCACCTTGGCCTCCCAAAGTGCTGGGATTACAGGCGTGATCCACTCTGCCCAGCCGAGATGTTTAATTTTTAAATGCCACAGAAAGAAAGAGCATGTTTGGGCTGGTGCAGGGCCCGCAGCTCACTCACTATTAAACACTTGCTGATGAGTGTATGGGACCCAGATGCACAGAAAGTTTTTCCTGAGGAAATGGCCAGCCTGGTGGACTAGGTAAACACCCTACAAGGTCTGTTTATCCTGAAAAGGGGACTGCCCAGCCCTCCCTATAGAATGCCAAGTGGAGCACCCTAGATAAAGCAGCCGATGTGCTTCATATGCAAGCCATGTGGGATTGGCTTCATGATGACCGGGATATTCATCAGCTGAATATGCCCATTACCCAATGTATTAGTCCGTTTTCATGCTGCTGATAAAGACATACCCGAGATTGGGCAATTTACAAAAGAAAGAGGGGTAATTAGACTTACAGTTCCACGTGGCGGCGGAAGCCTCACGATCATGGTGGAGGGCAGGGAGGAAGAAGTCACATCTTACATGGATGGTGGCAGGCAAAGAGAGAGAGCCAAGCGAAAGGAGTTTCTCCTTGTAAAACCATCAGATCTCGTGAGACTCATTCACTACCACAAGAACAATATGGAGGAAACTGCCACCAGAATTCAATTATCTCCCACCAGGTCCCTCCCACAGCAATGGGAATTATGGGAGATACAATTCAAGATGAGCTTTGGGTGTGGACACAGTCAAACTATATCACCGAGGTCATAGTGTGAAAGGAAAATAAATCTCAGGTCCCCAAAATCACTAAGCCAAGGGAAAAGTCAAGCTGGGAACTGTGTCAGGCAAGCCTGCCTCCCATTTGATTCTTAAATAAGACAGCTACAAAGATAAGAAGCTACATACCCCCCTCACAATTTGTGCTTAACGAAATTCCTTGTGGACAAAGGACAGACGGAATTCAAAGTCATCCTTCCAAGGCTCCCCTGAGACAAATGCTTATCTGATAACTTCCTCTGCCCCATTGCTTATGTAAAAGTACAGATTCACGGAGCCAGCCTAAATTGTGTATTCAGTGGAAAGCTGATCAAGGACTCAAAAGAATGTAACCTTTTGTCTCGTGTCTACTTCTAATCTGAAAGCTCCCACTTCAAGTTGTCCTGAATTACTGAACTGAGCCCATGTATGTCTTACACATATTGATTGATGTCTCATGTCTCCCTAAAATATATAAAAGCAAGCTGTGCCCTGAACACCTTGGGCACATGTCGTCAGGACTTCCTGAGGCTGTGTCACAGGTGCACGTTCTCAACCTTGGTAAAATAAACTTTCTAAATTGACTGAGACCTGTCTCAGATATTTTGGGTTCGCAATAGATTCTCAGTGTATTAATGATGTTAGCTGAAGAACTGTGAAGCTCATAAATTTGGAAAGGAAAGGTTTATTTCTATAAATGTTGTGGTTCAAGGGTCCCCTTCTACAAGAGCACCCCAGGTGACATGACTCTTGCAGAATCAAACAATGGTTTGAGAAACCTTATCAAATTTGCAGTTGTAGCTTTCCCTCATGGGTCTTACAGATGCTACCAAAAGACTAGGGTGTCAACGAGAAGAGACAAACTGTAAATTTTTTGAAGAGGTTTATTCTGAGCCAAATAGGAGTGACCATGGCCGCCCATGACGCAGACTTCAGGAGATCCTGAGAACATGCGCCCAATGTGGTCTGCGTACAGCTTGGTTTTCTACATTTTAGGGAGACATGAGACATCGATCAATACATGTAAGACGTACATTGTTTCCATTCAAAAAAGGTGAGATAACTCAAAGTGGGGGATTCCAGCTCATGGATGGACAAGACACAAAAGGTTGCATTCTTTTCGGTCTTTGATCAGAATACACAATTTACATGTGACGGAGGTTGGGGGGTGGGGGTGGTGGGTAGAGGAATAGTGACTGATGCCTGTTCAGTGAATCTGCATGTTTGCGTAAACAATAGGGCAGGGGAATCTATCAGATATGCATTTGTCTCAGGTGAGCAGAGAGGGCTGACTTTCACTTCTGTCTCTCCTTTGACCCACACCTGTGAAGATAAGCCAAGGTGAAATTGAACAGATCTGTTTTAGGGTAAAGATCTTGAGGTCCACAAAAAATTTCTTTGTGGGCAAATCATGAAAGAGGTATGCAGCTTTTTGTTTTGTTTTGTTTGTTTGTTTGTTTGTTTTTGTCTCCATAGCTGTCTTATTTAGGAGAAAATGGGAGGCAGGTTTTTCTGATGCAGTTCCCAGCTTGCCTTTTCCCCTTGGCTTGGGGATTTTGGTTTCCTTTCACTAATTAACAAACAAAATTAATAAATTAACAAACAAAAACAGGGAAGGGAAAAGTGAGTCAAAGGGCTCATGCCAGAAGGGTGGAAATCTTTAGATAATTATTTTGTTATTATTATTAATTTTTCTTTTTTTGAGATGGAGTTTCGCTCTTGTTGCCCAGGCTGACATGCAATGGTGCCATCTCGGCTCACTGCAACCCCGCCTCCCAGGTTCAAGTGATTCTCCTGCCTCAACCTCCTGAGTAGCTGGGATTACAGGCACCTGCCACCACGCCCAGCTAATTTTTTTGTATTTTTAGTAGAGACGAAGTTTCACAATGTTGGCCAGGCTGGAATCTTTAGATAATTGTTAAGAAATAAAAGAAAAGGAAAATTGATGGAGTTAAAACAAAAGACTTTACAACATGATCAAAGGTTGGGTGGGCCACAGGGAGCCCCAACTGGTCCCCCAACATGAAGGGGCCCCATGCCAGTTTTCTTCATTTGCCTCAGATTGGAGAAGTTTAAGAAAACTTGAGGCTGGGCATGGTGGCTCAAGCCTGTAATCCCAGAACTTTGGGAGGCCAAGGCAGGCGGATCATCTGAGGTCAGGAGTTCGAGACCAGGCTGGCCAACATGGTGAAACCCCGTCTCTACTAAAAATACAAAAAAATTTGCTGGGCGTCGTGGCACGCACCTGTAATCCCAGCTACTCAGGAGGCTGAGGCAGGAGAATCGCTTGAACCCAGGAGGCAGAGGTTGCAGGGAGCAGAGATCATGCCATTGCACTCCAGCCTGGGCAACAAGAGCGAAACTCTGTCTCAAAAAAAAAAAAAAAAAAAAAAAGTTTTAGAGCAGGAATGAAAAGAAGGAAAGTACACTTGGAAGACGGCCAAGTAGCTGACCTAAGAGATCAAGTGTATGGTTGACCTTTAGACTTGGGGTTTTATAGGTTGGCATGCTTCTGGAGTCTTGTGTCCCTTCTCCGCTGAGTCTTCCCTTGGGGTTGGGCTGTCCACATGCACAGTGGCCTGCCAGCACTTGGGAGGGGAGCATGCGCAGTGTGTTTACTGGAGTTGGACGCATGCTCACTTGAGGCGTTCTTCCCTTACCAGCTGAATGTTCCTAGAAGGTTACAGACCAGTTAAACTCCACCGTTTTGCTTCTCAGTGTGCATGCTTGAGCCCACTCACTCACCTCCTGAGATCGTATTGGGAAACTGCTGACCACCAGTTTTAGGTGTTTTCTATTTACTGGGAGACGGCCTTTCCCTGGTGCTGACTGTGACCAATTATTATTTTAGAGAGACACTTTAATAACCGCCTGATGCTCGCCTGACATTCCTGGTGGGGCTGGGGAGAGCCTTTCCTGCCTTGCTCATGCCTGACTAGCTACCTACTGTAACAATAACTGAACTCTTTCTACCGATTTCCAGTGAGAAAATCTATGCATCTATCTATGACCTGCAAGCCCCCACTTTGAAGTGTGTCACCTTTCCTGGCTGAACCAATGTCCATCTTACATGTATTGAGGGGTGTCTTATGTCTCCCTAAAATGCATAAAGCCAATCTGTAACTCAACAACCCTGAGCACATGTTCTCAGGATCTCCTGAGGGCTGTGCTATGGGCCAGTAGTCACTCATATTTGGCTCAGAATAAATATCTTAGAATAGTTTACAGAGTTTGACCCTTTTCATCAGCAGAGGCATACACTCTTGCTATGGGATGTTAACCGAAGCTAATGGAAATAATGGTGTCCAAAAGAGTTCCGTGATGAAACATAAATGGTTCATGTAGGACCTGCTACCTGGGGAATGCAAAGATAATATACAAGGAGGGAGCTTCTTTTTCCTCTTCAGACTGACTCTGTAACTATGTGAGAAGATTTTTGCCTTCCAAAGTTATTAGTGTGTTCATTTTTATCTCTTAGGAAAAAAGTGGCAAAGTTGGAGATGGTGTACACTTTCCTTTATTGCTTGACTGAGGTTAAAAATTTGGCCAGGCATGGTGGCTCACTCCTGTAATCATAGCATTTTGAGAGCCCAAGGCCAAGGATAGCTTGAGCCAAGAAGTTCAAGACCAGCCTGGGCAGCATAGCGAGACCTTGTCTCTACAAAAAATAAAAAAATTAGCTGGGTGTGGTGGTGAACACCTGTAATCACATCTACTTGGGGGGCTGAGGTGGGAGGATTGCTTGAGCTCAGGAGCTGGAGGTTGCAGTGAGCCAAGATTATACCACTGCACTCCAGCCTGGGCAACCAAGCGAGATGCTGTCTCAAAACAACAACAACAACAAAAAGAACAACAAAAAACAAAAAAACTTGTATTCTATTGTCATCCATCAGATTATTTTTAACTAATTTTATTTTAATCACTTACTGTTGAGTCACCTCTGAGATTTTCTATTCCAGTGGCATCCTTATAAAATGAAGCTTCCTTGTCAACTGCACTCGTGATAACACCGAGCTTCTGCTAAGAAAAAACAAATGCATAACTCTGTATAACCTATCTCCCATGACAGGGTCTATGCCTCGCTGTATTTAAGCATTCATTTTAGTTTTCAGCAATGTAGTACTTTCACCTACATTTTGTCAAATTCAAACACTTGCAATACTTCATTTATTTTTTCTGCATGTCCTTCATATTTTGGCTTTGCTAGTCCACTTTGGCCAAAAAGCTTTGATTCTTTAAGTATAGGCCTAAATATCCTATCTTAAGCATGGGTGTAATTTTCTTCTATTACCAACAGAGGTTCTTTTATAGTTTTTGAAATCACTGATTAAAAAGAAACAGCTCAAATTATATTCTACTGTAAAAATGATACATTCAGCCTGGGCACGGTCAGTCACATCTGTAATCACAACACGTTGGGAGGCTGAGGCAGGAGGATCACTTGAGTCCAGGAGTTGAGGCTGCAGTGAGCTGTGATCACACCATTGCACTCTAGTGTGAGTGACAGTGAGACCCTGTCTCAAAAAAAAAAAAAAAAAAAGATACATTCAAAGAAGTCAAAATAAAACAGTATAAAACCTATCTCCCTGATTGCAGCTACCTTGTTTTATGCATACGCCTGCAATCCTTTTACACCTATCACACACTAAAAATGTTTTACAGTTATTGTTATTGCACACAGAAGGCATCTAGGAATGTTTTAAAGAACCTGTCTCTCTGAAGTTCATCCTGCTTATCTAACTTGTCTATCAAGGAAATTATTTTCTTGATTATTATTGCTGAGAAAGACTGGGTGAGGTCGCTACCCCAGAATTAGCAGATGCAAATCAGGAGGAAGTGAACAGGCTGCAAATTAGCAAGTTCTGGCATGGGGTGAGGCAATGGCAGAAAATCGGTTTCCTGGGAACTATGCCCAGGAACTAGCCTGACATTGTGAGAAAGCTCCCAACATTCATAATGAGTTGCATATTAAATTCCAGGGGAGGGCACTGTGGGTAAGATGGACCACATTTGGAAATACACTTTTTCAGACGTTTTATTTAGGGAGAATTTCTGACATGTCCTCTGATAATCTGAACTTCCTTGATTTGCAGTTGTACATTGAGAGATCATTTCTTGGTCAAAATAAATGTTCAGCAGGTGTGAATGCTGTATCCACAACTTTTTTTTTTTTTTTGAGACAGTCTCACTCTGTTGCCCGGGGTGAAGTACAGTGGTGTGATCTCAGCTCACTGCAACCTCTGCCTCCCGAATTCAAGCAATTCTAGTGCCTCAGCCTCCCGAGTAGCTGGGATTACAGGCATGTGCCACCATGCCTGGCTAATTACAACTTAATTTTTAAATTTGGGCAGATTTACAAAACTATCAAGCTATTACCCTGCAGCATCCTTAGCCCTAAGCTTGTCACTACTTGTAATGTATTTTTATTTTATTTATTTATTTTTTGAGACAGAGTTTCACTCTTGTTGCCCAGGCTGGGGTGCAGTGGCATGATCGCGGCTCACTGCAACCTCCACCTCCTGAGTTCAAGCGATTCTCTTGCCTCAGCCTTCCGGACCACAGGTGCATGCCACCACGCCTGGGTAAATTTTTTTTTTTTTTTTTTTTTGAAATGGAGTTTCGTTCTTGTCATTCAGGCTAGAGTGCAATGGTGCGATCTTGGCTCACTGCAACCTCCACCTCCCAGGTTCAAGCGATTCTCCTGCCTCAGCCTCCCAAGTAGCTGGGATTACAGGTGCCCACCACCACACCCGGCTAATTTTTGTATTTTTAGTAGAGACAGGGTTTCACCACGTTGGCCAGGCTGGTCTCGAACTCCTGACCTCAGGTGATCCACCTGCCTCGGCCTTCCAAAGTGCTGGGATTACAGGCATGAGCCACTGCACCCAGCCTACCTACTGGACTTTTTTTCGGAGACACACTGTAGTTTCTCAAGAAAGAATGCCTGTTCCTGGTCCCAGCTGCACACTCACTTTACAGTGTGTGCTGTACTTGGTCAAGTGTATTGATATTGAAACACAAGCCAGAGTGGATGGACCTTGGTCATAAATCATGGGGCAGCTCTCCTTCACTGTCAGATAAAATCCAAATTCTCTATTACTACCTCCAAGGTCCCAGCATTGACGATCTGTTCTTTTCTTCCTGAAGGGACATCACCCCCGGTTCTCAGGGTGTCTCCTCACAGGCTTCTTACAAATGCCTTTCCTCAGGAATGTGGCTCCACAATGACTTTTTTTTAATTAAAAAATTTGCAGCCTACAATCAGCCTCCTCAATTATTATTATTATTATTAATTGTTATTATCATTACTTGAAATAGGGGGAGAGTCTCACTATGTGGTCCAGACTGGTTTCAAACTCCTTGTCTCAAACCATCCTCTTGCCTTGACCTCCCACAGTACTGGGATGACAGGTGTGAGGCCCCGCACCTAAGTGTCCTCTTAAAACCCATGAAGTCTTTCAGGGCTGTCTACTTTTCTCTATGGAATTCAAATCGCTAAGCATTCATGAAAGTTTAGATAAGGTGGAAATAAATCCAACCTTTAGGATGGATGCATGAAACTGCTCTCTCTTTTTTTTTTTTTTTTGGTAGAGTTTTGCTGTTGTTGCCCAGGCTGGAGTGCAACGGCACGATCTCGGCTCACTGCAATCTCCGCCTCCCAGGTTCAAGCGATTCTCCCGCCTCAGCCTCCCGAGTAGCTAGGATTACAGGCATGTGCCACTACGCCTGGCTAATATGTTTTGTATTTAGTAGAGACAGGGTTTCACCATATTGGTCGGGCTGGTCTTGAACTCCTGACCTCAGGCGATCTACCCACTTCAGCCTCCCCAAAGTGCTGGGATTACAGGCATGAGCCACCACATCCAGCCAAAACTGCACTTCAAATCCAATCTTTGGCTGGGCGCAGTGACTCATGCCTGTAATCCCAGCACTTTGGGAGGCCAAGACGGGCAGATCACCTGAGGTCAGGAGTTCGAGACCAGCCTGAACAACATGGAGAAACCCCGTCTCTACTAAAAATACATAATTAGCCGAGCATGGTGGCACATGCCTGTAATCCCAGCTACTCGGAAGGCTGAGGCAAGAGTATCACTTGAACCTGGGAGGCGGAGGTCACAGTGAGCCCAGATCGCGCCACTGCACTCCAGCCTGGGCAACAAGAGCAAAACTCCGTTTCAAAAAAAAAAAAAAAAAGAAAAAAATCTAATATTGTCCCCAATTCCTACTTTTGGGAGTAAACTATGCCTATTTCAAACTATTGCTGGACAAGATTGCCTGGTTTCTGCTTCCCCTTATCCCTCTTGTTCAAGTCAACCAGTCAGGAAATATAAAGAATGATCAAGGAAACCTCCAAGTTAACACAGAAATACGTATATATGGTGAATGCTGTCTGAAGACAGCTTATGGCCCCATGGTTCTAGCCGTCATAGCACATGGCAAAGTTGTCCTATTGACTCTGCTGTCAGCCCCTGCGTGGAAGACCAAATAAAGGTGCTGGGACAGAAGGATGAAAAGGAATCCTAGGATAAATATCTCATCTTCATCGTCCCTGGGTTGGATAATTCTGAGGGTCTGTCGTTGAATCTCAGTGTTTCTGCACAGGACTCAGCTTCAATAGCCCAGTGGCAAGCTGCTTCATAAGTACAACCTGTACTGGCTTCCTGCCTTTCCCTGTCTCTCTTCCTCTTTCCCTGACCAATGCTCCCTCAATTACCTCCCTAATAACCTACTTGGATTTAAGGTTTGAAAAAGAAATGCGGCATCATTCTTTTTGTCTTAAATTTTTAATTAAAAAAAATTTTTTTCGAGATGGGATCTTGCTCTGTTGCCCGGGCTGTAGAACAGTGGTGGAATTACGATACGGCTCATTGCAGCCTCAAACCCTTTGGCTGAAGCAATCCTCCCACCTCAGCCTCCTGAGTAACTGGGACCACAGGTGTGTGCCACCGTGCCTGGATAATTTTTGTAAAATATTTTTTGTAGAGACAGGGTCTCACTAGTTGCCCAGGCTGGTCTCAAACTCCCAGGCTCAATCAATCTGCCTGTCTCAACCTCCCAAGGTGTTGGGATTACAGGCGTGAGCCACTGCGCCGGGTCGCACCATCATTCCTATTTTTTTTTTTTGGAAATGAAGTTCCCTCTGTCACCCAGGCTGGAGCACAGTGGCGCTATCTCGGCTCACTGCAACCTCTGCCTCCCGGGTTCAAGTGATTCTCCTGTCTCAGCCTCCTGAGTAGTTGGGATTACAGTCATGTGCCACCACACCTGGCTAATTTTTATATTTTTAGTAGAGACGGGGTTTCGCCCTGTTGGCCAGGCTGGTCTCGAACTCCTGGGCTCAAGCCATCTGCTTGCCTCAACTCCCAAAGTGGTGAGATTCCAGGCGTGAGCCACCACTCCCGGAGGAAGCATCATTCTTAATTTCAATGTCTAGTCTAGACATTTAAAAGAATTGAACATATTGGATCGTATCAAAACAACATCTTGTTGAAGAGAATGACCCTCTCCACCCAACCTGAAACAGATGGAGGCAGTGCTGACTTTATCTCAAATCTTAAACAAAATCTGCTTCACTCAATTTTCTTGTAGACAGGCCGACTGCTTTATTAGAAAACGGGAGAACATTGATCTTTTTCTATGATTCTCTTCCGATCACCCTAGGTAGAATTCCTTTCACTTTCTAACCTGTGTCTGTTTCAGCCCAGGATACATTAAGCTTGTTGTCTGTGACACTTTATTGAACTTTTTAATAGCCACGACTGACACTGATCCTCTGTGCTGAGAGAGGAGCTATTCTGATTCCATTCATTGTGACTCCAAAGTCTACCCTGGAAGTCAGATGCTCAGGTGGGATTTTATAAATATTCCATGAACAAATGAACTTTGGCTTTGGGGTAAAAGAGTGGGTTGCCCATCATTTGATAGATCCCTGGATATTTTTTCATAAAAAACACCCTAGCAGGTTGCTTATTGCAAAATGACATGTGTCATATCTTCTCTGGAGCTGAATATTGTTAAGCAAAATTTATATTAATGAGAAGCAAAAAACAGTTTGTTTGTTTTGCTTTGCTTCAGCAAGAATTATCTGTTGCATCAGAAATGCAGGGAGCACTTTTGCTCTTTATTAGCGTTTTTTTCCCCAGAAACTCTGACATTACTAGGACACTTGGTCATCTGTGATCTGCTTAAAAGCTCCCTTCAGCTCCTGGAAGAGTGGGTGGTTCTGATTCTCTTTCGGTGAGATGCTTTATGGAGCCCTCTTCATCCCATAATTCTGAAGAGTAACAGGCAGAACGTCTTATTAGGGGGCAGCTGAAATCGTCTAGGGAATGTGGCTAGGGAGTGTCGTCATCTTTACATCAAAGGCTATGCACAGATAACACGCCAATCCTGATTTCACCCATGAGAAAAGTGAACTCCAAGAATTTCAGGAATGTAGATGTGTCGATGATAAACATTGCATTTATTACAATTTCACTTTATTTCCTAGAAGAGGGGACATTATATTTCCTGGCCAGATGCTACCCTTTGAAAGAAATGCAAACTTTGATAAAATAGACATGCTATCAATTTCCTTAGGGGAGCTTTCTCTTCACTGGGTCACTATACCCAGCATGACAATAAAGTCTGCCATGTGTTTCTTGTCCCACTGGAAAAAATACATAGAAAAGCTATGTACAAGGACTGTATTAAGATTCATCTATGTCTTTCAGAGATGGCAGGCAAGTGCCATTTCTGAACAATTTGGGTGAAGTCAGACACATGCACCTTACCCCGACAACCACTCAATGGACAGCAGAACATTGCAAATCATGACCTGTAATAGGACTGTCTTTGACTTACACAGCTCAGGAAACAACACTTGGTTTGGTCAAAGGTTTGTTCCTTTTCATTTTGTGTTCTAGTGTTTTCTTTTCCTGCCCTTATGACAGTTGTGTGCAATGGCATTATTGCATTAAATAGACACGACTGATTAGGTAGCATGAACCATAGTTTAGAATTTGGCTAAGTGTGGCTATGTTACTGTTTGTTTTTTCTTTTTCTTTTTTTAGGAGATAGGGTCTTGCTGTGTTGCCCAGGCTGGAGTACAGTGGCTATTCAGGCATGTGATTCCACCACTGATCAGCACGAGAGTTTTGACCTGCTGCATTTGTGACTTAGGGTGGTTCACCAGGCCTTAGGCGGCCTGGTGGTCTTCTGCTCCTGGGAGGTCACCATGCTGGTGCTGAACGCAGTGCAGATACTTGATCAGCCTAGCGCACCATAGCCCAGAACTTCTGGGCCCAAGCCATCCCCCACCTCAGTCTCCTGAGTAGCCGGGACCACAGGCAGGCTACTTGCTGTTTTTGTCAACATAAAAGGGAGTCAGAAAAGGCAGAACATATCAAGATCAGTGAATCTAGGCTGGGCATGATGGCTCACACCTATAATCACAGTGCTTCATGAGGCCAAGGCAGGAGGATTCTTTGAGGCCAGGAGTTCAAAACCAGCCTGGGCAATATAGGGAGACCTTGTCTCTACAAAAAAATAGAAAATAAAGAAATTACCCAGGTGCAGTGGTGCATGCCTGTAGTTCCAGCCACTCCAGAGGCTGAGACTGGAGGATCTTTCGAGCTTAGGAGGCTGAGGCTGCAGCGAGCTCTTATCACACCAGTGCACTCCAGCTTGGGTGACAGAATGAGACCCTGTCTCTAAAAGAAAAAGAAAAAAAGAGATTAGTAAATTCTTTAGAAACCAAGATTTTACCACGAGCAGTTGCACGAAGGTGGAAAACCTTTCTGTGATTATAAGTAGGGATTCTGAAAGAAGTCCTCAAAGTGAATACTTATTCCATGGAGAAACAGAATGAATTGAGAGAGTCCTGGAAGCTGGGAGGAGAGGAATCTGTAGAAAGCAGAGTCACTTAACTAATTCACCAATGAGACTGCAAACCGATGGTCATGGAGCTGCCATGGGAATCTGAATTACAGTCACTTTTATTCTTTGTATTTTATTGTTTGGGTTGAAAATGCGGCCAGGCACGGTGGCTCATGCTTGTAATCCCAGCACTTTGGGAGGCTGGGGTGGGTGGATCACCTGAGATCAGGAGTTTGAGACCAGCCTGACCAACATGGTGAAACCCTGTCTCTACTAAAAATACAAAAATTGGGATTCCATTCCAAGATGGCCAAATAGAAACAGCTCCGGTCTATAGCTCCCAGCGTGATCAACACAGAAAACGGGTGATTTCTGCATTTCCAACTGAGGTATCTTGTTCATCTAATTGGGACTGGTTGGACAGTGGGTGCAGCCCACAGAGGGCAAGCCAAAACAGGGCAGGGCATTGCCTCACCTGGGAAGTGTCAGAGGATTTCCCTTTCCTAGCCAAGGAAGCTGTGACAGACTGTACCTGGAAAATTGGGACACTCTCGCCCACATACTGCACTTTTCCAATGGTCTTAGCAAAGAGCACACCAGGAGATTATATCCTGCACCTGGCTCGGCAGGTCCCACGCCCACAGAGCCTTGCTCACTGCTAGCACAGCAGTCTAAGATCGAACTGTGAGGCAGCAGCCTGGCTGGGGGGGTGGGCATCTGACATTGCTGAGGCTTCAGTAGGTAAACCAAGCGGCCAGGGAAGCTCGAACTGGGCAGAGCCCACTGCAGCTCAGCAAGGCCTATTGCCTCTGTAGATTCCACCTCTGGGGGCAGGGTATAGCTGAACAAAAGGCAGCAGAAACTTCTGCAGACTTAAACGTCCCTGTCTGACAGCTCTGAAGAGAGCAGTGGTGCTCCCAGCATGGTGTTTGAGCTCTGAGAATGGACAGACTGCCTCCTCAAGTGGGTCCCTGACCCCCTTGTAGCCTAACTGGGAGACACCTCCCAGTAGGGGCCAACTGACAACTCATACAGGTGGTGCCCCTCTGGGACGAAGTTTCCAGAGGCAGGATCAGGCAGCAATATTTGCTGTTCTGCAATATTTGCTGTTCTGCAGCCTCCACTGGTGATATCCAGGCAAACAGGGTCTGGAGTGGACCTCCAGCAAACTCCAACAGACCTGCAGCTGAGGGACCTGACTGTCAGAAGGAAAACTAACAAACAGAAAGGAATAGCATCAACACCAACAAAAAGGACATCCACAGCAAAACTCCATCTGTAGGTCACCAGCATCAAAGACAAAAGGTAGATAAAACCACAAAGATGGAGAGAAACCAGAGCAGAAAAGCTGAAAATTCTAAAAACCAGAGTGCCTCTTCTCCAAAGGGTTGCAGCTCCTCGCCAGCAACGGAACAAAGCTGGATGGAGAATGACTTTGACGAGCTGACAGAAGTAGGCTTCAGAAGGTCGGTAATAACAAACTTCTCCGAGCTAAAGGAAACATTCAAACCCATCACAAGGACGCTAAAAACCTTGAAAAAAGATTAGACGAACAGCTAACTAGAATAAACAGTGTAGAGAAGACCTTAAATGACCTGACGGAGCTGAAAACCACGGCATAAGAGCTACGTGATGCATGCACAAGCTTCAATAGCCGATTCGATCAAGTGCAAGAAAGGGTATCAGTGATTGAAGATCAAGTGAATGAAATAAAGTGATGAGAGAAGTTTAGAGAAAAAAGAGTAAAAAGAAATGAACAAAGCCTCCAAGAAATATGGGACTATGTGAAAAGACCAAATCTACGTCTGATTGGTGTACCTGAAAGTGATGGGGAGAATGGAACCAAGTTGGAAAACACTCATCAGGATATTATCCAGGAGAACTTCCCCAACCTAGCAAGGCAGGCCAACATTCAAATTCAGGAAATACAGAGAACGCCACAAAGATACTCCTCGAGAAGACACATAATTGTCAGATTCACCAAAGTTGAAATGAAGGAAAAAATGTCTGCTCTTTCAATGTTTTTCCTACACTGTCTCGGGATTTCTGAAATGTCTGATCATCTCAGGGTGGCTTATTCACATTTAAGATTAAATCAGGCTGGGTGTGGTGGCTCATGCCTGTAATCCTAGCACTTTGGGAGGCCCAGGTGGGTGGATCATGAGGTCTGGAGTTCAAGACCAGCCTGGCCAATATGTTGAAACCCTGTCTCTACTAAAAATATGAAAATTAGCTGGTCCTCGTGGTGCAAGCCTGTAATCCCAGCTGCTCGGGAGGCTGAGGTAGGATAATTGCTTGAACCCCAGAGGCGGAGGTTGCAGTGAGCTGAGATTGAGCCACTGCACTGCAGCCTGGGTGACAGAGCGAGACTCCGTCTCAAAAAAAAAAAAAAAGAAAAAGATTACATCCAACACATACTCGTTGAGAGCTCTGTTTGACTCTTCTTATTGAGGGACCACTGAATGTCAGTATCTGGAAATAATTTTTATGAGGTCAGTCAGTTTCTCAATAGAAAAATCCACCAATGTCATCTCAGGGTGCCATAACCTAGTGTTCTGGGAAGAAGAAATTGATAGACACATAGGAATCTCAGTATGCACGTCTTCACTTCATCCTTTTTTTTTAATCCACTCTGGATCTTGCCACTGCCAGCCAGTGTTAGGTGTCTCAAAGTCTAGAACTTCACAAGTTCAACTTTCAGAAGGAAAACATTTAGTCTCTTATCTGAGAGGAGCAGAAAGTGGAGGGTAGCAGAGGGAGACCTGGAAGTCTATCACCTATAAACACAGACTTTCAACAACTCTCTCTGTTTTAATTCCAGCTTTCCATACCTGTCTTCTGCAGTATCTGATGCCTCAAGACCTGACCTATCCTGGCTTCCGTGTGGCAAATTGTCTCACCTCCTTTTATGTCTGCCCCATGTTGACATTTTTAACTTCCTCTACTTTGCTAAATCAATCGCTATCCTTCCATCACTTTCAGGCTTCTTTTGAAAATGTGCTCTGGCCGCTAGAACATTGGATACGTGATGGCAGGAATTTTTGTCTGTTCAGCTTACTGATTTGTTGTCAGCGTTGAGAAGAGTACCTGGCGCATAGCAAGGCATCCCGGACATAGTTGCAGAAATGAATGAATGTTGAAATCTCTTTTGGGCCAGTGACTTCTCTTATTTTCTTTATCCTTGGGTTTTATACAATTTTTATTCCTTTACAACCATTGAAACAATGTTTTTGAAGAGACATGGTAAACATGAGAAGTTAATCCACCATATGAATAAGAAATAGAACTTTTCTTTTTCACGGTAACTAAATCAGACCTTCTGAGTATCCTCTTGAAAGACATCAAAGGAGTTCATTTTCCTGACTCCTTAGGAGTTACATCCTTAGCCCAATCTGGCCCTTGCTGCTTTCCAGCCATTCTAACTTCTATTCTTAATACTGTATTCATTCATTCATTTATTTATTAACTTATCCATTCATTTACTCATTCCTTTACAGTTACTTACTCATCTATTTTAGAAACACTTACTGAGCACCTACCTTGTCAAATATCTTTGCCAGGTGCCAGGTATATAATGATAGGTCCAGTACAGGCCACACCATTGAAGTGTTCAAACTTCCAGAAAGGAAACCAGCAAAGGGTTGAGAGGCCCTCCAACTCTGTATTTTTAGTGAGCCTGTGCTCTAAGGATAAAATTGAGATTGTGTCCAGGTCCTTGTTCGCAAGAGGACTCTCGGTGGTTAAATGGAAAGGTTCCCTTCTAAATAAATGCATACACACACACACACACACACACACACACACCCCACAGACAACCTTCTTCCACCAGTATTGTTGACATACACTATTTTTAGACCAAGAAGATACTGTTCCTCAAGTTACTATACATTTTGATGGAAAAAGAGCAAACAGAGACCATGCCAAAAAAAACCAATTTGGTACAAAATAATGGATTGAAATTCTGGCAATTTACTTTAGAGAAAGAAAAGAATAATGAGTGGTTCTTCCTAGTTATACACCCAAATAATCTCCTGCCTGTTCCCATCGGGAGCCCATGAAGTTGAAATTTCCAGCAAAGTGCAAAAACTAACAGACTGTTTGGAAAACATCCTTGCTGCTGGAAGAATTAGAGAATAATGTGTAGACAAATGAAAAAGGAAATGAAAGCAATGCCTCTACAACAGTAGCTTTGTTTAAGGTATCTGTCTATTTGCAAGGCTGCTCGAAAAGACTCACAACCACAACAAATCACAGATTTTCTAGACCTTGTGCTGAGTATAGAATAGGTTCAGTGGAGAGAAGATGTTTAATATGAGAACAAAACCTGCTTAGGTAGCTCCACCCTAAATCTTGCACCATACAAATAAGAAGAACATCCAACAAAGTCACTAACACTGAAGCCAAAAACTCTGAGTACTCGTATTATCAATTATTTATTAATTTATTCCTTAACAAACCTTTATGTTTCATTTTAGTGAGACAGTGTGGAAAAATGGAAAAAGAAGGAATTTGGAGTCAAACAGAGTCAAATGGTCTTCCACCACTTGATGGTGTGTGATTTGTAGCTAATTATTTGAACTCTTTGAACCTTGATTCTTCCTCATGTTAAAATGGAGATTATAGTAGCTTTGCTGTTTTTCTGGTTTGTTATGAAGTTTATATGTGATAATGCATGTAAAAGTGGGCCAGTAGTAAATATATTTGTAACTGACATTTTATATACACGGCTAGTACAATCAATCTGCAATAATAGTTACCAAATGATTAAAATCCTAATAACTTAGGCCCTGCATTTGTCAGAGTTCTCCAGAAAAACAAAACAAATAAAAAACATATATAATAATATAAGATTCTTATATATGTAATAGATTTGTAATATAAGATATTTATATATCAGCCTCCAAAATCAAATGAGTCAATTCCATATTTTATTGTGAGAAGTCTCACAATCTGCTCTCTGCAAGCTAGAAAACAAGGAGAACCAATGGTGTAAATTCGAGTCCATGTTTAAGATCTGAGAACCAGGAGTGCTGACTATGTAAGTCCCAGTACAAGGGCAGGAGAAGACTGATGCCCCAGCCCAATCAGTAAGGTGGAGAAACAATTCTCTTACTCTGTCTTTTTGTTTTATTCAGGCCCTCAATTGATTGGATGATGCCCATCCACATCAGGGAGGGCAATCTGCTTTACTCAGTCTACCCACTCAAATCCATCCCAAAACACCTTCACAGACAAACCAGCATAATATTTAACTAAATATATGGACACCCAGTGGCCCAGTCAAGTTGGCAATTAAAATGGACTATCATAGACCCCATCTAAGCTTCAGGTATAAACCTCAAGAATGGAATTGCTGTCTTTATAGTGTAGGTGCTTTGCAGGATGTATTAATTTGGAAAAGATGATCATTACTTTCTTATTACATCATTTATCACATTAGTGTTATAGGTCTGCTTAGCGTTCACCTTGGCTCTGAACTCTGCTCATTGCTACTCATAGGAACTCCTCAGACTTCCTGTCATTGATGTCTTATGTCCTCCAGGCTCCCAAGCTTTATCCCTTCATTAGGGCTTTATTCCATGCTTTTTTTTTTTTTTTTTTTTTCCAACTGGTAGAATTCATGCAGTAAATTGAGCTTAGCAGTCAGTAAAAGTAGAAAGCTAAGGAAAGTAGCACTGACTAAGGAATGAGGTCAAAGATATGAAGGTAAACAGAGATGTTTGTTACTTTGTAATAAAGTGAATCAAAATAAAGAACAGAGAGTCAATAAAATAAGGTAAATGATCAGTACTAGGATGTGCAAGGAGATTGTAGAATATGTGTTAGGTGTAAGGAATGTGAGAGGCATTTACAGCCACTACCTAACTTGAAACTCACAATTGACCTATGAGGGATGTACTGGCATTATGTAGCTGCAGTCTTCCTACTTAGGAAATAACCTTCCATAACACAGTGTCAGTCTCTAGATAACTCAAAGGCAGGACACAGACAGAGGCAGTGTAATAAAATGGAACAATGAACTTGCCTTGAGACCTGACTTTTATTCCCAGGTGCATCATATTTGCTGCTAGGGGGTTATTTTGGACAATTTTCTAACCTCTCTGAATTTTCGGTTCCTCATGTGGAGAACCTGGATGCTATGTCATGCTTACCTTACACTGCTGCTGTCGATCTCACGTGAGGTGACACGCTGCTATCATGGTTAAAGCTGTGAGCTCTATGGAATAGGGCTTGGCTTCCAACCTGGAGAACTAATTGTGTGACTTTGAGCAAATGTCAGCCACCTACATCTTTCAGTCCCCTTTTCTCTAATATTACGATAATAATGGAAACTTCCACTAGATTGTGGAAGAATTAAATTAGATAATTTATGTAAAAGTGCTTCTGACAGGGCCTAGTTAACACTTTTCTATGAATTCTTTTTTTTTTTTTTTTTTTTTTTTTGAAACAGAGTCTTGCTCTGTCACCCAGGCTGGAGTGCAGTGGCTCGATCTCAGCTCTCTGCATCCTCCACCTCTCGGGTTCAAGTGGTTCTCATGCCTCAGCCTCCCAAGCAGCTGGGATTACAGGTGCCTGCCATGACACCTGGCTCATTTTTTTTTTTTTTTTGTATTTTTACTAGAGACGGGGGGTTACTAGAGACAAGACCAGGCTGGTCTTGAACTCCTGACCTCAGGTGATCCACCCACCTCAGCCTCCCAAAGTGCTGGGATTACAGGCGTCAGTCACCACACCCAGCCCAGTCTTCCTGTAATAACTCATTTAGCTAGTAGAGAAAGAACATTTTAAACAGGACACTATCCACTATACAAGTGTACGAAATTATTCTTACTAAAACAATCTAACTTTTATGTATTCCGTTAATGGGTTGTATTCTTTACAGTATTAGCTTATAAAGAAGGTTTATATACACAATGTTAATTAATTGGTTTACTAAGTGACCTAGCTTCCAAATTTCTATTGATGAGAAACCCCTCACACAAATATGAATTTATTTAAATGTGTCATTACATAGATGTAGTTGACACTATCCCAAAGTCATTTCTGCCAAGCTGAATCTTGCCCATTAATTGGGACTGAATGGTGTACTGGTTAGCAGGGCAATTGAAAAAGACTAATCGAGGCCTCAAAATCTTCTCTAGAACTTCTGAGAAAGGAAGTGGCATAATTGCACACCAACAATGCTTCCTCTCTAACAGCCACCAAAACAAACAAAATAAATATACCTCCACGAAGACCAGGAAAAGTCACAAGGACATACTAGAATCTCCAGATAATATTACTGTTCAAGAACAATCCAGTTAGACCAAAAGGAGAGTGGATACAACAATTCAGACTCTGCAGGTTTTGAATGCCATATATAACTGATTTTCTTCAGTAAGTACGTGGAAGAAGTTATTAATATTTCCAGTGATAGGTCTCAGCTTAGAAGGCTGGGGAGGGAAGCAAAAGCAAATCATACGAAATAGCACACCCCGCTTGCTTTGTATTCCTTGACCTCAGCTCTCTACAGGGAAGGGAGGGCTAGAGGAACAGCCACATGACTAAATGCATCACCATGTTTTTCCTGGCCCAGCTTCCTAAACAGAGTCTTGAGGCAACTCTTTTAGAGCTACGAGTCAGGGGTTACTGTGTAGAAAACAATGTACTGACCCATAAAACAATTGATGATTATAGAATATACGCACACACACACACACACACACACACACACCCTTGAAAAATGAGCAAAATGGTTTATAAATAATTACAATGTAATATGTTATAAATAATTACAACATAATGGGGCCAATATCCCCAAAATTTCAAATAGAAAATGAGGAGACAGGGTATGAACACAGAGGAACAACTATGAATATCTGTGTACGGGCAGCTATTCTTTCATCTTTTCTTCAGGTTATAGTAGAAAAAAACTGCCTTTCTTAAGCATGCACCAAATTCCTTTCATCTTTCATCTTCTAAGGAAATTAACTTTTTAAACATTCACCCTTTTTTATCTCCAGTTATGTCATTGATCTGTCACATCTCCATATAAATATGCTAACATATTTTTCATCTTAACCTTTGCTTCTCTCCAAATCCCACCAGCTACTGCCCTATATCTTTCCTCTGTCTTAGCTGAAAATTGCTTCACAGACAACTTCCCACTGTAATTGGAATTCTGTTCCTTCCAGTCCTCTGAAACTATTCTCACAAGTTCATTAATAATATTTCTATATTTCTCAGTCTTTTGATCTATGGCCACTTCTCATTGTGCTATGAGCAAACTCAGCCACTCCAATGGATTCAGTTACCATTGATGAAATGTTTCAATACAAGCCCATAGAGGAATTATCAAAATATCTAGAAGTGCATGATAGGGGAGAATACGTAGTTTGAAAAACACATATTACAAGTAGCAATCATTTTTAATATAGAATATTGAATATAAACAGTAAAAATATGAGATAGTAGATAAATAAAGTAGATTAAGGAAGATCACAAGAGTTACTTATTTAGAAAGGGTGAAAAACAATAATACTAATGAAAAGAAGTTCCAAATCCAAATTACCATTTGGACCAATTTCTTAATCTCCAACTCTTATACTGAACTGCCTCGCAGACATCCACTTGAAAATCTCACTAGCGCTTCCAACTCAACTGTTAAACACGAATTTATCTTCTCCCGTGGATCTGGTTTCTCCTCCTGTGTTCGTCAATATAGTGAATTTCAAGACTGTAATCCCTGTTACTCAATCCAGAGCCTTGGGTATTACGGTAAAGTGTTTTCATTCCCCATTCTCTCACATGAAATCACCAAATCTATCATCTCTTAATATTACTTGCATAAACTGTTTTCTATACTTTCTTGACTTTAACAGCTTTATTGAGGTATAATTAACGTACCATAAAGGTTATGAATTATAAATTGCGCAATTTAATATTTAATTTATGCAGTTGTGCAATCATCATGAGAATCCAGTTATAGAACATTTTCATTGCCCAAAAAGAGCCCTAAGTCAGTTGGGCTTAAGAGCCCTTAAGTCATGGCTGGGGAGACCTCACAATCACGGCAGAAGGCAAAAGACACGTCTTACATGGTGTCAGACAAGAGAGAATATGAGAACCAAGAGAAAGGGGTTTCCCCTTATAAAACCATCAGATCTCATGAGACTTATTCACTACCACAAGAACAGTATGGGGGAAACAACCCCTACGTTTCAATTGTCTCCCACCAGGACCCTCCCACCAGACATGGGAATTATGGGGGTGACAATCCAAGATGAGATTTGGGTGGGGACACAGCCAAATCGTATCAATTATTATAACCATTTTATAAATGTAAAAACAAACAGTAGGTAGAAGAGTAGGGAAATCCAGATTTTGAATCTTTGCCCCCCTCTCTCTCTCTCTCTCTCCCATTCTCTGGCTAGAGAGGTCATTCCTTTAACCAGTATAATTGCTACATATTTTAAACTGTTTCAGAGTGTGGAAGACAACAACACTTTTCTAATTGTTTCATTAAGGAAGCATAATACTAATACCCAAATGAACCTAATGGCAATAATGAATGCAGAGAAATCTACTGAAAAATATATCTTAACACAAAAGTCTGAAATAAAGTATTTGAAAATATTTGTAAAACTAATCCAACAGTATATCAATAAAATAATATATAATGATGAAGTGGGAGACATTCTAAGAATGAAAAGCATTCAAAATCAGGAATCCTGTAAAGAATTATGTAAATATAATTTACCATATTAATAAGCCAAAGGAGGGGAGAAATATGGCCATTCCGGTAGATGTCAATGAGGGAATTTATAAAGTTAAACCTTCATTTAAATATAAGTGCTTTCTTGAAATGTGTAACATATGATTCAAATTAAAAGCCTTATGTTTAATTGTAAAAATAATTGAAAAATTTAAAATTTATATATGAAGAAAATTAGGATGTGGCTTTTGACAGTTATATAAAATTGCTTTAAAATTGATAGATTTTATGCTGTATATGTGTATAACATCACATTTTATACCTTGAATATATACAAAAAAATATTTTTTAACAATTGCTACATAATACATTTAGAAAAGAAAAGAAAAAGCCCAGGCACAGTGGCTCATGCCTGTAATCCCAGCACTTTGGGAGGCCGAGGTGGGTGGATCACCTGAGGTCAGGGGTTCGAGACCTGCCTGGCCAACATGGTGAAATCCCGTCTCTACTAAAAATACAAAAATTAGTTAGGCATGGTGATGTGTGCCTGTAATCCCAGCTACTTGGGAGGCTGAGGCACAAGGATCGCTTGAATCTGGGAGGTAGAGGTTGCAGTGAGCTGAGATTACGCCACTGCACTCCAGCCTGGGCAACAGAGTGAGAGTGTGTCTCAAAAAAGAAAAAAAAAAGAAAAGGGTAGAAAAATTTTACATGTTTGATATGAAAGTGACTGTAAAATTAATATATAATGTCTAATATCTTCCTTTCATACCAACAAAAAGCTAAAATGAAATGAAAAAGCCCATTCACACAAGCAGTCAAAAGCAAAATGAAAAAACAATAACAAGGAATAAATTAAATAAGGGATGCATGAGCACTAAATGAAGAAAACTACCATATAAAACTTGACTGGGAGAGATTAAAAGAAAAAGGCCTGAATCAAAGTAGAGAAACATAGAAAAGGCAGTGATTTAAAGATATCAGTTCTTCCTGTGTCTATCAAGAGATTAAAATGAGATATTTGACCTTTCAAATTGATAACAAAAACATTAGCCAAAAGAAAAGAACATAAGGAAATCTGCTGTCAGGGATGTCATGGAATGTGGGCATATTTATGCACACTGTTGCAAATGCAAATTTTTCTAGCTTTTTGGATGGGCAATTAGCACTGTGCTTTCTTAACAACTTAAATATAGGACTCAAACTAAAAACAGCATATTTAATCATAAAAAATAAAGAAAGTTCAAAATTAATTCCAGAAACAAGTGAAGGATGCTTACTGTTACTAAAAATTCTTTTGGCCGGGCGCGGTGGCTCACGTCTGCAATCCCAGCACTTTGGGAGGCCGAGGCGGGTGGATCACGAGGGCAGGAGATCGAGACCATCCTGGCTAACACGGTGAAACCCCATCTCTACAAAAAATACAAAAAATTAGCTGTAGTCCCAGCTACTCAGGAGGCTGAGGCAGGAGAATCGCTTGAACCGGGGAGGCAGATGTTGCAGTGAGCCAAGATCGCACCACAGCACTCCAGCCTGGGCGACAGAGCAAGACTTCATCTCAAAAAACAACAACAAAAAAATATTTTGAGAGTACTCTAATGTTTTTGGAAAAGACAACATCATTTTTTTTATACATCAGAAATGAATGCAACTGATAGCAAAATTAGTATATAATTATAATATCGTTCTTTCATTTAAAAAACAAGTTAAAAATATTACTGAATGGGATTCCGTGTGTGTGTGGATCTCAACTCAATAGTTCCAAAGTGTACCTGGAGGGTAATAATATGGAAGAATATCTATACAAAGGCCAAGTAAAGTAGAGTAATGGCAGGGACCTTGCCCACTAGACATTAAAAACTACCCTAAATGCTCTTGTAATTCAAAAGACGTTACCCAGATGCGCAGGCGGAACAATATGGCAGATTAGAGGGTTTAGACATTTAGACATATATCTAATCGTATATTGTAATTAAGTATGTATTGAAGATAACATTTTCAATCTTTGGGTAAAAGGTAGACTAATCAATAAATCGTTTGGGGAAAACTGTTTACTTACTTGGAATAGTAATAATAACATGACAAAGTCCAGCTAACATTAATAACATGCTTAATATGTTCCAACATTTGCTCTAAATTCTGTGACCCGTTATTTTCATCACAAACCTGTGAGTTAGGGAGTATAATTGTCCCTTTTCACAGATTAAAAAAAACAGGCTTCAAAAGGTTAAGTGATTTTCTTCAAGGTCACTTGGCAATTAAGTGATGGAGCTCAGACCTTAATACAAGTCTTTCTTATTATATAGCCTAACCACTAGTTACTAAGCTTGATGACAGTACCTCACTCCAAAGCTCTCAAATCAATTCCAGATAGATCAAATATTTAAATGTTAAAAATTAAATTACAGTTGAAGGAGTTATGTATGAATGCTTTTTATAATCTTGATGTAGGTCATGCCTTTCTCAACCTCACTAGCATACCAAGAACTCCTAAAAAATGATAAATATGATGACATAAAAATGTAAGCTTCTTTTTAGCTAAAAAATACCATAATGAGAGTTAAAAGGCAATCTGGGAAACATATGTGTAATACATTTGACAGACTAATTTTCTTCATATTCAAAGAGCTTGTATAAATTTAAACTAAAAAGATGAGTAACATTTTTTAAAACTGAGCAACAAACATGAAAAGCCAATTAAGAATTGAAAATGCCAAAATAAGAATTGAAAATTGTTAGTAAAAATGAAAAGATGTTCACCTTCACTATTTATCAAAAATGTAGATGAAAATGAAGTTTTTTTTACCCTTCATAGTGATAATTAAGAAAATATTAACAAAGCTGGAGGAGCCTGAGGTCTCCCGCTGTCAGGAAAGGTGTATGATGTGGGCATATCTGTGCACTGGTGGGAATGCAACTTGTCCCAGCCTTTCCAGAAGGGGAATTAGCATTGTGCTTCAAAACTGTTTAAATTAAATATTATTTGGCTTAACAGATCTTGCAGAAATATTTCTGAAGATGATAGCAAAAAATGCATAAAGAGTTTGCACCAGCGTGATCACTCCAGCATTGTTTTATCAGGGAAGCTCTGCTAACAAACCACCTAAATTCCAGTCAAGAAAAGCATAGCTTAGGAAAGAACTGTAAAGCCATGAACCATTCATCAGCTATGAAAATAGTGATGTAAGTGGAAATAAAAAGGCATTTACGAGACATTCATGAGTAAAAGTAGCAAAGTAGCAGATAACATATACATTATGGATTTATATGTGTAAAGGCGTGTGTGTGCACTTGTGTGCACATATATGAATGTATGACTAAAATAATCTTGACCTTCATGTTCTCTCATTAAAGTCTATTTCCAGTGTTTCTCATTCAAAGAAACAACAGTCGGCTGGGCACAGTGGCTCACACCTGTAATCCCAGCACTTTGGGAGGCCGAGGCAGGCGGATCACCTGAGGTTGGGAGTTCGAGACCAGCCTGACCAACATGGTGAAACCCTGTCTTTACTAAAAAATACAAAAATAAGCCGGGCGTAGTGGTGCATGCCCGTAATCCCAGCTACCCAGGAGACTGAGGCAGGAGAATCGCTAGAACCCGGGAGGCGGAGGTTGCGGAGAGCCGAGATGGCACCATTGCATTCCAGCCTGGGCAACAAGAGCGAAACTCCGTCTCAAAAAAAAAAAAAAAAAAAAAAAAAAAAAGAAACAAAGAAACAACAGTCTATCATTGCCAATATGCACAAAGCAACTTTATTTTTCATTTCCTACTTTTGAAAATGTGCCAGAGTGGAAAATATATTCATAATGCACAGAAGAGCTTATTACACAACTTCTTCCTCTTTTTGTTTATCTCTGTCTCCCTCTAGATCTTCAGTGCTTCTTCAATTCATGTAATCAAAAGTACGGCCTTAGAAATATCTGGTACATTGTGTATTATAGGTTTAGTCACCATAGGGAATGAAAGAGAGAGTAGATTCTCACTCCCAATGTCTTTCCCCAAATTTCCAGGGTCAAAGCTTATATTGAATTAACATGGCAGCTCCTCCATTACTCAAGTATGGGTAGCAAAGAAATGGAATAGAGTGACTGACAGCAGTTAATCGAAAAAAAAGTTCTGTGCAGATATAACTATGAAGATAACTACAAACAAAAATATATATTCTTAATCAAATCCTCCTGGTCATTTCTCAAGGAAAAATATATTAATTTGGGTGCATTGTAAGACTCCCTACTTTGCAACTTTCTTAATATAAGAGTAGATTGAATACCATCAGAAACAAAGCTTCTAGCACTTTCCTGTAAAACTTTCCCATATGTACTGTAAGGACTTAGGGCATGTTAAAGATTTGTGCTATGATATAGAATTGCTTGAATTATCTGTGTACATTTTTACATGCTTTTAGACCAGACCTGAATTTTTTAGACCTGGACACTATTGGTAACTTGAACTGGATATTTTTTTTTTTCCTTGTTGGGGATGAGGGTCTGGACTGTGCATAGCAAGACCATTGGCCAAATCCCTGACATGTACCCATTAGATGCAACTAGTATCTCTCCCTGTCTCCTCTCACCCCAGGTGGTGAGAGCCACAGATGTCTCCAAACATTTCCAAATGTGTGACGTGGGACAAAATTGCATCTCACTGAGAACCAGTGGAATTGACAGATTCTTTACACGGCACCAGATTGCAATAACAAAATGGATCATGTCAAAAGTAAGCACAATAATGTTGAAGCTCATACAATAAATACATATTTATTTATAAAATTCATGAAAGGTTGATCAGATAAAAAATCATGAGAAAAATGTCATTATTAGAAAAAAAACAAACACTGATAAAAATGTTATCCAGAACTGAAAAATGCAGCTATCAGGGGTAAGGAACTGACAGAATTCAATTAAATCTAATTAGAAATATTCTCCAGGGCAAATAGAAGACTACTTAAATTTATGTTTTAATCATTTTTGGTGTTTTTTTTTTTTCATTCTTCAAGGCAGAATATGCTTAAGCTCATACTGGGCTTATTTCTGTATAATTCTAGAATGATGAAATGAATCAGAGAATTGCATAAACTCCCTGGTGAATTCACCATCTGCCCATGCCCTCTGAATATTTCCTATGACTGAAGTCACTGAGCAAGTGAAGTTGAAGGCATAGCAGAACAGAAAGAAACAATGAGAATAGAAAATAAAGAGAACATGCAAATATCAAAACACTTGCTGATTTAGGAGCCCATACTGCAGTCTTGCTTTGGGGATATTTGTCAATGTGCCCAAAGCTTCCTCCAGCTTCAGAAGTACTTCTTGCTGTGATGAAAACCTTTGGTGATACACATTGCCATCAGATTCATCTTTAGCACAAAGAGCTAGCTGAATTAAACAACAGCAAAAGAAAAAGAAAGTTCTAAAGTAATGCTACCATTGTTGAACTGGCCAAGCCATACATAAAGAAAAACTTAGAGTACACAGACCTAAAGTTATATTATTGTTCAAATGCTGGCTTCGACAGTGATTTCCAAGTCACTTTCCTGTGACGGTTGCTTAACCTAATCAAATACCTTTAACAGGCCATCTGTCCATCTACCATCTGCAGAAATACATGGAAATTCTTAATTCCCCATCCTTTGTGAAAAATTTTCTTATAGCTAAGAAGCCTCATTAAAGATCTCTGTGCATTTCATAAAAGCAATATGTTTGATAACTTAAAATGCAATCCAATGTGTATTTTGATTGGTGTCAATATATTGGCTAGGATGCTGTGAGAATGTAATCACACATAAAAATTGGAACAAATAGGTGAGAGTAGGATCTTAAATCTATCCAAATTCGTAACTATCATATAACTTTTATTCATTAATGTTTTCTTCATTTCTGTCATGTTCATATGTAGAACACGATAGTATTCATGTATGCTTAAGATAGCCAATGCTCTGCTTAATAAGCTACAGCCAAAAACCTATTTACTTCTCAAAATTCCCAGCTTAATTCTGACTTGAACAAAAAAGATGGAAGCACATAAGTAAACTCCACTTCAACAGAGAGACACCTTTAGGCGAGGCATGAACAAAATTAGTTCTGACTATATTGATCCAAACAGAAAAAGGAAGAGTGGAATTGGTCACACACAAAATTCTTCATTGCTCCATAGACCACGGCTCATCAAACTAAGTTCTCTGGGCTAAATTCAGGCCACACTCTGTTTTGTAAGTAGAGTTTTACTCTAATGTAGTCATGCCAATTAATTTACATATTATCTACAGCTGTCTTTGTTCTGTACAGATAGAGTTGAGTAGTTTTGACAGAGACATTATGGTCTGCAAAGCCTAAAATATTTACTATCTGGCCCTTTGTAGAAGATAGTTGTCAATTCCTGGCATAGAATATCAAAGGGAAGGGTCTGTAGAAATAATCCAATCTTCTCATTTGAAGAAGGCAGCAGAAAGTGAGCCCTAATGGGACCACGTAGCTTGTCTAAAGTCACACATCTTATCAACAACAAAGTAGTTACTAGATGCCAGGTTTCCTGATGTCCTTTGGGAGAAATGGATATTGCCTCCCAGAATTATAGCTAAGGTTCACAGTTATTCAGAGTTCATATTTCAGCCTCTTCTATTATTATAATTCACAAAAGTTTTTGGTTTTTTAGATAGAAGAGTGAAAAGACAAGTCTGTGCACTAATGGTTCTTTGCTTTTTTCTGGAGATTAGATGAGACAATGTACATATATGTGTAGCCCAGCTCCCAACCCAAGTTAATTTCCTTTCTACCTTCATTTTTCCAGATGAGGAAACAGGTTTGACAGGTGGAGTGACTTGTACTGAGGACATATATGCAATAAGAGTTAAAGGTAGAATTCACCTTCCATGTTTAAGATTCCGAGTTCAGTCTTCATTCTATAATGCTAAATAAACAATTTGAATACAGATTATTAGGATTTAGGAATCAGTTGAATTAATGGTTTTTCTTTGTGCTGCTTATGAATGGTTTCTTAACTAGGAATGTCAAAAGTCCTCTCTCTTGCACTGTAATGTCCTGTGATGAGAACAGGAAGCAGAGAAGCACCCACATAACTGTAAGTTGTGGTGAGCATCTACATTCCTGTGCTTTGCACTTGTTGTAGTTTCTAAAAGTAAAGTATCCTGTCTGTAAGCAATAGCAAGAGTAAGTTAATGCATAATGAATGATCTAAATGAAACAAATCTCACGTGGAAATAGGGGGTAAAAAACCAACTTCCTTCACGCTGCTGGCTCTCGCTAAAGCCCCTCTCTTCTACTTCTACATACTCCCCTGTGTCATTGCATGCATTTTAGAATGATGGATCGCTTTGCACAAATGTGGACCAAGGCTTAAGTGTAGAAGGCAAGAAAACTAGCAAAGATAATACGACAAATATTCAGTGGAGAGAAAATGAGGTACTGAATTAAATGAAAATAAAGCTAGAAAAGATGAACTTTTTTGAAGATATTAACCCAGTAAAAACATTAAATCCTTTCTAAGACAACATGGTGGTGAGGGAGTGATAAGCCAACAAAAATTAAAGATAAAACCCACACAAATTTTCATTATGACATTGATAGAAATGGTGGAGAGGTACAAAGAAAAGTTAACGATGGCTATCAGTTTCCTAGCGTTGCTGTAACAAATTACCACAAACTTAGTGGCTTAAAATAGCAACAACGTATTATCATACAATTCTAGGAGTCAGAAGTATTAATGGATCCCATTGGACAAAAATCAAAGTATTTTGATTTTTTCCTTTTGAAGACTGTAGGGGAAAATCTGGATAATTTGCTATATTCCTTTTTGCTATATTCCTTTTGAAGACTGTAGGGGAAATTCTGGATAATTTGCCTTTTCCAACTTCCAGAGGCCACCCACATTTCCTGGCTCATGGCCCCATTTTCCATCTTCAAGCCAGCAATGTCAGACCATGGCCTCTCACAGTGCCATCTCTTTAATTATCTTTTATTCTGCATGCTTATTTCACTTTTAAGAACCCTTCTGATTACTTTGGCCATACCCAGATAATTTTCCGATCTATTGATTAGCAACATTAATTCCGTCTGTAACCCTAATTCCTCTTTGCCATGTAATGTAACAGATTTATAGACTACAGGGATTAGGACATAGATATCTGCAGGCAGGGTCCACTTTTCTGCCTACCAGAGTGACTTCTCAAATTCTTACTTGGGCAATTGAGATATCATTGTAGTATAAAATATACATTTCATGCTGAATCAAATCTAGAGTTCTGATAATGTTCTATATGGCTCTCTATGTAGTTAAGGACTATGACCCTGAATATAGACTGAATTTGAGTAATGTTACTGCCACTTAATAGTTTGGTAAATACATATATATGTGTATACATATATATATGTATACATATATATGTGTGTGTGTGTGTGTGTGTGTGTGTGTATATATATATATATCTCACAGCTTCGATTTCCTCATCTGTAAAATGTGAAAACCAGCTATCTCTAACAAATAAGAGTTATGGTGAAGATCAAATAAGATAATGATACAGTGCTTAGCCTAGTGTCCCACTCAAAGAATTTTAGATACTAATGAGCACTGAATAGTAATGCAGGTGAAGGAAAGTTGGGATTTAATTTTTAGTATATAGATTTCAGTTATGTGAAAGACATCCAATCCCATCTCCTGTATTATTTCATTCGCACACTGCTATGAATAAGTACCTGAGACAGGGTAATTTATAAAGAAAAGAGATGTAATTGACTCACAGTTCCGCATGGCTGGGGAGGCCTCAGGAAACTTATAATCGTGGTGGAAGGCAACTCTTCACAGGGAGGCAGGACAGAGAATGAGTACAAATAGGGGAAATGCCAGACACTGATAAAACCATCAGATCCTGTGAGACTCACTCACTATCATGAGAGCAGTATGAGGGAAACCTCCCCCATGATCCCATTACCTCCACCTGGTCCTGCCCTTGACACATGTGGATTATGGAGATTACAATTCAAGATGAGATTTTGGGTGGGGACACAGCCAAACCATATCATCTCCCTAGAACATACTTTTCCACTCACCTAGAGGGCCATATTATACTTTCTTTTCTCTTTTCCATTTTTTAAAAGCTCTTTGCCTATGCTCATCCTCTGCAAAAGACAGAAACAGCCAGAATTTTCCAAAGCTCTTACTTCTTCCTCTAGACACCCACCTGTGACTATGGCCATGTATTCTACCTTCTTTCTTGTTGCTATGTGTAATTGTCCATAATCCTGACTAACTACAGAGCTCACTGCCATTTACACACTAGATTCCGTGCCTTATTGCCTATTCAAGCAATAGCCCCTTTCTCGTCTGCATCACCAAATTCTTCCCTGCTATCATTTGAATGTGTTCCCAAAGTTCATACGTGGAAAACTTGGTTCCCAGTGCAATAGTGTTGGGCGGTGGGGTGTAATAAGAGGTGATTGAGTCAGGAGGGCTCTGCTTTTATGAATAAATTAATGTCATTATTACTGGAGTCAGTTAGTTATCATGAGAGTGGCTTAACCTCACCTTATCTTGCCTTTCTGCCTTTCACCAGGAGATGACACAGCATGAAGCTCCCTGCCTAGATGCCAGGGCCATGGTCTTGGTCTTCCTAGCTTGCAGAACTGTAACACAAATAAATTTTTATTATACATTTTCCAATCTATGGAAATTGATTATGGCAACATAAAACAGACCAAAAACAACACCTCTCTGCTAGATCATTGCCTTTAGTATACAAACATTTTAATAGTGCTCTCATTGTGTTCACAAAAAAGCTCCAACTGTACCTCATTTTAACCTGCAACAAATGCCCCATTTTCTTTTTCTCTTGACAGAAAAACTCCTTGAAACAGCTGTCTGTATTCCTTGCCAGAATTGTTTCTCTTCTTGTTTTCTGTTGAACTATCCAAATAAGCTTTTTACCACACCACTCCACTGAAACTGCTCTTATCCCAGGTTGCCAAATAATATTTCTATTGCTAGATGCAGTGATTATTTCTGTCTGCGTCTTATTTGAGCCATCAGCAGGATATGACACAGTTGATGACTCCTGATTTCTTAAAATACTCTTCTCACCTGGCTTCTAAGACATCACACTCATTTTGTTTTCCCTGCGTTTTTGACCAGTCTTGCAAGTCTCTTTTTCTAGTTCTTCTTCATACTCTGCCCCCTACACATTAGAATATTTCAGTTCCAGTACTTGAATTATTTTGCTTTCCTGTCTAGTTTTACTCACAAGCTGATTTTATTCAGTCACATGACTTTAGACATTTATCTGTTGATGACTTCCAGATTTATGTCTATAGTCTAAACTGAAATGCACATTCTTATATCCAACTGCCTAATCACCACCACCACTTAAAGGTTTAACAAGCACCTTAAAACATCCAAAAATGAGTTTTTGACAATCTCCTCTAATCTGAGGATTAATGTAATACAAGTATCAATCAAAATTTAGTCTGTTAGTCTTCCCTATCTACTCTTAGTCTTTTCTACAGTGGATGGTAATTCCAAATTTCCTGTTGTTTAGGCCGAAAACCTTGGACTAATTTTTTTTTTTTTGAAATGGAGTCTCGCTCTGCTACCTAAGCTGGAGTGCGGTGGCGCGATCCCGGCTCATCACAACCTCCGCCTCCCAGGTTCAAGCAATTCTCCTGCCTCAGCCTCCCGAGTAGCTGGGACTACAGGTGTGCGCCACCATGCCCGGCTACATTTTTGTATTTTTAGTAGAGACGGGGTTTCACTATGTTGATCAGGCTGGTCTTGAACTCCTGACCTCATGATCCACCAACATCGGCCTCCCAAAGTGCTGGGATTACAGACTTGAGTCACCGCGCCCGGCCTGGACTAATTTTTAATTCCACTTTTCCTTTCAAAATGTGCATTTAATCCATCAACAATCCTGTGGATTCTAACTTCAAAATATACGCAAGTGCTGACAACTTCTCGCTATCCCTACTCATACTATCCTGGTTTCAGCCACCATAGTCTATGACCTGGAATATTGCCAGTAGCCTCCTAGGTTTTCCTGTGTCTACAATTGTGCTCTCAGTCTGTCCTTAGCATACAAGCTATAGTGATCCTGTTATATCCTGTTAATCATAAGTTAAATTACGTTATTTCCTCTCCTAAAAACCCCCTCCATGCCTTGCCTGTCTCATAATAATTAAAATCCAGAATGTCACATAGGTTCTATGTCAATAGTGCACCAGCAATTGCTTAACAGCCAGTTTTATATTAAAACAAAAATACTGCATATGGGTGTGAGTGCTGTGACACCCACCAGTATACATATGCACACATATTTATATTTAAGGTTTATTGTTTTAAAGAAGTACTAGCATACAATTTACAAATATTACTCAAATATACAACACTTTTTTGAAAATATCAAAGAACCTATTGATTCTTACAAAATGCTTTTATTGAATTTTGCCAAACTCTTGTTTCCATAACCAAACTATGGCTGCAGCTGATGAATGTGTTTAGTTTCTTTTCTTTTCTTTCTTTTTTTTTATTTTTTATTTTTGGAGATGGAATCTCCTCACTCTGTCACCCAGGCTGGAGTGCGGTGGTGGGATCTTGGCTCACTGCAACCTGTGCCTCCCGGGTTCAAGTGATTCTTCTGCCTCAGCCTCCCGATAAGCTGGGATTGGATTACAGGCATGCACCACCAAGCCCAGCTAACTTTTGTATTTTCAGTAGAGATGGGGTTTCACCATGTTGACCAGGCTGGTCTCGAACTCCTGGCCTCAAATGATCTGCCCGCTTTGGCCTCCCAAAGTGCTGGGATTACAGGCGTGAGCCACCACGCCCGGCCATGTGTTTAGTTTCCACATAAATGTTGGTTGATATTTGTATGTGTTTTAACGAGTAAGAGGAAAGTGAAACAACAAAGATATATGTTGGAACATCACTGGTTCATCAATGAGAGGAATAGCTTCTTCATTGAATCAGATAGTAGTTTTCAAATAGTGGAAGGATATTTTCTCAGTTTTTTACTATTCACAATGCAATGCCTACAGCCATGACACCCTTTTAGGTTTACTCTGCATTGTTAACATTTTCTCCAGCATATTTTTAAGTGTAGATGATCAGCAAAACAATAAACTAGCCCTTATTTGCAGCATTTTTAAGTTTCCCTAGTGTAAATATTCCCACCATGGTTGATTTCAATGTGATGTCACTAAATGCAGGAATATTACTAGATTTTTTTAATGCTGCACTGCCATCACACAGATAGATACAATAAATCTATACAAGCTGGAGTCATGGTTACCTGTTATAGGACACATGTTCAAGGTCATTCTTCTGTACAGGAGTTGAACTGCTCCCTGAGAAATGGTAGCTGGATAATAGTAAGAGATTACAGATATAATTGCAAGGTGTCAGAATCAACCTAAGAACTTCCTGTGACTTTGATTGAAAGGTTTGAGGCTTAGGGGTATTAGAATATCTATAACTACAACACAATTTTACATATCTGGAATTTGAACCTTTTATGTTTTCTCCAAGCCTTTGTTAAAGTCTGGTTAAATTGTTTCAACACAGCCTCATCTTACGCTGTAGAGAACTGAAGAAAAGGCCTTTTTCTATACTTGTGGAAAAACAGTAAAGGGAAGAATGGCAGCTGAGCAATGGAAGCAAGTTAGGAGCTGGCAGTAAGGAGATAACAAGCTGGAATCAGACAACTGGTTGAGATAAAAAATGAGAACAAGCTGGATGCGTGAAACATGGACAGATTCCTTGGGGATTTCCAGAGATACATGAGGAAAGGAACTTGGTAGAAGACAGAGCTAGTAAAATATTGATAAATATTAACTGTATCATCTTGTGATGATAATGGTGCAGAGAAATTGGTACCTTTGAATACTGCTGGTAAAAGTTCACAGGATTTTTTAAGAGAGGAAAATGATAATATTTATTAAAAGCTTAAGGAATTTATACCTCTGGACTCAGTAATTTCACTTATAAGAATGTATTTTAAGGAAATGTTCAGAGAGACACAGACTTACGTACAATATTGTTGATAATAGCATTATTTATGAGCAAAAAACCATGAAAACAGCCAGGTGCGGTGGTGGCTCACGACTATAATCCCAGCACTTTGGGATGCCGAGGGGGGCGGATCACTTGAGGTCAGGAGTTCGAGACCAGCCTGGCCAACATGGTGAAACCCTGTCTCTACTAAAAATACAAAAAATAGTCGGGCATGGTGGTGCACATTTGTAATCCCAGCTACTTGAGAGGCTGAGGTGGCAGAATCGCTTGAACCCAGGAGGTGGAGGTTGCAGTGAGCCGAGATGGCGCCACTGCACTTCAGCCTGGGTGACAGAGCCAGACTCCGTCTCAAAAAAAAACCCCACAAAACCATGAAAACAATTTAAATGCTATGCAGATGAGACTAGTAAAATAAGATATGGCATATCCATATAATGCAATACTACATCGGTATTATAAATCAGATTTTCAAAACCTATTTCATGACATTCAGAATTTCTGAAAAATAATATAAAGTATCAAAAGTAGGATACAATCCACATGTACCATGACTCTAGTTTTGTTTAAAAAGAGTAATGATAGCAGAATAATAAAATAAAATGTCAGCACTGGCTATAATTTGGAGGTAGAATTTTGGATAATTTTTAGTTCTCTTTCTTTTTTCAACTACTCTAAAAAATATGTAATTATAAATATAATGTTTTTGCCATGATCATGTATTTAAAAGTTTGTATTTAATATAGTACATATACAGAGAATCGAACACATTAGGAGGATTTATCTTGCTGAATTTTCACAAATTGAATGAATCCCATGTAACTTGCACCATGATTAAGAATAAGATATCACCATCACTGGTCCTCTTCATGCACCCCAGAGGTTTTCACTCACTAACCCTCCCAATCCCTACACAAACGTGCACACACACACACACACACACACACACACACACAGCCTTTTCCACCTAGGGTCACAATTATTCTGACTCTAACAGATTATATTAGCTTTACCTGTTTATACAGTTTACACAAATACAATTATATAGCATGTAGTCTTCTTTTTCCCAACAATTTAAGTTGCATTTCTCTATCTCTGTTTCAATACCTGCTATGATTTGAGTATGTCCCTTCCAAAATTTTGGTGTTGCCAGTGTGATGGTTTTAAGAGGTGGAGTCTTTAAGACATAATTAGGCCTTGAGGGCGCCTCTCTCATGAATGGGATTAGGTGCCCTTTTAAAGGGGCTTGACAGAGGAAGTTCTTCCTCTCTTGCCCTTCTGCCTTCCACTATTGAGGACACAGCAAGAAGGTCCCCATCAGATGTCGGTGCCTTCATCTTGAACTTCCCAGCCTCCAGACCTGTGAGAAATAGATTTCTGTTCTTTATAAATTACCCCGTCTCAGGTATTCTGTTATAGTAGCCCAGACAAAGACAATGAACTAAAAGGAAAACATGAGGCTGGAAATAACAATGAACACTTCTTGTCTCATGCAGTGTCCTCTGTGAATGAGTAGCTCACAACATAGCTACTCTTTCTGAAATGTCAGGATTGTTTAGTTTCTGGACAATTCTCCAAATCATCATAAACCGATCAATTAACATACTACTGCGGCACTACTCACAATAGCAAAGACTTGGAACCAACCCAAATGTCCATCAGTGATAGACTGGATTAAGAAAATGTGGCACATATACACCATGGAACACTATGCAGCCATAAAAAAGGACGAGTTCATGTCCTTTGTAGGGACATGGATGAAGCTGGCCACCATCATTCTCAGCAGACTATCGCAAGGACAAAAAAACAAACACCGCATGTTCTCACTCATAGGTGGGAATTGAACAACGAGAACACTTGGACACAGGAAGGGGAACATCACGCACCGGGGCCTGTTGTGGAGTCGGGGGAGAGGGGAGGGATAGCATTAGGAGATATACCTAATGTAAATGACGAGTTAATGGGTGCAGCACACCAACATGGCACGTGTATACATATGTAACTAACCTGCATGTTGTGCACATGTACCCTAGAACTTAAAGTATAATAAAAATAAATAAATTTAAAAAATAAAAAAGAAATAATAATTGTGATAGTAAAAATAATAAAACGTAAATTCTCAAGAGGAAAAGACAATCTGTGGGAATTTATTTTAAATGTATAGATTAGATTCTACATGAAGATAAATTAGTTGAGAATAAGGCAAATCAATAGATTTTATATAGTAGCTACTATTTGCATGTACCCGTTATATGCTAGGCATTTTACATATATTGTCCCATGGTTTAACCTTTACAATAAACTAAAGGATTAGAAGATAATATTCCTATACTACAAATAGAAAAGTAAGTCTCTGAGAGGTTTTCTGCTCAAGATTGCTAAAATGCAGAGAACAGTATTATAATCCAGGTTTCTCTGATTTTAGAGCCTGGACTGTTTCTGCTGTGATGCTTACTGGTAGTTATTTCAGGAAATTGTGTTTTTAGTTCCCTTCCTTTTGAGTTCACATAGTAGCATCTGATTTTGATTCAGAGTGTGATTAACGCAGGGAACTTTGAGCGGTAACAAAGTGCTGATTGTCAGGAAGGCCTGTTTATACCTTGCCTGTTTTACTTTAATCAGCAATACACTTATAAATTATGTATCAATTTATACTGATAATAAAATTTGCATTTTTTAAACATCCTGGATTCCATAGAAACTGAATGCATTGTTGCTTTTCAGTTAGATGTGGCCAAAAAAATGCTCAGAATTATTGAAATGACTATTTCATCAGAAACCACCTTTCAATGTTCAATGAATAACACACCATTTCAGCTTTGTCATGCTCCCGGCATGCTGTGCAGGTCTGCTTGTTTCCTGAGGGCGTGGGGTAGCCATGCAGTTTTGGATGTCAAGGTCTCAGTCATTCAGTCTGGCCTAGGCTCTGGGCAGCTGGGGTCGTGATGCTGCAGGCAACCATACGCACCTGGTGGCACGACGGTGGGACCTCAGAGATGAAGAGAGTCCGTTGCTACTGGTCCCCAGAGCAGGATGCACTGTATTAGTGGGTCCATTTCAAGATGGTGCTGAGTCACAGCAGTTTAGGTCGCTGGTGCGGAGGGTGCTCATGTTGAACTCCTACTCTGAGGCAATGCAGCTACACAAACTCCTAGCTACTCTCCAAACTGGATTCAGAGACTGTGAGGACTGGGGGACTCTCTTGTAGCAAGGATTGTTAATGTTTGTGGCATAAATGAGGACTACTGTGGCTCTCTAGCTTACCTTTTAACTGTAAGATTAATTTCCTCCTGACTCTGAGCTGATCCCCATGGGGGAGACGGTGTTGCAAAGGCAGGCTTCCTCATTCCCCTTGCTATGGTGCTGTCCTGGATTTCATTGCTCTGTGGGGTTTTCACCACTCCCCTGGTGCTCTCCAGAGTGCTTCCTCGGTCACTGTACTCAAAATATAGTTGTTCATTTGTTTTTTGTCCCTTTTTATGGAGAAGATGGGCACCAGGTAACTCTTGTTAGCCATCTTGGTGACGTCACTCTGTACCTTGGTCTTTTAAATGGCCATAGTTTGCCCATTTCTATTATGGAGGGATAGAAATAACCCCAACTGTGTAACATTATTTATTCACATAATTATTTTGCTTTTTTTCCCTAGATTAGCCAACTGTCTTTATGGCCACTGCTTGTTCTGCCAACCTGGGTCAGGCTGGCAGAACAAGCAGGAACATTTCTCAGCAGACTGCCTGCCTTCTGACTTCCTCATTCAACAGAAGCCAGGAGACTCGCTTGTCCTACAATTTCACTTTGCTTCCCTAATAACCATCTCATTGAATCCTTTAGACATCTAAGTCATAGGACCGCTAGTTATCTTTCCTTGTCACCAGCAGTCTTAAATCAACACTGTTAAAACCTACCTTTAGTGACAAATAGCAAATTCAATGTGCTTTCCAGAGGTGAGCTGATAAAACCACTCATGTAGGTATATAAATGACTGGCAGAGTTTAATTTATAAGCTTTCATAAGGGTTTACTCCCCCAAAATGTGTATGTGGTGTGTGTGTGTGTGTGTGTGTGTGTGCGCGCGCGCGCACGTTTCAGTGTTATTTTGGAGAATCATTTCATAGATGACTAACCCTGTCTCTGTTAGGTAATCATCCATTTTTAATACATTTTTTATATCGTGGAAGACTCGCACCTCTTCACCAATAGATATTCATTGTGTGAAATTAAGCTTTTAACATTATTTTTCTCATGAGGCCAAATGAGTGTGGTTTTAGAGTTAGGTTTACTGCACCTCCCGAGACAGATCAGGCACCTATGCACGGACTCCCCAGCGGACTGCATTTTAGCTTCCTGGTTAATCAGAAATCTGCAGCTTGTTTTGTCCTGCCACCGCGCTTTCCCACCACGAGAACATGACTGATGCCTTGATCTCAACAGATGTAAGACTGTATAAGTGATGAGACACTTTCATATTCACTTAACATTGAAACTATAACATAGATAGCACCAACTTGATCTTAGTAGAGAAGGAAGGGAAGAGAGACAAGTTAAAACAAATCCTGTTTCTCAGAGAGAAAGAAGTAACAGAAAAAGAAACTTTAAGGCAGGTGCCATTAATTGCCTCTTTCCCGGAAGGAAGTGTTTAGAGAGCTTGAAGCTAACAGGAGAGAAGATAGCTAGATAATGGCTACACATCTGTGGCTTCTTATTTAGAAAAATAATTGTTACGATATGTTGTAATCATTTTCTCATCAGCAACATTTTCTCATTGGCTACTATTGCACCAGGTGACTATTCCTTCACGTTTTGACATCCTCTCTTTCCCTAGCAATAATGGAAAAGACAAGGGAAATGAATTCTGCTGAGTTCTTCTTCAGCCAATCACCTTCTGACTGTCCCGGCCTTTAACATCTTTCCAATAGCCCCAACTATTCCCATTCAGATTTCTGTGTGTCCTATAAGCTCTGAGGTAATCTGTCCTACCCCAATAGCCCAACCTAAACTAAGACAAGGAAGGCTTCATCCTACACCAGAGTTTTCATCGTCAGCACTATTGTTTTAAGCCTGATAATTCTTTGCACAGAGACTCTCCTGTGCATTGCAGGATATTCAGAAGCATCTCTGGCCTTCACCCACTGTCAGTAGCACTCACCTCCCACCAGTTACAGCAACCAAAAATGTCTCCAGACACTGACGAATGTTCCCAGAAACGGGGAGGTGGAAATCACTCCCAGTTTGATAATGACACTGATGGGAAAACATAATTGTAGGAGAGCTTGGTGTGAGACAGTGGGTCTTTTGTCCTCCCCATACATGGCACCAGGACATGCTCTGTGTCCAGGTGTGAGTGTACACTATGGATACAGCATGCCCAGAGCACTCAGCAATGGCTGGAGCTCCTATGAGCTTCCGAGAAGAGGCTAAGCCAAGGCCTGAGCTTTCTTGAGTGGTTGGCCCCACAGAACACAGATAAAACATAAAGGAGCAGCTGCTGATAAACACAGACAGGTTGACTGACCTCCTCTGATCACTCCATGTCTCTCAATTAATATCTGCTCACTCATCAAAACTATGAAATAATTCCCCAATGTGGCATTCCAGCAAACAACAAAATTTCCACATTAATTTCATTTTGGTCGACAAATTGTGTTATACCCTTTTAGGCAAAATAAGCACATGCCTATGTATGGATGAAATGGAAAGCCTATTTTTTAAAAAATACGGCCAATTAAGAAATTGTCTATTGACTATCTCTCTGTAGAACACTACTGGAGTTTGGGGGGGCTTCTAACATCCTGCACAGGGAAAAGAGTCAATGTTTGGGGTAGCAGGTATCTCCCTGGGCCTCTTAGCACCACTCCTGCTCCTGGCTGCTGAGCTCACAAAAACACTGGCCTCCTTTATTCTCATGGATCCCAGACCCTGGCCCTAACATTCTTTCAAAGCATCCATCCATCATGCGGTACTTAAAATCATGAACTCTGTAGCTGCACTGTCTCGGTTTGAATCTTGGATCCACTATTTACTAGCTGCATGGCGTGGGCTAAGCTAGTTATCCTCTCTGTGCCTCAATTAGTAAATATTGAGTACTCATATGTTCCAGGAATTATTTCTTCATTGTTTCTAAAAACTAAATTAGCTAATACTTATTTAAAAATTTAATAGTGTTGAATATGTATTAAGTGCAAATGCATTAGCTATTATTATTATTATGCCCAACTCCTCTCCTTTTTTTACCCCAAATCCAATTCATCAGCAAATCCTGTATGCTCTTTTAAAATACTTTTCAAGCTGGCCCACTTCTCACCATCTCTAACATTACAACTCTCAACCAAATCATCATTATCCCTCATCTGGATTACTGGAATAGACTCCTACTTGGTATTTCTGCTGCCATCCTTATCAATCTGTAGTTCATTCTGCACACAGCTTCTAGAAGGATCTTTTAAAAATTCATCACATCACTCCTTCACTCAAAACTGGCAATGGCTTTCCAGCTCGCTCAAAGCAAAAAAAAAAAAAAAAAAAAAAAAAAACACACTTTATGTCATTTGGAACCTACTACCTCTGTGACTTTAGCCTCCATTATTGTGCCTGTTTCTTATTCTTCTTTGGTCGATATGACCTCCCCATGATTCTCTATGTATGCCAAGCACATTTCTGCTTCAAGAATTCAGCCTTTGTTCTGAATGAAAAGCAGTTCATTATTGTTTTGAACCGCTTTTCCTCAAATATCTACATTACTTGCTCCCTCATTTTCTCGCGGTTTTTTTCCTCAAATATCACCTTTTCAGCGAGGTTTTACGTGAACTCCCTATTTAAAACAGCATCCCCTCAGCATTCCCTGAACCCCCACGTTCTACATTATTTCCTCCATTTCAATGTATACTATCTCAAATAGTATATATTTAGCATATTTATTTTTGCTTATTGCCTGCCCCTTCTCCCCAGAATAGAAGCCACGTGAAGGAAAAAAAAATTAATGTTTGTTCACTGCCATATCTCTAATATCTAGAGCAGTGCCTGATTCAAAATATGTGCTCAATCAATTAAAGTATGCATTGAACATAATAAATAATTATGAGCTAATTGATTCGTTTTCTTTCTGAGATGGAGTCTCGCTCTGTTGCCCAGGCTGGAATGCAGTGGCATGATCTCAGTTCACTGCAACCTCCGCCTCCTGGGTTCAAGCGATTCTCCTGCCTCAGCCTCCCAGGTAGCTGGGATTACAAGCATGCACCGCCATGCCCCAGCTAATTTTTGTATTTTTAGTAGAGACGGGGTTCACCATGTTGGTCAGGCTGGTCTTGAACTCCTGACCTCGTGATCTGCCCGCCTTGGCCTCCCAAAGTGCTGGCATTACAGGCATGAGCCACCGTGCCCGGCCAGCGAATAGAATTATTGGTAACAGTGATGTTAATGTAGCTGGAGCATGTGATGCAGGGGTAAGTAAATATAAAGGTTTTCTATGAGATGTGATCTTTGGAAATGGTAGCGAATGTTTATTGAAAGCTTACCTATTATCTCATTTAATCCTTGAAGCAACCATATAAAATTGATAATCTAATTATTATTTCACAGATGCAGAAAATAAGGCCAAGGTGGTTAGGGTCACACAGTAAGTGGCTTAGAGAGGATTTTAACTCCAGGTGTTTGGCTTCAGAGCCCTTGTGCGTAACAACTAAGTGTTTTATTGTCCCTAAAATGCAGTTTGGGTAATAGTTTGAAAGATGAATATTTAATCAGAGAGCAAGAGAGTAGAGAAACTGGCTTCGAAACTACACTTCATTGAGGAATTACGTACTCGTTCTTTTGAACAGCTAATATTGATCAAGCTCTGTACTAACCACGAATAATGTACAGAAGAAATAGCATATTTGCAGTCTTCCTAACCCACAGTTAAGTGAGGAAACAAACACATAAATAATTTGTGAAAAAACATAAGATAAGCACTGTTCTACACATACATATGAGGATTTACAGAAATTTAGAGAAAGAATCAGTCAACCAGTCTCCAGGTAAGTGAAGGTGAGTTTACTAGAGGAGATGATATTTAAGTTATCCTTATAGTATAATGAAGAGTTCACATTGACCACGATGGAAAGAATATTCCAAGCAAAGGAACCAACAGCATGTGGAAGTATTAGAAATGACAAAGATCATAGCCCACTCAAAAACTCAGAGAAATTCAAATTTGCAATTAAGGGTTTCTGAGGGGAAAACGTAGCAGGTGAAGACATGAAGGAGAATGGGGTGCAAATCCTAAATAATTTAGATATTTTTAAAAGCTTCAGAATTTTTGTGCAGATCATAAAAACTCTTGTTCCCCTTCTCCTCTATCCTCTCAGGCATTTTTCCCACTAAATCTTTTGCACTTCTAATTATGCCTCGACATCTGCTTCCCAGAGGTCCAGAAATGACACATCATGTAGTATAGGGTGCTCTTTCACAAAATATTTGTAACTGTAATCCAATCAAGCCTTCAGATTGAACTACCAGTTTATAGAAAATACAACAGCTATCAGAAGAAAGTAAATTACACCATGAGTAAATATGCACACAATTTCAGAATCCTGGGATCAAGATATCCGCCCATCTTGGTATTGCAAATGTTGAGATTACGGGCATGGGCCACTGTGCCTGGCCTTAGGAGATATTACTTTTGTTTGCTATCTTAATAGTATTGCAGTTTCTTTTCTTAATGTTGCTTTTTAGAGATACATACTAATATGGTTTGGCTGTGTTCCCACCCAAATCTCATCTTGAATTGTAGTTCCCATAATCCCCACGTGTCATGGAAAAAATAGGTGGAGATAATTGAATTATGGGGACAGATTCCCCTATATTGTTCTCATGATAGTGAGTGAGTTCTCACAAGATCTGGTGGTTTTATAAGGGGCTTCCCCCTTTGCTGGACACTGATATGGTTTGGCTGTGTCCCCACCCAAATCTCATCTTAAATTCCCACATGCTGTGGGAGGTACCCTGTGAGAGGTAATTAAATCATGAGGGCAGGTTTTTCCCATGCTGTTCTCTTAATAGTGAATAAGTCTCACGAGATCTGATGGCTTTATAAGGCAGAGTTTCCCTGCACAAGCTCTCTTTTTGCCTGCCACCATTCATGTAAGATGTCACGAACTCTCCCTTGCCTTCCGCCATGACTGTGAGGCCTCCCCAGCCATCTGGAACTGTAAGTCCAATAGGCCTCTTTCTTTTGTAAAATTGCCCAGATTCAGATATGTCTTTATCAGTAGCATGAAAACAAATGAATACAGTAAGTTGGTGCCGGGGGCATTGCTGAAATTATACCCAAAAATGTGGAAGTGACTTTGGAACTGAGTAACAGGAAGAGGTTGGAACAGTTTGGAGGGCTCAGAAGAAGACAGGAAAGTATGGGAAAGTTTGGAACTCCATAGAGACTTCCTGAATGGCTTTACTAAAATGCTGATAATGATATGGACAATGAAATCCAGGCTGAGGTGGTCTCAGATGGAGATGAGGAACTTGTGGGGAACTGGAGCAAAGGTGACTCTTGTTATGTTTTAGCAAAGAGACTGGTGACATTTTGCCCCTGCCCTAGAGATTTGTGGAACTTTGAACTTGAGAGAGATGATTTCGGGTATCTGGCAGAAGACATTTCTAAGCAGCAACACATTCAAGAGGTGACTTGGGTGCTGATAAAGGCATTCAGTTTTATAAGGGAAGCACAGCATAAAATTTTGGAAAATTTGTAGCCTGACAATCCAATAGAAGAGAAAATCCCATTTTCTGAAGAGTAATTCAAGTCAGTTGCAGAAATGTGCATGAGTAACCAGGAGCCAAATGGTAATCCCCAAGACAATGGGGAAAATGTCTCCAGAACATGTCAGAGGTCTTCACAGCAGCCCCTCCCAACACAGACCTGGAGGCCTAGAAGGAAAACATGGTTTCATGGGCCAGTTCCAGGGTCCCTGTGCTGTGTGCAGTCTAGGGACTTGGTGCCCTGCATCCCAGCTGCTCCAGCCATGACTAAAAGGGGTCAAGATGCAGCTCAGGCCGTGGCTTCAGAGGGTGCAAGCTCTAAGCCTTGGCAGCTTCCACATGGTGTTGAGCCTGTGGGTGCACAGAAGTCAAGAATAGAGGTTTGGGAACCTATACCTAGATTTCAGAAGATGCAAGGAAATGCCTGGGTGTCCAGGCAGAAGTTTGCTGCAGGGGTGGGGCTCTCATGGAGAACCTCTACTAGGGCAGTGTGGAAGGGAAATGTGGGGTTGGAGCCCCCCACACAGAGTCCCTACTGGGGCACCGCTTCGTGGAGCCGTGAAAGGAGGGGCACCATCTGCCAGACCCAAGAATGGTAGATCCAGCGACAGCTTGCACCGTGTGCCTGGAAAAGCCACAGACACCCAACACCAGCTTGTGAAAGCAGCTGGGAGGGAGGCTGTACACTGCAAAGCCACAGGGGTGGAGCTGCCCAAGACCATGGGAACCCATCTCTTGCATCAGCGTGACCCAGACGTGAGACATGGAGTCAAAGGAGATCATTTTGGAGCTTTAATATGTGACTCCCCCCTACTCGATTTTGGACTTGCGTGGGGCCTGTAGCCCCTTGTTTTGGCTAATTTCTCCCCTTTAGAGTGGCTATATTTACCCAATTCCTGTACCCCCATTGTGTCTAGGAAGTAACTAACTTGCTTTTGATTTTACAGGCTCATAGGTGAAAGAGACTTGCCTTGTCTCAGATGAGACTTTGGACTGTGGGCTTTGAGTTCCTGTTGAAATGAGTTAAGACTCTGGGGGACTGTTGGGAAGGCATGATTGGTTTTGACATGTGAAGACATGAGATTCGGAAGGGCCAGGGGCATAATGATACGGTTTGGCTGTGTTCCCACCCAAATCTCATCTTGAATTTCCACATATTGTGGGAGGCGCCTGGTGGGAGGTAATTGAATCATGGGGGCGGGTCTTTCCCATGCTGTTCTTTTGATAGTGAATAAGTCTCATGAGATTTGAAGGCTTTATAAGGCAGAGTTTCCCTGCACAAGCTCTCTTTTTGTCTGCCGCCATTCACATAAGATGTGATTTGCTCCTCCTTGCCCTCTGCCATGATTGTGAGGCCTCCCCAGCCATGTGGAACTGTAAGTCCAATAAACCTCTTTTTTTTAGTAAAATTGCACAGTCTCAGGTATGTCTTTATCAGCAGCATGAAGATGGACTAACGCAACACTCATTTTTCTCCCTGCTGCCATGTGAAGAAGGATGTGTTTGCTTCCTCTTCTGTTATCATTTGTAAGTTTCCTGGGGCCTCTGCAGCTATGCTGAACTGGGAGTCAATTAAACCTCTTTCCTTTATAAATAACTCAGTCTTGGGTATGTCTTTATTAGCAGCATGAGAACGGACTAATACACATACCAATAAATTAAGTTACAAAATGTCAAAATGTCTATAAGTTTAAATACTTCATAATGTAAAAATATAGATGAAATAAACATGTAAAAGAAACCTCTAAAGACTATCATCCCTAAGATAAAGAGCAAAATAAAGATGTTTACTTACACCACTATTATTTCTCTTTTCTTTTGAAGTTGCAGCCAATAAAATAATATTAATAATGGCATCAGCAACAAAAAACCTTTTATAGTGCTTATTATGTGATAGGCATTGTTCTAAGCATTTTGTCTAAATGAACTCATGTGATCCTTTGATGGTCCAGATCACCTTGTGTGGTAAGTAACCGTCTCTCGGATTTAAAGAAAGTTGAGGTTAAGAGACGTAAAGTATCACAGCTGGTAAGTGGTGAAGCCATATTAAAATATATGAGCTCCAGTTCCTATAAATAAATAAACAAATGAATATACACATATGTGTAATAACAATGTGTAATTCCTTATAAGATATGTAATTATCTGTAGATTACATTCTTATATACCGAGAAAATCTGAGAAAATTCATTCTATATCTTTTTAGAACTAATTAGAGGTTCAGTATGGTAAAAAGTGGGCATATGTATTACAGTAAACAACAACAAAATGTATTTAGGAATAATCAAAGTAAAAATGTCTATTTTATGTAAATGTAATTATAATTTTTATTCTGTTCCAATCAAAATATTATTTAAAAATACACTGGCAAAAGGACTCAAAGATATACCTGGAATAATAGGTGATACTAAGATACTTTTGATAAAGACGAATGAGGGAAGACCGGTCCCAACATCAATGCCATTATAAAGATAGAAAAAACAAAACAGTTGGTATTGGCAAAGAGCAATAGCTAAAAGGAACACAGTACAAAGTCTGGATTTAGACTCAAGAATATATAATTTAGTATATGATAAGGCAGCATTTGAAATAAACACGGTCATATCAAATTGGCATGTAATGTACCCCATCTTGAAACTTGCTACTATCTTGGCTTGTGTGTGGATAGCATATTACATTAATGCCGAGCAGATTAGTAACGCCGAAGTAGCTGGCGCCTAAATGGCTTAAACACGGAGAAACCACTTACTGATGATGGAACAAAAACTGACCAATCAGATTATAGAGCGGGCTTTTTAAAATTTCAGAAGCTTCTTTGTAGCTAAACCAACAAGAACAAAGACACAACACACCAGAATGTCTGAGACACATTCAAAGCAGTGCGTAGAGGGAAATTTATAGCACTAAATGCCTACAAGAGAAAGCAGGAAAGATCTAAAATTGACACCCTAACATCACAATTAAAAGAACTAGAGAAGCAAGAGCAAACACATTCAAAAGCTAGCAGAAGACAAGAAATAACTAAGATCAGAGCAGAACTGAAGGAGATAGAGACACGAAAAAACGCTCCAAAAAACCAATGAATCCAGGAGCTGGTTTTATTTAAAAGATCAACACAATTGATAGACTGCTAGCAAGACTAATAAAGAAGAAAAGAGAGAAGAATCAAATACACGCAATAAAAAATGATAAAGGGGATATCACCACTGATGCCACAGAAATACAAACTACCATCAGAGAATACTATAAACACCTCTATGCAAATGAACTAGAAAATCTAGAAGAAATGGATAAATTCCTCGACACATACACCCTCCCAAGACTAAACCAGGAAGAAGTTGAATCCCTGAATAGACCAATAACAGGCTCTGAAATTGAGGCAATAATTAATAGCTTACCAACCAAAAAAAGTCCAGGAATAGATGGATTCACAGCCAAATTCTATCAGAGTTATAAGGAGGAGCTGGTACCATTCCTTCTGAAAATATTCCAATCAATAGAAACAGAGGGAATCCTCCCTAACTCATTTTATGAGGCCAGCATCATCCTGATACCAAAGCCTGGCAGGGACACAACAAAAAAACAGAATTTTAGACCAATATCCCTGAAGAACATAGATGCAAAAATCCTCCATAAAATACTGGCAAACGGAATCCAGCAGCTCATCAAAAAGCTTATCCACCATGATCAAGTTGGCTTCATCCCTGGAATGCAAGGCTGCTTCAACATACACAAATCAATAAACGTAATCCAGCATATAAACAGAACCAAAGACAAAAACCACATGATTATCTCAACAGATGCAGAAAAGGCCTTTGACAAAATTCAACAGCCCTTCATGCTAAAAACTCTCAATGAATTAGGTACTGACGGGATGTATCTCAAAATAATAAGAGCTATCTATGACGAACCCACAGCCAATATCCTACTGAATGGGCAAAACCTAGAAGCATTCCCTTTGAAAACTGGCACAAGACAGGGATGCCCTCTCTCACCACTCCTATTCAACATACCGTTGGAAGTTCTGGCCAGGGCGATCAGGCAGGAGAAAGAAATAAAGGGTATTCAATTCGGAAAAGAGGAAGCCAAATCGTCCCTGTTTGCAGATGACATGATTGTATATCTAGAAAACCCCATCGTCTCAGCCCAAAATCTCCTTAAGCTGATAGGCAACTTCAGCAAAGTCTCAGGATACAAAATCAATGTGCAAAAATCACAAGCATTCTTATACACCAATAACAGACAGAGAGCCAAATCATGACTGAACTCCCATTCACAATTGCTACAAAGAGAATAAAATACCTAGGAATCCAACTTACAAGGGATGTGAAGGACCTCTTCAAGGAGAACTACAAACCACTGCTCAGTGAAATTAAAGAGGACACAAACAAATGGAAGAACATTCCATACTCATGGATAGGAAGAATCAATACCGTGAAAATGGCCATACTGCCCAAGGTAATTTATAGATTCAATGCCATCCCCATCAAGCTACCAATGACTTTCTTCACAGAATTGGAAAAAACTACTTTAAAGTTCATATGGAACCAAAAAAGAGCCCGCATCGCCAAGTCAATCCTAAGCCAAAAGAACAAAGCTGGAGGCATCACGCTACCTGACTTCAAACTATACTACAAGGCTACAGTAACCAAAACACAGATATAGCATGGTACTGGTACCAAAACAGAGATATAGACCAATGGAACAGAACAGAGCCCTCAGAAATAATACCACACATCTAAAACTATCTGATCTTTGACAAACCTGACAAAAACAAGAAATGGGGAAACGATTCCCTATTTAATACATGGTGCTGGGAAAACTGGCTGGCCATCTGTAGAAAGCTGAAACTGGATCCCTTCCTTACACCTTATACAAAAATTAATTCAAGATGGATTAAAGACTTAAATGTTACACCTAAAACCATAAAAACCCTAGAAGAAAACCTAGGCAATACCATTCAGGACATAGGCATGGGCAAGGACTTCATGTCTAAAACACCAAAAGCAATGGCAACAAAAGCCAAAATTGACAAATGGGATCTAATTAAACTAAAGAGCTTCTGCACAGCAAAAGAAACTGCCATCAGAGTGAACAGGCAACCTACAGAATGGGAGAAAATTTTTGCAGTCTACCCATCTGACAAAGGGCTGATATCCAGAATCTACAATGAACTCAAACAAATTTACAAGAAAAAAACAACCCCATCGACAAGTGGGTGAAGGATACGAACAGACACTACTCAAAAGAAGACATTTATGCAGCCAAAAGACACATGAAAAAAATGCTCACCATCACTGGCCATCAGAGAAATGCAAATCAAAACCACAGTGAGATACCATCTCACACCAGTTAGAATGGCGATCATTAAAAAGTCAGGAAACAACAGGCGCTGGAGAGGATGTGGAGAAATAGGAACACTTTTACACTGTTGGTGGGACTGTAAACTAGTTCAACCATTGTGGAAGTCAGTGTGGCGATTCCTCAGGGATCTAGAACTAGAAATACCATTTGACCCAGCCATCCCATCACTGGGTATATACCCAAAGGATTATAAATCATGCTGCTATAAAGACACATGCACACGTATGTTTATTGTGGCACTAGTCACAAAAGCAAAGACTTGGAACCAACCCAAATGTCCAACAGTGATAGACTGGATTAAGAAAATGTGGCACATATACACCATGGAATACTATGCAGCCATAAAAATGGATGAATTCATGTCCTTTGTAGGGATATGGATGAAGCTGGACACCATCATTCTCAGCAGACTATCGCAAGGACAAAAAAACCAAACACCGCATGTTCTCACTTCTAGGTGGGAATTGAACAATGAGAACACTTGCACACAGGAAGGGGAACATCACACAACGGGGACTGTTGTGGAGTGGGGGGAGTGGGGAGGGATAGCATTAGGAGATACACCTAATGTAAATGACGAGTTAATGGGTGCAGCACACCAACATGGCACATGTATACATATGTAACAAACCTGCACGTTGTGCACATGTACCCTAGAACTTAAAATATAATAAGAAAAACCCGTAAAAAAAAAGTAAAACAATAAAATAAAATAAAATAAGCAGCGAGAATGTCAATTATTTAATTTCTTTGTGATTACTAGTTAACCATTTGTTAAAAACTAAAATGGTTTCTCAACTCAAATAAATGCAAGGATATATCAAATACTTTAAAACATTAAAGATGAAGTGTTAACATAAATAATTACTAGTGACTTAACTACTAAATATCTTTAGGTAGAGTGGTTATTTCTAAGCATATAATGAAAGCTAAGAAACATAAAAAAGGTTAATAGAATTAAATATAACATATAACCTTTATTTAAAAAGAGAGCAAAATTTGTCAAGGCATAAATAATAACTAAATGGGAGAGTATTTGCAATACCAGTAACAAAGGGCTAATATCTTGAAGGCAAAAAATCCCTTTCTACTAAAATATGATTACCCTCATAGAAAATTGCAAATATCAGTTAAAATATAGATGGACACTAAACAAGAAAATACTTTAAAATTGTAAGGTAATTAAAGATAATTCCTCATTTATCAAAAATTGTCAAGCACCTCATTGTATACACTTGCTGTTTCCTCTATCTGGGATGCTCTCCTCATAAATCTTCACTTGGCCAGCTCTTTCTCAAGATTAAATATCATCTCCTCATTGAAGTAGTTCCTGATCAAAAGCTTAATTTAAATATCTCCCCGAACAGTTTTCATTATAGCAACCATTACCGTCTGACCTTACCTCACTCATTTAGTTGTGTTTTATTTGCCCCCTGAGGTTTCCCAAGGGTATGTGTAAATCCTCAGTGCCTAAAATAGAGCCTGATCCAAAACTAACATTCAATAAACCTGTAAAAAATTGCCAAATGAATAATAGCTACCACGATTCCTGCCAGCTTCAAGATGCGATAGCGATCATAAGTAGAAATAGGGAAGCCAGGAAAGGTAAACTTGGGTAAGATTTGCCCAACTGTCTATTATACACACAATTGCAGAGTACCCACAAAACCAAGAGCATTGGAAATCTCTTTGCAAAACGAATTATTTTCCCAAAATGAGTAAAATATTAGAGAAAAGTATATATTTTCAAATGATATATGTCATTTTTCTTATGTATTAGCCCCTCCTATGTGTCTAATTTAGCCTAATATTTATTATCTAAGCAACAATTCTGAACACTTGGTGGGAAATTTTTAGCAATATCTACAAACTCAGACCTACTCGACAGATTAGGAAACAGAAGTTTCCATGGTTTTATAGGTGATCGTGTGGCTGCATTTTGCAATTTAAATTTAAAAAATGTCTTGGTGATAAACAGACACCTAGAGCTTTTGTCTGATCAACTGGAATAAAATGTGAAAACTTTCTATGGAAACCTCAGGGGAACGAAGGTGAGGTTGGTGATTTCACTGTGTTAGCAAATGGAAATGCATTGGGAGTGATGACGAATGTTATTGTCTGTGTTCCTGGGCGATAACACAATTGCATTCCAGTGGCTTTTAATGAGTTTTCACTTGAGATACAGTGAGTACATTTGCATGTCAACTACAGAGACCAAAAATATATTTCTTGTCATCACTGCAGGAGGAGAAATCATTTCCGTGCTGTATAAAGTAGAAGGAAAGTAGGTTCACGTACTGCCTTTTGTATTAACGATAAATAATTGAGTTCAGTTAGCTTGTTCTTACACAATCTGAGGAAGAAGAACTGAGTACAGTGGCTCCCATTTTGTAACAGTTTGTTATTTTTTTCTGGGATGACCTGAAGCTAAGAACATGGGGGTAGAGACATGTCTCATAATTTTTTTTTTTTTTTTTTTTGAGACGGGGTCTTGCTCTGTCACCCAGGCTGAGAGTGCAGTGGCACAATCTTGGCTCACTGCAACCTCCCCCTTCCAGGTTCAAGCAATTCTCCTGCCACCACGCCCGGCTAATTTTTGTATTTGTAGTAGAGACAGGGTTTCACCGTGTTGGCCAGGCTGGTCTCGAACTTCTGACCTCAAGTGATCCACCTGCTTCAGCCTCCCAAAGTGCTGGGATAACAGGCATGAGCCACAATGACAGGCCCCAAATTTTTTCTTAAAGGTCTAAAAAAGTGTTTTCTTCCAACATAATATTCCGTACACTGCAGATGGTCTTTTATTTTGCTTATTGGTAACTGGCCTAAGAGATTTTACATTTTATTGAAATAAATCCTATGTCATTATTATAAACTTCTGCATTGCTTAGAAAAAAAAACATAAAATTTTTTTTACTTAAGGTTATTACATCTGTGTAACTTTCTGTATGTGCTTTTAAAGTCCTTGTGCCATTGAGTTATAGGGCTTTGACTTCTGGGTCTAACAAGGACACCAAGTTCTGCTATATCTTAAACACTGACAGCAATTACAGCCTTATCTTCAGGCCCAGTAGAAGATGCTAATCAAAGTAAACTGCGTTCATGAGATGCAGGGCCAGAAATTAAAACTATTCAACTCCTCAAGGCCCGAGGACTATTGCGGAAGAGGTGGGCATGTGAGATTGTAAGGGCTGATATTAAGAGAAAAGTAGCTCAGTTTCTCTAGGAATTAACCATTAATATCAAAGGCACACTAAAGCAAAACCAGTATCTAGGTTGCTGTGTCAGTTTAACAAGGCTTTCTTGGAGCATGAACTCACTCCTTCATGCAAAATGATAAAGGTTACAAGGTTTATAGAAATTATATTTTATAGTCAAGATGATTAAACTTTTATTATAAAATTTCAAAGACACAAATTTAATTTGCCGCATCCTGTTTTTAATTAGGGCTTATTGTTTGGGATATTAAGCCTCCTCTCTCAAAGAATAAAGATTTTCACCTTTTTTTTTTTTTTTTTTTTTGAAATCTTTGAGTTACTGCTTTGGTTAAATGAATGACTTATTTTACAATGACCCATGACCCTATTTCGTGATATCAAGCATTTTAAACTTTTTATCTTTGACGAACTTTCCAAAGTCAAATTCTAACTTGATTCCTCATTAATTTTTTGATATGAGTCCTCTGAAGTCCAAAAGAGACATATTTGTCTTATTTGGTATAAAAATCATACAAGAAGCATCGTCAAATATAAAATGGTGTTTGACTTTCTTTGGGCTGTATTTATAGAAATGTTATTGATATGTGCTCCAAAATTATGGGAAACTCTTATAATTCTGAAATAACTTCTGTATGTTGTGAATTATAAATTTTATGTTAAATTGTTGTATGCTACAGAAGTAACCAAAATTTCCTTGTCAATGGTGGTTTTAATAATGGCCGTCCTGGCTGGGTGTGGTGGCTCACGCCTGTAATCCCAGCACTTTGGAGGCCAAGGCGGGTGGATCACGAGGTCAGGAGATCAAGACCAGCTTGGCCAAGATGGTGAGACCCCCGTCTCTCCTAAAAATACAAAAATTAGCCGGGCGTGGTGGCACAGGCCTGTAATCCCAGCTACTCAGGAGGCTGAGCCAGAGAATCACTGAAACCCAGGAGGCAGAGGTTGCAGTGAGCTGAGATCATGCCATTGCACTCCAGCCTGGGCAACAAGAGTGAAACTCCATTTCAAAAAAAGAAAAAAATATACACCCCTGATTTGAAACAAGACTAGGATACACGGTAAAGAATGTTTATTCACTAAAGTTTTGACAGACTGAAGGCCATTATTTCAGATTGGAAATAGGAAACTTAAAAGAACTACATGGACATTGGGTCAAAGAACATGGGTTGAAATGTGCCTGGCAGTAGCCCAAAAGTAAATGCTCTTCGAGGTGCATGTGAAGGAACTGTAGGAGGGAAATGGGATAATTCACATCTCCGCCAATAAATAAATGTAGCCACACTAGCTTGGGGGATTTGAGGTGAGACATCGAAAATACTAAGTCATGGTGAGGGCTGGAAGACAAAAGAATGAATCACTTCATAGGAATGGCTGTGGGGAAGGGCTTGAAGGAGTCATCCTCTGACTTCCATGTGAACCATGAACATTAAACATGGAGAAATGAGGAGCGGCAGCAGATCGGTTTGGGATGCATCTTCAGGGGATGCTGAAACAACAACAGCATTTGGTTTGCTCTACACCCCTGTCACCCCTCGCCCGCAAGCCCAGGGAGTGGTCAGCAGTGGGGCTTTGTGACGTCGAAGCCACCCTAGGGGTGCCATTGGATGGGACACTGCCTGTATGATCAAACAAAGCTCAAGGGTGTGGCTTTGCCTTGTCACCAGGAGGGTATATATAGGGAGGGCAAGAGCTCTGGGCCACTGCGAAGATTCAAAAGCTACAAAGCTTTCCGCAGACATTGACAAACCAATGTATACAATGGGCCAACAATCCAGTGCTGGCGGGGTGAAGAGAAGCACCCCGTGTGAATCCAACGAGGTGAATGAGACGGTAAGATTGTTAGGTTTTGAAGCGAAGGCGAGGGTGAAAGAAAGACACACAGAGCAGGGGCGGCTCAAACAACAACACAGGAATATTGCAGACAATTGTGGAAGTGGTGGGCCCGCTTAAGGCCAGAGCCCACCGCCGCTTACAGGCTGGGGTGCTTGTAGGTATGGGTGGGAGGGGCCTGGGCAGTATGGCTTGCTGCCCGGCAGGATATTGATAAGATGTTCTTAGCATCAGGTGGTTTGGCCCTTTTTCTGCTGGAATATCATTGTGGTGTTCCTTAAAACGTTGCCAAGCAAGATATGATAGGGATGTTTCTTTAGTTGGGCCTTCGTCCGCCTTGCGGACAGGTGGTTAGGCAGGATGTTTCTCACGGCCTGAACCCCCATGGGATGTTTCACTTTGACCAAGGTCTGCAAAATAGCAAAGAACTTACAGAATGGTGCAGTTTGGACTAACAGATGACCCTACCCACGCTCCTCTTCTTCTTCCCCATAGATCCCTACTCTGTGATTCAACCTTGTTCTTCTCTGGATCAAACCCCTTCCTCAACCTGCATTCCTTCTTGTCATGAAGCCCCCCGTGCTATCCAGTCTCTATCCTGTTCACCCAAAATAATGTCCTCCTGGCCTCTCCCTGTTTTCTTAACAGATGCCAGAGACGTCAAGGGGGGACTCACAGCCAGAACCCGCTCCTAAGAAATCAAAAGCATCGGACTCCTCGACCGTATTAGTGCTTTCCTACAGGAGAGAGGTTAGAAGACGTTACTCCGTCTCCGATGAATTGGTGAATGACCACTCCCGAGAGAACCGAGTCAACCGCCTCCAAATAGACGAGGAAGAATTCACGCAGATTTCTGTGCAAACAGCTGCAAACCAGAAGGAAGATGCTGCCGTTAACCTTGGGCAATGAAAATAAAGTTTGAGAAGCTGATGGCTGTGCATATCTCTGCCTGTTTTCTGATGGTGGTGCGGGGGGGGAAGGGAAGGGAAGAGGTAGGCATTTGAGAAGGGAGGGATATGAGGTCCTGTAGGGTTGCTGGACAGACCCACAGGTGGACAGTAAGCCAGACATTGTAAATAAGGCCTGGGGGAGGACTGATTCCTAAAGAAAATTTCCTTCTTAAAATTTTATCTCACAGGAAGTGGAGATGTGTATATGTTCACGCAACTGTACCCGGCAGCACATAGTTCTGCTGAATGCACATATCGAAGGTATTCCCATCCCCTTTCCATCTGATATTTTCCTAGGTTAGAAATATATGCTTTATAAAGAGTAAACGTTCTGTAAAACACAAAGCACAATACAAAAGAAGATAGTAGATGTAGGAGTAAGTAAACGGCAGGAAAGCATTGCTTGTAATGAAATGATTGAAAAGCCAATTCTAAAACAAAATGTTCAATGCATCTTAAATATTTGTTACTGTTTTAATGACCTCAGCAGCCTTTAATCAAGATAAGTATGCTTTAGAAATGTGTTGATATCCGCAAAGTGTGAATATTCAAAATCGCCATGACTTGGGAAAAGGAAAGTAAAACACTCTTAAGTATGAGGAGCTTTTTTCCATGGAATGTGAACTGCAAGGTGGTGAGAAGGGTTAGGTGTGATGTGGTGAGATCATTTTTAGGAGAGTGTGTCTATTATCGGCTTCCTAACACTTCCATTTTGCATGATAATTTCCTGAAATTCGTCATTTAATTAAGGCTATAGATTTTGATTACAATGTGTCTTAAAATGTCAAACAGTATAATATTTATAGTGAAAAAGAAAACTGCTTGGCGGATACACATCGGTTAGCGGGAAAAGACACCACAGGGATTCACCATGGAGTCACCCGTGGATGGGGTTTTAGTTTCTGTCTTTGAATTGACCTTCACATAGTGTCTACGTCTTGAGAGTTCAGGGGATGTTGGAGAGATCATTAGGTAAAACAAGAAGGTCTTCTCAGGACACATGAGGGAGTTAAATAAAAATGCAGGAGCAATTACAATTTTAGTTATTTGTAACTGTGGTTTGCTAAGTCATAACACTGTCATGGATAACATGAAAAAATAAAATATACTAAATATCAATAGACAAAAACCAGTTTGCTTTTCTCCAACCAAATACCTAAATACCTAGCACTGATTTCCAGAACAAAATCCCCCACGTACCATCTTTGGAATAAAAGAATATTCTTTCAAGTTGTCGGACCACAAGGTAAAAACAAAAAATCCCAATGCTTTTTTTCTTACTCTTTGATATGTACAATTGAAGGTATTCCTCATTGCAAACTAATATTTCCATCCAGCACGTGACATTAAAGAATTTTTCATATTTAGGATAGTAATACGGGATCACATTCTTTAGCCTTAGGCATTGCAGAGGAAAAACAAACAAACAGAAACAAACCAAAACTAAGCTGAGAGAGGCGGAGCAAGAAAAGCAGAATAGAAGGCTGCACAGATCAGCCCCCTCGCAAGGACACAAATTTAGCAACTATCCACACAGTAGAAAACACCTCCATAAGAACCCAAAATCAGGGGAACTCTCATAGTACCTGGTTGTATCACTGAAAGAGGCACTGAAGAGTTAGAAGAAACAGTCTTAAATCGCTGACCCCACCCCTTCCCTATCCTAGGCAGTGGCAGTGTGGTGTAAAGAGCATCTCTGGAAGCTGGAAGAGCAAGAGCAGAGCAGTTGTGGGTCACTGAACTCAGTGCTGTCTCTTACAGGAGAAAGGAAAACCAGACCAAACGTAGCTGACTCCCATCTGGGAAGGGAGCATTGCAACCACCTCTAGCCAGAGGGAAATTACCCATCCCAGGAATCAGAACTTGAGTTTCTGCAAACCTTGCCACCAAGGGCTAAAAAACTGTTCCAGGTTTCTCAGACAACCTTAAAGGCAGTCTAGGCCATAAGACCTGTAACTCGTAGGTGAGTTCTAGCGTAGAATTGGGCCCAGAGGCAGTGGATTGTGGCGGGTATGTGGAGGGGTGCACATGACCTACTGAGATACCAGCTGGGGCAGCCAAGTGAGTGCTGGTGTCACCCCTGCCCTAGCCCCAGACTGCCCAGCTAGCGGCTCCATGAAAGACCCCCTCCTTCCACTTGAGGAGATGGAATAGTGAGGAGCGTTTTTTTTCTTGCATCTTGAATACCAGCTCAACTACAGCGGGACAGGGCACCGGTCGGGGTTGTGAAGCCCCTGTTCCAGGCACTAGCTCCTGGATAACATTTCTAGACACACCCTAGGCCAGAAAGAAACCTGCTGCCTTGAAAGAAATGAAAAGAGAACACCTATACACTGTTTATGGGAATGTAACTTAGTTCAGCCATTATAGAAAACAGTTTGGTGATTTCTGCAAGAACTTAGAATTACCATTCATCTCAGCCATCACATTACTGGATATATACCCAAAGGATATATATCATTCTACCGTTAAGACATATGCATGCGTATGTTCTTGACAGCACTATTCACAATAGCAAAGATATTGAATCAACCTAAAGGCCCATCAGCAGCAGACTGGATAAAGACATTGTGGTACATAAACAGCATGGAATACTATGCAGCCATAAAAAAACGAGATCATGTCTTTTGCAGCAACATGGATGGAGCTGGAGGCCATTACTCTAAGCGAACTCACGTGGGAACAGAAAATGGAATACCACCTTTTTCCATTTCTAAGCAAGAGCTAAACATCGGTACGCATGGACACAAAGAAGGGAGCAACAGACACCCGTGTCTACTTGGGGGTAAAGGATGGGGAGGAGGGTGAGGATTGAAAAGCTACCTGTCAGCTATTATGCTGATTACCTGGGTGATGAAATAATCTGTACACCAAACCCGTGTGACACACAATTTCCCTATATAACGAGCCTGCACGTGTACCCCTGAACCTAAAATAAAAGTTAACAAAAATTTAAAAATAAAATAATAAAAAATTAAGAAGTCTCACAGAGGTAGAGAGTAGAATGGTGGTGACTAGGGGCTCGGTGGTGGTGGCTGGAGAGACATTGCTCAAAGGATACCAAATTTCCATTAGACTGAAGGAATAAGCTCCAGAGATATATTGTACAACACGGTGACTACGGGTGATCATAATATGTTGTATTATTGATAAATGCTAAGAGAGTAGATGTTAAGTGTTCTCAATACAAAATGATAACTTTGTGGGATGATGCATATGTTAATTAGCTATATTTATTCATTCTACAATGTATATACTTCAAACATTAGATACATGATAGATACATTCCATTTTATCTGTTCAGTTTAAAATAATAAAAATAAAGAAGAAAGACATGTCCAAGTGTTCTGCCTGGGAAGATGGGCCTGAGAGAGTCTTACATAGTTAATCATGTACTATGTTTTTCTGTGCAGGACAGCAGAGGGAGTGGGGCTACCTGAGAGCAGCACATAGTCAGTAAATGGCCTATAACAGCTCTACTTCCTTTCTTGAAGAATCAGAATGGTGAAAGAAACCAGTGTAATGTTTCTCATACCCCTAAGAAGGACACTAAAGTGTTTTAAAGAGAGTTGGATCTGAAGGTGCCCTGTGGTTGGGCTTGAGGGATGACATGAAAATGTTCTGCATGAATCAGCCATTTAGGGCCAGATGGGATGATACGCATCTCAGGAGATGTTCGATGGATACGACATTGGGAAATTCTGAGATTCTGAATTGACTAGGTGTGAGACTCATGCATATTAAGTGCAATTACATAAAATGGCATTGCATTTCTCATTCGGCCAAGCATTGTAACCAGGTATATTCATGTGCCAGCTATTTCAATAGAAAGTGCTAGCTCTCACAACCGTTTGCATTCCAATACAATTTTCTGAATGTAAGAGAAAGAGATATAGTTATAACCAAGGTGTTAATCAATGAGAATAGTTTGCATCTCATCTTCTCTATTCTGCAGAAAGGCCCTTGAAGAGCATATTGCATCATTTTCCTCATGGCCAAGAAAATCAAGAATCACTGATCTGGCCAGGTGCAGCGGCTCATGCCTGTAATCCCAGCACTTTGGGAGGCCGAGGCGGGCGGATCACCTGAGGTCAGGAGTTTGAGACGAGCCTGGCCAACATGGTGAAACCCTGTCTCTGCTAAAATACAAAAAAAAAATTAGCTGGTCGTGGTGGCGGGCGCCTGTAATCCCAGCTACTGGGGAGGCTGAGGCAGGAGAATTGCTTGAATCCAGGCAGTGGAGGTTGCAGTGAGCCGAGATCGTGCCACTGCACTCCGGCTTGGGTGACAGAGCCAGACTCTGTCTCAAAACAACAAAAACAAAAACAAGAAATCACCGATCCATTTGAAAGTCAGCAAATATTTTGTCATTGACTAAATGTAGACCCTAGAGAGTGATCCCCATACACCACACTACAACTTAAGACTGATTCTGTTTCTTAATCATCCTTTGGAGGTCATCACGTTTTTGAACTCTTGTAATAACAGGGGACTTGAACGCATTTCAGACAGCAAACCTCGTCCTGTGTTATCTTATGCTCTGGGAGGAATTAAAAGACAAGGAAGTAAGGAAGAAAGAAAGGAAGGAAGGGAGGGAGGAAGGAAGGGAGGGAGGGAAGGAGGGAGGGAGGGAGGGAGGAAAGGAGAAGAGGAGAGAAGAGAAGAGAGGAGACGATCTCTAAACCTAAATTGGTAGAAAGCTTCACAAGTCTGAATACTTAAAAAGTTAAATTAAGTAGCTAAAGATGTTTTTGAAAAGCATCTGAGCAAACAACAAAATGATTCTGAAAAATATTTGGTAATGTAATAATGACAATGGGTTATTTCTTCTATCCGTGATCTCCTACAATATATTTTAAGCCAGATCACGTTTTTCCTTTGATGAAAACTCCACAGAGTTTTCATCTTGATGAAAATAAAATCCAAATTCCTAATAAGGCCGTACATGATGTGGGCACCTATTACCTCTCTGACATTAATACTTATTCTTCTCATGAATCAATCACTCTGCTTCTATCACACTCCCCAATCTGTGACTCTTGTAACTCACCATGCATGTGATTCCTCTAACCTGCCATCCATATCAGGGTCTTTGCACACTTCTGCTGGAAGGTTCTTCTCTAAAATATCCACTATGTATCCTCATTTTCTTTTCTTTTCTTTTTCTTTCCTTCTTTCTTTTCTTTTCTTTTCTTTTCTTTTTTTTTTTTTTGAGATGGAGCCTTGCTTTGTCGCCTAGGCTGGAGTTCAGTGGTGCATTCTCGGCTCTCTGCAACCTCCGCCTCCTGGTTTCAAGCAATTCTCCTGCCTCAGCCTCCTGAGTAGCTGAGATTACAGGCGCCTGCTACCACGCCTGGCTAATGTTTGTATTTTTAGTACAGATGGGGTTTCATTGGTTGGCCAGGCTGGTCTTGAACTCCTGACCTCGTGATCCGCCTGCCTTCGCCTCCCAAAGTGCTGAGATTACAATCGTGAGCCACCACGCCCGGCCTGTGTATCCGAATTTTCTTAAGGTCACTAGTCAGAAGTCACTTTATTGGAAAGGCTATCCTCCATTTAATGGTGAAGACGTTAAATGGTACTTGTACTTCTTTCCCAAAAAATGACACTTTTATCAGTTATTTTACTACAGTACCTGGAACACGTAAACTTTCAAGAAATATTTGGTGAATGAATGCATGTTAATCTGAATTTAGTATTGCAGTCTTCATTACTAGAAAGCATTTACATGTTTTAACTGTCAGGGAGCAACGCTGGTAAGTGATTAATTCCCTATCAATAAAATGGATAGAGTACTATTCATGCTACATGTTCTCACAGTTGTGGCAAGGGTTATTAAATTGCCAACTGTAGTACTAAACTTATATTAATGTTGTACTCATTAGTATTACTCTTGTTATGTTCAGAGGAAATATGGAATAAAAGTAAGATCATGGGCCTGGTTCAAATCTGAAATTCTGCTACGTCCTAGTTGGGTGATCTAGGTCAAGTTTCTTAACTCCTCTGAGTCTTAGATTCTTCGTATGAAAAATGGAAAAAATGCTAGCACCTACTTCTCAGGATTGTTTTGAAAAACAAATTAATTAATATATTTAAGCTTTTAGCACAGAGCCTAGTACATACTGTGTGTGCAGTAATTACAAACTATTACTAGTGAGTATAATAGGATGTGAAAATTCATGACATCAAACAACTAGAACCGAGATTTATACACACACACACACACACACACACACACACACACAGACATATGTATACACACACACACACACACACAGACATATGTATACACACACACACACACACACATATAATTGTTTTTGCAACAGAGTCTAGCTCTGTCGCCCAGGCTGGAGTGCAGTGGCGTGATCTCGGCTCACTGCAACCTCTGTCTCCCGGGTTCAAGCAATTCTTCTGCCTCAGCCTCCTGAGCAGCTGGGACTACAGGCGCGTGCCACCATGACTAGTTAATTTTTGTATTTTTAGTAGAGATGGGGTTTCACCATGTTGGCCAGGCTGGTCTCGAACTCCTGACCTCAGGCGATCTGCCCACCTCAGCCTCCCAAAGTGCTGGGATTACAGGCGTGAGCCACCGTGCCTGGCCTGCAGTAGGATTTTAGAGAGATGTGTTTGTGAGAGAGATTTGTGCCCAAAGGGTTTTATTTTAAATTTTTAAAATATTTATAAAATAGAGACAAGATCTTACTATGTGGCCCAGGCTGGTCTCGAACTGCTGAGCTCAAGTGATCCTCTCTCTTTGGCCTCCCACAGGCGTGACTCACCACAGCCGATCCACTCAAAGCATTTTAACTTAGGGAGGTGAGTGTTGACACAGACAAACCAATGCCATTGCAATATTTTCATGACTTAGATTTCCCGAGAGAAGGGGATATGCCCTACCACACAGGTTCACGGTGGGAAGCACCAGGGCTTGGCTTGGAAGCAGAGGCAGGAAGGAATGAGGAGCCCAAGCAACAGCCTTTATTATTAGGCTTTCCAAGGGAAAGGTCAGGCAGGGCAGGGTGAACAGCTTCACACTGGTAGTTTGAGTAATTACAGTAAGTTTGGAGCAACAGAGACTGCCTCTAGCTGTCTGGTACCCGGTGCTGGGTTGATTTAGGACAGAGAAAATATCAGCTTACTGTGTGAGAGTTAGATAAAGGAGGTGGATGCTTGCATAGGTAGGGTGTGTTCCTAAGTGAGTTGTTACTATTTGTATTAGTCCATTCTCACGTTGCTAATAAAGACATACTCAAGACTGGGTAATTTATACAGGAAAAAGTGGTTTAATGGACTCACAGTTCTGCATGGCTGGGGAGGCCTCACAATCATGGTGGAAGGCACATCTTACATGGTGGAAAGCAAGAGAGAATGAGAGCCAAGCGAAAAGGGAAATGCCTTATAAAACCATCAGATCTCGTGAGACTTATTCCTTACCATGGGAACAGTATGGCAGAAACTGCCCCCATATTCAATTATCTCCACTTGGCTCTGCCCTTGACATATGGGGATTATTACAACTCAAGGTGAGATTAGGGTGGGGACAGAGCCAAACCATATCGCTATTTTTAGGAATCAGCTAGTCCTGGGAGGAGCAGTCTTTCCCCAAGTCTATGAGGCCCCTCAAGCTGTCAAAATACTAGCCTGGCACAGTGGCTCACAGTTGTAATCTCAGCACTTTAGGAGGCCAAGGTAGGAGGATTATTTGAGCCCAGGAGTTTGATATCAGCCTGGGCAACATTGCAAGACCCTGTCCCTACAAAGAAAAAAAAAAGAATTAGCCAGGTATGGTGGCATACAACTGTAGTCCAGCTACTCAGGAGGCTGAGTGGGAAGTTTGAGGCTGCAGTTGGCAATGATCGTGCCACTGTACTCCAGCCTGGGCAACAAAGTGAGACACTGTCTCAAAAAAAAAAAAGTCAAAACATTATAGGATACAGAAAATTAAGACAACATGATTAATGTGTGTGTGTAAGTATGCATTAGCTTGTGTGAATGTACACATGAGAGAGAGAACAAGAGAGAAAGAGAGACTATGAATACCCACAGCTTAGGGATGACTGAAGTAATTATTCTAGCAACGAGGAGTAAATTCTTCAACGTGACCTGCCGGGTGGTTGCTTATCTCCACCTTCCTTCCTTTCTAACATCCTAGTGATTGTTTCTGTCCCACATTCGCGCTATGGAAGTCATGCAAACAAATATAAATTAACAAATAGTATCGTTTGCCTTAGACCTGTAAAGAAAGGTCTTTTGGAGTCATTGCATGAAATTCCAGAATTCTTACTTGGTTGGATTTAACTTTATTTGCAGGAGGAATTTTCTCTGATGGGATCAGTCACTTGTGGTGTGATGTATCTTCATTTTGATGTGGATAGTCCCACATAAAACAATTAAAAAAACAAAAATAAGTAAATAAAAATCTATGTTTTTAAGATTCTATATGAGTGCAGGACATGATCAATGATAAATAAAACAGCCCCGTAAACAGCACAAGCCTCCCGAATTTAACTATAGAGGATTATACAGTAGAATTTTTTGTTATTATTTTTTCTCATCATAATTTCAGAAGTTGGGAGCATGGGGCTGACACAGTGCTCAGTGCCACGGTCATGGGACCAGGGTTCTTTTTTTCCACTTGGCCACCTCTGACATGCTAGCTTTCATTCTTGTGCATCTCACCCCATGGTTGCAAAGTGGCTGCAGTTCCTCCAAGCATCACACCTGCACTCCATGCAGTAAGGAGGGAAAAAACCAAAGGCGGTAAAGAATCCAGTTAGATGATTTGATCCTATTTTAGTAGGAAAGCACAGCTTCTCTGCAAGACCCCACCAGTAGACTTCGGTATAATCCTCATTTACCAGAGGCTGGGGAATGCTTATGTTTTCTATCTAAAATTGATCTCTGCAGCCAGGCATGGTGGCACATGCCTGTAAATCCAGCTACTCGGGAGGCTGAGGTGGGAGAATCACTTGAACCCAGGAGGCAGAGGTTGCAGTGAGCTGAGATGTTGCCACTGCACTCCAGCCTGGGCGACAGAGTGAGACCCTGCCTCAAAATAAATAAATAAGTAAATAATAAAAAATGAAAAATAAAATTGATCTCTGAAAATAGATTTGGTAACAATTTCATATCAGAAGAAAGAAGAAAGGAAGGGAGGGAGGGAGGAAGGAAAGGAAGGAAGGAAAGGAAGGAAGGAAGGGGAAGGGAAGGGAAGGAAAGGAAGGAGGAAAGGAGGGAGTGAGGGAGGGAGAGAAGGAAGGAGGGAAAGAAAGAAAAGAAGAAAACAGAAATGGAAGGAAATGAAGGAAGGAAAGGAAGGAAGGAAGGAAGGGGAAGGGAAGGGAAGGAAAGGAAGGAGGAAAGGAGGGAGTGAGGGAGGGAGAGAAGGAAGGAGGGAAAGAAAGAAAAGAAGAAAACAGAAATGGAGGAAAAAAGGAAGGAAAGAAGAGAGTGAGAAAGAGGGAGGGAGGAAGGGAAGAGGAGGGAGGGAGAGACAGAAGAGGGAGGGAGAAAAGGATAAAGAATGATTAACTTTGCCAAATTACTTTTGTCAATTTCAGATGTGAAAGTGGCATTCAGCCTTGGATCATTTTTAATTTTGTTTGTACCTAATCAGATTGAGGTAGAATTTTAATTTGGTATTCCCAGAATTACCCTATTCCCATCTGGGTCATCATTATTATCTCCAAATATTCTCATGACAAGATTTCTAAAAATGTCTGCAAGTTTGCAGTGAAATTGTGCATTGTTCTTAGAGTTGAAGAAATGCTACTGTTGCTGTGTAATTCTGTGCAGAAGAGTATTATCAATCACTAGAAAAAGCTTTTGAGAAAAACATCTTTAACGAAAAGAGTCCTAAAAGCACCACAAAGACGGTATCATACATAATGCAACTTGTTTTTTAGGTGCAACTGTGTGGAAAGCTCATTATGTGACTCCTAAATTCTACCCTGAAGGAACAGGTGCCTGCTATGGGAGTGGAATATGTTCATGGTCGGGGGATGTAACCTACCACGACCCACCACTCCTCTTTGACATCTCAAGAGACCCTTCGGAAGCCCTTCCACTGAACCCTGACAACGAGCCATTATTGGACTCCGTGATCAAAAAGATGGAGGCAGCCATAAGAGAGCATCGTAGGACACTAACACCTGTCCCACAGCAGTTCTCTGTGTTCAACACAATTTGGAAACCATGGCTGCAGCCATGCTGTGGGACCTTCCCCTTCTGTGGGTGTGACAAGGGAGATGACATCCTTCCCATGGCTCCCTGAGACCATGGGGACCACGTGTTACCCACCACAAACTTACTGTTACAACGGTCATAGGAGCAGAGCTCACCTGACTGATTCATTCCATTTGGGATAAAAACTGATGGCCCAACCCATTGTTTTATCCTCAGAAATCAGTTCTTTCAAGAGCTCGGTGAAATTAAAGTGGGCCCATAGAACAGTGAACCTGGAGGGGAGCATTTGTTGTATAATTTTTTTCTGGTATATAATTGTGCCATTGCCCAAGGAAAAGAGCAAATCAAGGTGACTTCAGCAGATTCTTGTAGAGCTTTTGTTCCTAGAATTCATGGAAGCATCAGGTCCAATGTCATAAGTTAGAAACTTCTGCTTGCAGATTCTATACCCAGGCATGCTAGCTTTCTAATAAATCATGATAAGTACTTAATTTTTTCATGAAGCAGAGGGTCACATAAAACTTGAAGTAGTGCTATTATAGTCAGTTTGACTTCTTGATTTTCTCTCTTTCCTTCTTTTCTCTTCCTGTCCGATACACATCTGGTTATGAGAAAAAATGCTGGGCTGAAGTTCTTGACTTTGCTTCCTCGTAGCTATATCATCGTGGAAATGTCTCTGTGATTTGGTTTCTTCATGTGTAAAATAAGGAAAACCAGTGTCTACTTCACAGAGTAGCTATGAGGATTACATGCATTAATTAATGTGAAATCGCCTTGTGTAGAATAAGCAGTCAATAAATGTTATTATTACAAATGTTGTTGTAAGCATCATCAATTGCAGTTAATCATGATTCCTTAAACACAAAATAAGAAAAATGGCAAAGAGTCAACATTTAAGAAAAAATAAAGAAACATGGCTAAAACAATTATTTAATTGAAGAAAGACATTTGGCAATACACATAGGAAGCAATTCAAAGCAGGATAAACAAACATAAATCCAAAATTTGAAGCATTTGTGACTGCAGACTACAAAAGACAAAGAAAGGATCTACAGATGGATGCAGGGCAGGTGAGCCCCAAATTGGGGCTTAGCCTGGGAGGGTTCTTGGCTTCCCTCAGGAAATAATTCAAGAGTAAGCCAGTGGTGGAAGCAACAGCTTTATGGAGAAGGTAGTGTCACAGTTCTGTGACCGCTCCTGCAGAGAACAGGAGCTCAGGGCACTGCTGCAGTCATATTTATACCCACTTTTAATTGCATGCAGATTAATGGGCAGTTTATGCAGAAATTTCTAGGAAAAGGGTGGTAACTTCTGAGTGCTCAGGTCATTGCCATAGAAGAGGCCAGTAATGCCCAGATGCTGCCATGGCAACGGTAAACTGACATGGCATGCTGTTAGGCATGTCTTATGGAATGCTGCTTCCATGTTTTAGCTAGTCCTCAGTTTGGTCCTCTGTCTGCTTCTGCTTCTTCTTCTTACCATTCCTGGGCTCAAGCAATCCTCCTGCCTTGGCCTCCCAAAGTGCTGGGATTACAGGTGTGAGCCACCACATGTGGCCAACAATGAATGTTCTTTATTTTATTATACTTTATATTTTGAGATAGAGTCTCACTCTGTCAGCCAGGCTGGAGTGCAGTGGTGCGATCTCAGCTCACGGAAACCTCTGCCTCCTGGGTTCAAGTGATTCTCCTGCCTCAGCCTCCTGAGTAGCTGGGATTACAGGCACACACCACTACAACCAGCTAATTTTTGTATTTGTAGTAGAGACAGGATTTAACCATGTTGACGAGGCTGGTCTCGAACTCCTGACCTCAAGCCATCCACCTGAATCAGCCTCCCAAAATGCTGGGATTATAGGCGTGAGCCACCGTGCCAGCAACAATGAATGTTCTTAATATCACCAGCCTGTGCACTTAAACATGATTTAAAATGGTAAATTTTGTTATGTGTTATTTTACCGTAATTAATTTTTTATTTTTATTTTTTTGAGATGGAATTTCCCTCGGTCGCCCAGGCTGGAGTGCAGTGGGAGATCTTTTCTCAAAAACAAAACAAAACCCCAAAAAACGACCGAACAAACAAATGCAATAACAACATCTTTTGCAATTTTTGAAGTTTGAAGATTACTTATTTCACTCAGAGCTCCCTTGTATTACTTGTCTTTAATGCTGTTCTCAAATTTGTGTGTGTGTGTGTGTGTGTGTGTGTGTGTGTGTGGAGAGAGAGAGAGAGAGAGAGAGGGCAGCTAGCAGGTCCTACATCACCCCAAATCCATCATTTTCTCTTTATTCAATTCTGCAGTGGTGCGATCTCGGCTCACTGCAACCTCCGCCTCCTGGGTTCAAGCGATTCTCCTTCCTCAGCCTCCCCAGTAGCTGGGATTACAGGCGCCTGCCACCACACCCAGCTAATTTTTTGTATTTTTAAGTAGAGACAGGGTTTCTCTATGTTGGCCAGGCTGGTCTCGAACTCCTGACCTCAGGCGATCCACCCGCCTCGGCCTCCCAAAGTGCTGGGATTACAGTCGTGAGCCACCTCACCCGCCCCCATTCTGCTATTTCTTATCCCTCTTTACATTGCCGCCACACTGCAATGTAAATGAACCTTTGACCTAAATGAACCAATTAATTATGCCCCCACTTCACTAATGGGCCACTAGAGGGCGCTAGACAAACATTTCTCAACTACTCGGTCAATGCGTTCAAGCATGCCACAGGTGTTCTTGCCAGAGACTTGTCATTGATGTTTTCTTGAGCCATTAGAAGGAAATGGCCATGAGGAAAAGACTCGGTTTGTTTTATGTTAATCCAGGGGATATGATGGTAGACAGGTACCAACCAGACATGTCCATTTCAGACAGTCAAAGTAGCCAATCTGTCCTCCACAATTCAGCATTTTTAGAGAAATAAAAAATGGTGCTGAAACATGCAGAGTCTAAAACTGAATGTCTGCTTTTCAAGTTCTTTCTAATTATTGGCTAGGGAAAAATCAGTGTCACTTAACTTCTCTGTAGTGCAATGTCTCAACTTTAAAATGACTACAATAGCAAATGCTTCATAGAGTTGCTGCAAAGATTACATAGATAAATATGCTAAAACACAAGAGGCTGGAACGAGCACTTTAAGATGACAGTAATTTTATTTTATTACAAGAAAGACTGAGGTTGAATTTTCTTAACCCAGAACTTAGATTAGGAAGAAGTGGTCATTAAAATATACCATGCATTATTACTTATTATGGTCACCATTCTGTGCAATAGATCACTAAGCTTATTGCTCCTGGGAGGGGATAGATTTATTAACTTGCCTGATGTAATCATTCCACATTGTGAACATATATCAAAGCATTCCATGGTACTCTCTCTATATATAATATTATATATAATGATATATATAAAATATTATATATGATGTTATATATAAAATACTATATAAAATATTATATAAAATATTATATATAATGTTATATAAAATATTATATATAATATATTATATATAATATATAAAATAATATATAATATATATAAAATTTATCAATTAAAAATAAAAATAAAATGCTGACAAAATAAGAGGTGTTAAATGAATGTATAAGAAACATGAGGTAGCTGAAGTAGGAGTCTTACTCAAACCATCTGCCCTGATCTGTCTATCATCCCATGCTGGGACATGAAAAGGCACATATTCAGAGGACTGGGGGAATTGAGAGAGAGTGAAGGACAGACAGAGTCTTCATCAGGGACGCTCCCACACGGCAAGCCTCCTACCATGAACCTTAAAGACGTGAGTTCTGGAAGGTGTCTGAGAAGAGATTTTCTGCGGTTTTGCCAGAGAGCTGGCAACGAGGTGATGGGAGCAAACCCTTCCTTCATTATTATATTTTCCAAAACTCACAGCATTATTTTGGAGAATTGTTAAGGTAGTAGGAGGGAGATTTAAGAAATAGCCCCAGAGTGTCTTTGTGTTCACTGCCCTGCATGTTTGCCAGGAAGAACATATTCCTCAGGTATTAGTCTCGTGCTGCTGATAAAGACATACCCAAGACTGGGTAATTTATAAAGGAAAGAGGTTTAATGGACTCACAGTTCCACATCACTGGGGAGGCCTCACAATCATGGCAGGAGGCAAAAGGCACATCTCACATGGTGGCAGGCAAGAGAGAAAAAAGAGCCAAGTGAAACCTCTTATAAAACCATCAGATCTCATGAGGCTTACTCACTACCATGAGAACAGCGGAAACCACCCCCATGATTCAATTATCTTTCACTGGGTTCCTCCTGCAACACGTGGCAATTATGGGAGGTACCACTGAAGATGAGCTTTAGGTGGGGACACAGCCAAACCATATCACCTTAGGTATGGAGAGACTGAAGAAATGAATGTGCCATTTTTGATCTTTACAGAGGGTTTCAAATTTGCAAATGTTCAAAAATGTTATCCCTCAAAGACCTTTGAGGAAAAAGTTAGTTGATTGACTCCAGCAAAATGGAATGTCATCCAAGAAAGGTGAGAGTAGCCAAGCACAGTGGCTCATGCCTGTAACCACAGCATTTTGGGAGGCTGAGGTGGGAGGATCGCTTGGGTCCAGGAGTTCAAGACCAGCCTGGACAACATAGTGCAATCTTATCTTTACTAAAAATTCCTTTAAAATTGCTGAGTGTTTACTAAAAATTTGTTTAAAATTGCTGAGTGGCACATGCCTGTAGTCCCAGCTACTCAGAAGGCTGAGGTGGGAGGATCACTTGAGCCCAGGACATTGAAGCTGCAGTGAGCTATGACTACACTACTGCACTCCAGCCTGGGTGACAGAGCAAGACCCTGTCTCAAAATACTACTACTACTACTACTAATAATAATAATAATAAAAAGAAGAGAGTACACAGGAAGCAGTGCTGAATAAATAAATGTATAAAACAAAGTCTGAATGTGTTAGTGCACAGTTGTGAAAATAATCTGGAGTTAACATTTCACATGGGAGGTAATTGAAAGAGCAGAGAAGAAAGAGAGAATGAGCATATGTTCATGTTTTTGTTTCGTCTGGGAAGAAGACATAGGTAATGACTATCTTTATACTTGATAGAAAATATAAGCTTAAATACGTGTGCTGACAGGTGAAAGGTGGTTACCACCAGAAAACTAGAAAAGATGTGTACAAGTTTCAGAGCCTTAATGGGAAATGCGTGGATTGAAGAAAACCTGATTCATGCAATCAGAGGTGGGTGGGAAAGAATTACACCGAAGAAGCAGAAAATCTGATATATGTAAAAAAGGGAAAATAATATAAAGTGAAACTGCAGGACTCAATCCAAATATAACCATGATCATAATAAACATGGATGGATTAAAATTCCTTTAAAAAAGATAGGCTTTCTGAATGGGAAAATAAACATAAAATCCAGACATACAGTAGTGTAGGAGGCAGCTTAATTAAAAACAAAATGTTGAAAATAAATGGATGCATTTGATATGATTCTGTTCCACTATCCAATCTAAGTAATGATCAATTATTTTATAGATTGTTCTTCAGTTTTTTTTTTTGGTTTTTTTTTTTTGAGACAGAGTCTCCCTTTATCCCTCAGGCTGGAGTGCAGTGGCGCGATCTTGGCTCACTGCAACCTCTGCCTCCCAGGTTCAAGCAATTCTCATGCCTCAGCCTCCACAATTGCTGGGAGTAGAGGCACCTGCCACCACGCCCGGCTAGTTTTTGTATTTTTAGTAGAGACGGGGTTTCACCTTGTTGGCCAGGCTGGTCTAAACTCCTGACGTCAGGTGATCCGCCCGCCTCAGCCTCCCAAAGTGCTGGAATTACAGGCTTGAGCCACTGTGCCCAGCCTTCAGTTTGGTTTTGTCCAGTGTTTTCTCATGATTAGACTGAGGTTATGCATTTTTGGCAAAAAAATCATCAGAATTGATGTAAGTTTTCAGTGTGTCATGTTACGGAGTGCATGATGTCTGTATGTCCTGTCCTGGTGATGTTAAATTTCATCACCTGGATTAAGTGGTGTCTGTTGGAATTCTCCACTGTGAAATTATTATTTTTTCTGATCCAGGAAAGGTTAAGCAAGAGTCTGGCACCATTTGAAGTCTAATAAGAAACATTTACTACCTGATTTCTCTGAAGCCTGCTACCTGCGGGCTACATGTGCATAATAAAAACTTTGGTCTCCTCAACGCCTTATCCTCACCCAGACATTTCCTTTCTATTGATTACAGGTCTTTAATCAGAAAATCCTGGAATCCACCTACGACCTGGAAGTTCCTCACTTTGAATGGAATCCCACCTTTCTGGACTAAGCCAGTGTACGTCTCACATGTGTCGATTGATGTCTCCTGTCCCCGTAAATTGTATAAAGCCAAGCTGTCACCCAACCACCTTGGGCACTTGTTCTCAGGACCTCCTTGGGGCTGTGTCGTGAGCCATTGGTTAAATGAATAACTCTTTTCAAATATTTTACAGAGTTTGACTCTTTTCATGGACATTAATTGGTGCCCTACACGTGGGGCCTCAGAAAAGACTCAGAATCCTTGACGAAGTTGCCCGAACCCGGAGCTAAGTTACCCGCAGGGCCATTGGAAGCCCTCCCTGGCTTTAGGTTTCTCCTCCAGTGGAACCGGTGAGTCCTCTGCAGCTCTGGACCTTCCATTTGGTGGATGGTCCTTGGTTCATTCTGAGCTGTTTTTCTACCTCCTTTTTATTTTTCTCCTAGGAAGTTGTTGTATAGGATCCTACTTTACGTTTGGTGGTGCATTCTAAATGGTCTTCTCCACTGCCCTTTCCCCCCCAAATTAATGTCGATTGGCCTGTGAGTACATTTGCGTGAGAGACTGAACTGCCACTTTTGTGGCGTAATTTTGAATTGCCAAATGAGAGGCTGACCTCCTCAGCTTGGAAAAGAAAGGGAGTTTTGCTCCTCCTAGCCAAAAACCACCCCTGGGTGGTAGGGGTTGAGTGGGAGTCTCTGGGGGATTGACTCCTGCCATGATGTGCAGTGACCCTACAGGGTACCGCACAACAAAATTAATTTTAAGAGGCTCATCCAGGAGACAGGTGTAAGAGCTGATCACTTGCTATGTTGAGCCCTGTCAGAGGTCTAGACCTCTGGAGAGAGAAACTCAGACACGTGAAAGGGTAGAAAGACTCAGTGGTGACACACAGTGTAGTCCCTCTCACAGCCAGCACACTTCAATCCACCCTACTAAAACCCAGGCCACAGTTTAGTTCCTCATTTTTAAATAAAAGTGGGAGACATAGCATGTAAGGATGAGGAAAGGCGGAGACAGCGACCCCCATTTGGGCACCCCTTTTGGTTCTCTGCTTCCTCTACTTGCAAGTATTTGTGTAAGTGGGAAAAGCTTGAGGGCATGCCAGGTCAAACAAGAAGCTTCCTGTTACATATTATGTCTGTGCTTGTTCACACTTTAAACTGCTGCACACATTACACCAGAGAAAATTCCAGCCCAAAGGTCAACCTGCAACCAATCAGTTCCTAAGTCCTCTATTTTGCTATTTTCTTTTCTGCCTACTTTAAATCTTCTGTTTACTTTTTGTTCTTTTCTTTTCTTTTTCTTTTTTTTTTTTTTTTTTTTTTTTTGAGACAGAGTCTTGCTCTGTCACCCAGGCTGGAGTGCAATGGCGCTATCTACTGCAGCCTCTGCCTTCCAGGTTCAAGCGATTCTCCTGCCTCAGCCTCCCCAGTAGCTGGGATTACAGACGTGCGCCACCACGTCTACGTAATTTTTGTATTTTTAGTGGAGACAGGCTCTCACCATGTTGACCAGGCTGGTCTCGAACTCCCGACCTCAAGTGATCCGCCGGCCTCGGCCTCCCAAAGTGCTGGGATTACAGGCGTGAACCACCACTCCTGGCCCTTCTGTTACTTTTCCACTGCTGTTGAGATAGAAGTCACTGTTGGGATCCAACCTTTTTGTTTGTATAAACTGGTGAGTTTGTGTTGATATCTCTTGCTAGAGTTCTGAAGTAAAAGCTATAGGATCTTTGTGTGAGTGTGCATGCGTGTTTAGATGTGTTTATGTACATGCACATATGTGTGCACATACATACATTTTTTACGTGCTTTAGCCCTGAAGTGTCCAATTGGCTTCAAGTCAAAGAGTACTCATAAATTAAATAATAAGCCAAAACGCTTTTCAAGTTCACGTGACTTACATAAATCTTTAATAAATAAGCTGGCTTTAAAATTATTGGTACGATAGTATTAGAAATATCTTAAAAATTGTCAGCATACATGTTTGTTTGCATTTACTGATCAAGCAGTTTCATATTTACCTCTGACAGATATTATCAGGTGTCAAAATTTGCCATAAGGCTTACAAAACTATAAACCCAGCAACCCAGCATGAAACACAATAATCTTTGTTTCTGTACTTTTTGAGAAATAAGACGTTTAATGTTATTAGTGTAGTAAAAAGAGCTAAATCCCAAGTTATCAGTAAAATATCTATATATTTAAAATTTTTGCTTAGGCAAACACAGAAAATTCGTAGACTATAAAAATGGTTAACAGGGAAATAACTTTAAATGATGACTATCAGAGTTTTCACAGATAATCTAGGTAAAAGATTTTATAAAATTAATTAGGTAAATGTAATGAAACAAATGCCTGTAAATAAATATAATTTAGAATCTAAAGTTAAATAATAGATATTCACTAAATGTCTGGGCCATTTTCAATTTAAATAAATTGTATTATAGAAAAACTTTTCTGAAAAATATGTTCTTATTCAAAGCTAAGTTATTTTCATCTAATTCCATGTTTATTTATTTATATTTTTTGAGATGGAGCCTCGCTCTGTCTCCCAGGCTGGAGTGCAATGGTGCAGTCTCAGCTCACTGCAACCTCTGCCTCCCAGGTTCAAGCGATTCTCCTGCCTCAGCCTCCCTTGTAGCTGGGATTACAGGTGCCCACCACCATGCCTGGCTAATTTTTGTAATTTTAGTAGAGATAGGGGTCTTGCCATGTTGGCCAGGCTGGTCTCGAACTCCTAACCTCAGCTGATCCACCCACCTAAGCCTCCCAAAGTGCTGGGATAACAGGTGCAAGCCACCGCACCCGGCCAGATTCTAGGTTTATTTAAGGGTTATTTATGAAATATGGTAAAAGGAACCAAGAAACAAGAGATGTAAAGAAAGTTAGGCTGCGTGCATTGGGTCACACCTGTAATCCCAGCACTTTGGGAGGCTGAGGCAGGCGGATCATGAGGTCAGGAGTTTGAGACCAGCCTGACCAACACAGTGAAACCCCGCCTCTACTAAAAATATAAAAATTAGTCAGGCATGGTGGCACGTGCCTGTAATCCCAGCTACTCAGGAGGCTGAGGTAGGAGAATTGCTTGCACCCGGGAGGCAGAGGTTGCAGTGAGCCAAGATCGTGCCACTGCACTCCAGGCTGGGTGACAGAGCGAGACTACTCCATCTCAAAAAAAAAAAAGAAGAAGAAAGTTACAAGGAGGTATTTTTGGTAAGAAATGTTAAAAGAAAAATAATTTTGTATGAGAAAGAATCTTGTTGTTTAAGAGAGATGTTTAGGACAGAACAGAAAATCCAAGCAGGATGTATATGGTCTGTGCAAGTCATAATACAGTCTGTAAAAAAGGAATTCAAAAAAATTTTTATGTAATTAAGTTTGCTATAACTAAAAGGAAATTATAATCATTCTAGGTATTGGACTTCAATAATAAAAATACAGTAATGCCAAAGGAGATCATTGGTTAGAACAAGATTTTCTTAAAATACTGATGTACTCAGTGAAATTGCAAGAAGTTTTTTATTTTTGAATTCCATAATCTCTTCTTGAAATTCTTCAGATGGACATCCTAGGGGTTCCACTTCTGCTGCATCCTGCTTGCCTCAGAGCTTTCCCTCTTTTGAAAAGGCCTGGGATGGTAACTCTCTCCTTCAACTTTTGCTGGCTCCCGTAATTTTTTTAAAATTAGTAGTCTAAAGGAAGAGAGAGAATTTTTGAAAAGAGGCAAGTGAAAAATGTTATAGGATGTGCCTCTATCTGTGTGTCTGTCTATAAGTTTATTTATTGTCTGTTTGTTTGATTGATTTGTTTATTTTGGAGACAGGGTCTCACTCTGTCACCCAGGCTGGAGCGCAGTGGTGTGATCTTGGTTCACTGTTCCCTTGAGCACTGGGCTCAAGGGATCCTCCTGCCTCACCTCAGCCATCCGTGTAGCTGGAACCACAGGTGCATACTATCTCGCCCAGCTAATTTTTTGTATTTTTTATGTAGAGATGGGGTTTTGCCATGTTGGCCAGGCTGGTCTCAGTCCTGAGCTCAAGCGATCCACTCGTCTTGGCCTCCTAAAGTGCTAGGATTACAGGCGTGCGGCACCATGCCTGGCCTTGTCTGTAAGTCTCTATCTGTCACGAGGAAGTAATATTTCAGTACCAAATTATATGAAAGAGCTCTAATCAAATGGCTTACAGAAAAGCAAGTGCTTATCAGACAACCAAAAGCTAGCTCAGATGCTTTTAATTGACATTCCTTTAGTAATCTTTGGTAAGACTAATTTGGTAAATTTAATTTCAAAATCCTGTCCAGTGGTTTAAAATCTTAGAGTCACGTTAGATGGGACTGTTCCCCTGACCTTGACCCCCTTCGTGGGCAGGAACTGGAGTGGCTCATGTTACTCAGCCTGCAGTTTGTGGACAGCTATGTGTTAACAGCTCAGTGAAGGGTCAAGGTGACAGCCTTCTGCACCTGTCCTTTTGGACACCGACTTCTTGTTTGGTGTCCAAGAATCATCAGGTCACACAAACTGAAAGATGATGAATGTGGAGGACTTTATTGAGCAGTGGAAGTGGCTCTTGGTGGAAGAGGAGCTGGAAAGGGGATGGTGTGTGAAGAAGGTGATGTTTCTCTGAAGCCTAGCCTTCTCTGGCTGGGCTCCCCTCCAAAACCACACCGTCTGAAGTTAGTCATGTTTATCTGTAGTCTCCAATGCTCAGTTACTTCTCTGCTCGCCACTCAGTAGCTTGTATCCCTGCCGGTCAGCTGCTTGTGTTGCTTTTTTCGTTTTCTTTTTCTTTTTCGTTTTTCTTCCTGCCAGCTGGTCTGGTCCTTATGGGCACAGGATAGGGGGCAGGGCAGGCCAAAAAGGCAATCATCTGGGCAGAGAAACGAGGTCAGCTGCTTTCACTAGGGCCGAGCTTCCAGACTTGAGGTTGTAGTTTAGCCGGGAGCCCAGCCATCCTGTATCAATGTTAGATTAAATTAGGCAATCCTAGGTTTTGCACTGGAAATTAGGGTTACTGGGAGTTGGAATAGTAGGAGAGTAAGATGTATTTTTGGTGAGGTTTATAAAAACACAAAGATGTGGTTTTTGCCAAAGAAAATGTAATGTTTAGAGGCTATTTAAAGGTCACTTTAAAATAAATGGAAAATTATGTAGATAAAACTCATTGGAGAAAGAGAAAAATAAAGAGGTGGGGAATGAGAAACCTTTGACTTTTGGGTGGCCACGTGGTCACACATGGTAATGAAGTGGCATCATTGTCTGGGGTAAATACCCGAGATTCATTGTCTCATGGCCACAGAAAACGAGGACGTGGACACACAGAATGAGGTTGAGAGCAGAAGTTTAGTAGGCAAAAGAAAGAGAAGAGCTCTCTGCAGCAGAGCGGGGTCCTGGAGAAGTGGGTTGCTGCTTCTTTGCTGAAATGCAGCAAGTTTTATAGATGAGCTTGAGGAGGCAGTGTATGATTTACATAGGACGCAAAAGATTGGTTGGACCAGGTGTACCATTTGCATAGGGCACGTAAAGCTGGTTAGGACTAGATGTGTCATTTGCATAGGGCATGAAAAGCTGGCCTAATCTTTTTTTTTTTTTTTTTTTGAGATAGAATTTTGCTCTTGTTGCCCAGGCTGGAGTGCAATGGCGCCATCTCGGCTCACTGCAACCTCCACCTCCCGGGTTCAAGTGATTCTCCTGCCTCAGCCTCCTGAGTAGCTGGGATTACAGGTGCCTGCCACCACACCCGGCTGATTTCGTACTTTTAGTACAGATGGGGTTTCTCCATGTTGGTCAGGCTGGTCTCAAACTCCTGACCTCAGGTGATCTGCCCAACTCGGTGCCTAATCTTTTATTATGCAGATGGACTCTTTACCTGGCTAGTGCCATGTCGCCTGTTTTTTTTTGTTTGTTTTGTTTTGTTTTGTTTTTTGAGACGGAGTTTCACTCATTTTGTCCAGGCTGGGGTGCAGTGGCGTGATCTTGGCCTAATGCAACCTCTGCCTCCCGAGTTCAAGCAATTCTCCTGCCTCAGCCTCCTGAGTAGCTGGGATTACAGGCATGTGCCACCACGCCTGGCTAATTTTTGTATTTTTTTAAGTAGAGACGGGGTTTCACCATGTTGGCCAGGCTGGTCTCGAACTCCTAACCTCAGATGATCCGCCCGCCTCGGCCTCCCAGAGTGCTGAGATTACAGGCGTGAGCCACTGCGCCTGGCCTCTGGTTTTTTACTGTACACGTGGTGACAAAGAAAAGGGAAGACGGAGCCTCCATGTTGAACATACCTGGCTTCCAGGTAGCCCTTTCCCATTGGCACAGCTGCCAGCATTTACCCATGCAAGCTTCCAGCTTGCTTATTATCTATGCCTGCAGCTCTATTTTCCAGGCTGCTCTTTGTTAAAAAGAAATGATTTGGGGGCTCCTTTTTAAAAAGGGAAATTCTGCCAAGGACTCTTTTACCCTCACTATCTGCCTGAATAATTTCTTTCTAGTTCCTCTATCAGTAAGGAGATGCAGCTGGCTTGTCTTCAGTCACTAAAGGTCAAAGCCACCAGAGGAATTTAGAGATGGATCCTACTCATAGTCCCAGGGAATTTAGTTCACTGGATGTATAGCAAATGCAAATTAATAAGGAAAAAGTGAACTATTCAGTCCCTTGCTTACTGCCTATGTAGTTGCTAAAACCAAAGTAAAAGAGTGCTGCCTTGGGCGTGAAGGCAGCACCAAGCTCAGATGTGGGTCGGTCTCAGATCAGGCCAGTGACCTCAAAGCTTCCTACACAAGGAAAAATTAAGCCACGTCAACCAAAAGTTACCTCTGAGACCTGTGATTACCAAGAAGATAGACATGTGGAGAAAGGGCAAAACCAAGTAACTATTAAACCCAGAGGGTATTTACGGGGCTGTTCAATCTTTTGGCTTCCCTGGGCCACACTGGAAGAAAAATTGTCTTGGGCCATGCATAAAATACACAAACACTAATGATAGCTGATGAGAAAAAAAAAAAAGGCAAGAAAATGTCATAACATTTTCAGAAAGTTTACACGTTTGTGTTGGGCCACATTCAAAGCCGTCCTGAGCCACGTGCGGCCCGCGGGCCGTGGATTGGACAAGCTTGAAAAGGAATTGGTTCATCTTCTAGATTGGTATCGTCAGCTTCCCGAGTTCCCTTTTCTAAAATGGGTTGTAAGAATGACTACTTTAAGAACAGTATGTTTAATGTTTTTTTTTTTTGAGAAAGGGTCTCATTCTGTCACCCAGACTGGAGTGCAGTGGCATGATCTCAGCTCATCGCAACCTCCACCTCCTGGGTTCAGGTAATTCTCCCACCTCAGCCTCCTGAGAAGCTGGGATTACAGGCACACGCCACCATGCCCGGCTAATTTTTCTATTTTTTGGTAGAGATGGAATTTCACCATGTTGGCCAGACTGCTCTTGAACTCCTGACCTCAGGTGATCTGCCCACCTTGGCCTCCCAAAGTGCTGGGATTACAGGCGTGATCCACTCTGCCCAGCCGAGATGTTTAATTTTTAAATGCCACAGAAAGAAAGAGCATGTTTGGGCTGGTGCAGGGCCCGCAGCTCACTCACTATTAAACACTTGCTGATGAGTGTATGGGACCCAGATGCACAGAAAGTTTTTCCTGAGGAAATGGCCAGCCTGGTGGACTAGGTAAACACCCTACAAGGTCTGTTTATCCTGAAAAGGGGACTGCCCAGCCCTCCCTATAGAATGCCAAGTGGAGCACCCTAGATAAAGCAGCCGATGTGCTTCATATGCAAGCCATGTGGGATTGGCTTCATGATGACCGGGATATTCATCAGCTGAATATGCCCATTACCCAATGTATTAGTCCGTTTTCATGCTGCTGATAAAGACATACCCGAGATTGGGCAATTTACAAAAGAAAGAGGGGTAATTAGACTTACAGTTCCACGTGGCGGCGGAAGCCTCACGATCATGGTGGAGGGCAGGGAGGAAGAAGTCACATCTTACATGGATGGTGGCAGGCAAAGAGAGAGAGCCAAGCGAAAGGAGTTTCTCCTTGTAAAACCATCAGATCTCGTGAGACTCATTCACTACCACAAGAACAATATGGAGGAAACTGCCACCAGAATTCAATTATCTCCCACCAGGTCCCTCCCACAGCAATGGGAATTATGGGAGATACAATTCAAGATGAGCTTTGGGTGTGGACACAGTCAAACTATATCACCGAGGTCATAGTGTGAAAGGAAAATAAATCTCAGGTCCCCAAAATCACTAAGCCAAGGGAAAAGTCAAGCTGGGAACTGTGTCAGGCAAGCCTGCCTCCCATTTGATTCTTAAATAAGACAGCTACAAAGATAAGAAGCTACATACCCCCCTCACAATTTGTGCTTAACGAAATTCCTTGTGGACAAAGGACAGACGGAACTCAAAGTCATCCTTCCAAGGCTCCCCTGAGACAAATGCTTATCTGATAACTTCCTCTGCCCCATTGCTTATGTAAAAGTACAGATTCACGGAGCCAGCCTAAATTGTGTATTCAGTGGAAAGCTGATCAAGGACTCAAAAGAATGTAACCTTTTGTCTCGTGTCTACTTCTAATCTGAAAGCTCCCACTTCAAGTTGTCCTGAATTACTGAATTGAGCCCATGTATGTCTTACACATATTGATTGATGTCTCATGTCTCCCTAAAATATATAAAAGCAAGCTGTGCCCTGAACACCTTGGGCACATGTCGTCAGGACTTCCTGAGGCTGTGTCACAGGTGCACGTTCTCAACCTTGGTAAAATAAACTTTCTAAATTGACTGAGACCTGTCTCAGATATTTTGGGTTCGCAATAGATTCTCAGTGTATTAATGATGTTAGCTGAAGAACTGTGAAGCTCATAAATTTGGAAAGGAAAGGTTTATTTCTATAAATGTTGTGGTTCAAGGGTCCCCTTCTACAAGAGCACCCCAGGTGACATGACTCTTGCAGAATCAAACAATGGTTTGAGAAACCTTATCAAATTTGCAGTTGTAGCTTTCCCTCATGGGTCTTACAGATGCTACCAAAAGACTAGGGTGTCAACGAGAAGAGACAAACTGTAAATTTTTTTAAGAGGTTTATTCTGAGCCAAATAGGAGTGACCATGGCCGCCCATGACGCAGACTTCAGGAGATCCTGAGAACATGCGCCCAATGTGGTCTGCGTACAGCTTGGTTTTCTACATTTTAGGGAGACATGAGACATCGATCAATACATGTAAGACGTACATTGTTTCCATTCAAAAAAGGTGAGATAACTCAAAGTGGGGGATTCCAGCTCATGGATGGACAAGACACAAAAGGTTGCATTCTTTTCGGTCTTTGATCAGAATACACAATTTACATGTGACGGAGGTTGGGGGGTGGGGGTGGTGGGTAGAGGAATAGTGACTGATGCCTGTTCAGTGAATCTGCATGTTTGCGTAAACAATAGGGCAGGGGAATCTATCAGATATGCATTTGTCTCAGGTGAGCAGAGAGGGCTGACTTTCACTTCTGTCTCTCCTTTGACCCACACCTGTGAAGATAAGCCAAGGTGAAATTGAACAGATCTGTTTTAGGGTAAAGATCTTGAGGTCCACAAAAAATTTCTTTGTGGGCAAATCATGAAAGAGGTATGCAGCTTTTTGTTTTGTTTTGTTTGTTTGTTTGTTTGTTTTTGTCTCCATAGCTGTCTTATTTAGGAGAAAATGGGAGGCAGGTTTTTCTGATGCAGTTCCCAGCTTGCCTTTTCCCCTTGGCTTGGGGATTTTGGTTTCCTTGCACTAATTAACAAACAAAATTAATAAATTAACAAACAAAAACAGGGAAGGGAAAAGTGAGTCAAAGGGCTCATGCCAGAAGGGTGGAAATCTTTAGATAATTATTTTGTTATTATTATTAATTTTTCTTTTTTTGAGATGGAGTTTCGCTCTTGTTGCCCAGGCTGACATGCAATGGTGCCATCTCGGCTCACTGCAACCCCGCCTCCCAGGTTCAAGTGATTCTCCTGCCTCAACCTCCTGAGTAGCTGGGATTACAGGCACCTGCCACCACGCCCAGCTAATTTTTTTGTATTTTTAGTAGAGACGAAGTTTCACAATGTTGGCCAGGCTGGAATCTTTAGATAATTGTTAAGAAATAAAAGAAAAGGAAAATTGATGGAGTTAAAACAAAAGACTTTACAACATGATCAAAGGTTGGGTGGGCCACAGGGAGCCCCAACTGGTCCCCCAACATGAAGGGGCCCCATGCCAGTTTTCTTCATTTGCCTCAGATTGGAGAAGTTTAAGAAAACTTGAGGCTGGGCATGGTGGCTCAAGCCTGTAATCCCAGAACTTTGGGAGGCCAAGGCAGGCGGATCATCTGAGGTCAGGAGTTCGAGACCAGGCTGGCCAACATGGTGAAACCCCGTCTCTACTAAAAATACAAAAAAATTTGCTGGGCGTCGTGGCACGCACCTGTAATCCCAGCTACTCAGGAGGCTGAGGCAGGAGAATCGCTTGAACCCAGGAGGCAGAGGTTGCAGGGAGCAGAGATCATGCCATTGCACTCCAGCCTGGGCAACAAGAGCGAAACTCTGTCTCAAAAAAAAAAAAAAAAAAAAAAAAGTTTTAGAGCAGGAATGAAAAGAAGGAAAGTACACTTGGAAGACGGCCAAGTAGCTGACCTAAGAGATCAAGTGTATGGTTGACCTTTAGACTTGGGGTTTTATAGGTTGGCATGCTTCTGGAGTCTTGTGTCCCTTCTCCGCTGAGTCTTCCCTTGGGGTTGGGCTGTCCACATGCACAGTGGCCTGCCAGCACTTGGGAGGGGAGCATGCGCAGTGTGTTTACTGGAGTTGGACGCATGCTCACTTGAGGCGTTCTTCCCTTACCAGCTGAATGTTCCTAGAAGGTTACAGACCAGTTAAACTCCACCGTTTTGCTTCTCAGTGTGCATGCTTGAGCCCACTCACTCACCTCCTGAGATCGTATTGGGAAACTGCTGACCACCAGTTTTAGGTGTTTTCTATTTACTGGGAGACGGCCTTTCCCTGGTGCTGACTGTGACCAATTATTATTTTAGAGAGACACTTTAATAACCGCCTGATGCTCGCCTGACATTCCTGGTGGGGCTGGGGAGAGCCTTTCCTGCCTTGCTCATGCCTGACTAGCTACCTACTGTAACAATAACTGAACTCTTTCTACCGATTTCCAGTGAGAAAATCTATGCATCTATCTATGACCTGCAAGCCCCCACTTTGAAGTGTGTCACCTTTCCTGGCTGAACCAATGTCCATCTTACATGTATTGAGGGGTGTCTTATGTCTCCCTAAAATGCATAAAGCCAATCTGTAACTCAACAACCCTGAGCACATGTTCTCAGGATCTCCTGAGGGCTGTGCTATGGGCCAGTAGTCACTCATATTTGGCTCAGAATAAATATCTTAGAATAGTTTACAGAGTTTGACCCTTTTCATCAGCAGAGGCATACACTCTTGCTATGGGATGTTAACCGAAGCTAATGGAAATAATGGTGTCCAAAAGAGTTCCGTGATGACACATAAATGGTTCATGTAGGACCTGCTACCTGGGGAATGCAAAGATAATATACAAGGAGGGAGCTTCTTTTTCCTCTTCAGACTGACTCTGTAACTATGTGAGAAGATTTTTGCCTTCCAAAGTTATTAGTGTGTTCATTTTTATCTCTTAGGAAAAAAGTGGCAAAGTTGGAGATGGTGTACACTTTCCTTTATTGCTTGACTGAGGTTAAAAATTTGGCCAGGCATGGTGGCTCACTCCTGTAATCATAGCATTTTGAGAGCCCAAGGCCAAAGATAGCTTGAGCCAAGAAGTTCAAGAGCAGCCTGGGCAGCATAGCGAGACCTTGTCTCTACAAAAAATAAAAAAATTAGCTGGGTGTGGTGGTGAACACCTGTAATCACATCTACTTGGGGGGCTGAGGTGGGAGGATTGCTTGAGCTCAGGAGCTGGAGGTTGCAGTGAGCCAAGATTATACCACTGCACTCCAGCCTGGGCAACCAAGCGAGATGCTGTCTCAAAACAACAACAACAACAACAAAAAGAACAACAAAAAACAAAAAAAACTTGTATTCTATTGTCACCCATCAGATTATTTTTAACTAATTTCATTTTAATCACTTACTGTTGAGTCACCTCTGAGATTTTCTATTCCAGTGGCATCCTTATAAAATGAAGCTTCCTTGTCAACTGCACTCGTGATAACACCGAGCTTCTGCTAAGAAAAAGCAAATGCAGAACTCTGTATAACCTATCTCCCATGACAGGGTCTATGCCTCGCTGTATTTAAGCATTCATTTTAGTTTTCAGCAATGTAGTACTTTCACCTACATTTTGTCAAATTCAAACACTTGCAATACTTCATTTATTTTTTCTGCATGTCCTTCATATTTTGGCTTTGCTAGTCCACTTTGGCCAAAAAGCTTTGATTCTTTAAGTATAGGCCTAAATATCCTATCTTAAGCATGGGTGTAATTTTCTTCTATTACCAACAGAGGTTCTTTTATAGTTTTTGAAATCACTGATTAAAAAGAAACAGCTCAAATTATATTCTACTGTAAAAATGATACATTCAGCCTGGGCACGGTCAGTCACATCTGTAATCACAACACGTTGGGAGGCTGAGGCAGGAGGATCACTTGAGTCCAGGAGTTGAGGCTGCAGTGAGCTGTGATCACACCATTGCACTCTAGTGTGGGTGACAGTGAGACCCTGTCTCAAAAAAAAAAAAAAAGATACATTCAAAGAAGTCAAAATAAAACAGTATAAAACCTATCTCCCTGATTGCAGCTACCTTGTTTTATGCATACGCCTGCAATCCTTTTACACCTATCACACACTAAAAATGTTTTACAGTTATTGTTATTGCACACAGAAGGCATCTAGGAATGTTTTAAAGAACCTGTCTCTCTGAAGTTCATCCTGCTTATCTAACTTGTCTATCAAGGAAATTATTTTCTTGATTATTATTGCTGAGAAAGACTGGGTGAGGTCGCTACCCCAGAATTAGCAGATGCAAATCAGGAGGAAGTGAACAGGCTGCAAATTAGCAAGTTCTGGCATGGGGTGAGGCAATGGCAGAAAATCGGTTTCCTGGGAACTATGCCCAGGAACTAGCCTGACATTGTGAGAAAGCTCCCAACATTCATAATGAGTTGCATATTAAATTCCAGGGGAGGGCACTGTGGGTAAGATGGACCACATTTGGAAATACACTTTTTCAGACGTTTTATTTAGGGAGAATTTCTGACATGTCCTCCGATAATCTGAACTTCCTTGATTTGCAGTTGTACATTGAGAGATCATTTCTTGGTCAAAATAAATGTTCAGCAGGTGTGAATGCTGTATCCACAACTTTTTTTTTTTTTTTGAGACAGTCTCACTCTGTTGCCCGGGGTGAAGTACAGTGGTGTGATCTCAGCTCACTGCAACCTCTGCCTCCCGAATTCAAGCAATTCTAGTGCCTCAGCCTCCCGAGTAGCTGGGATTACAGGCATGTGCCACCATGCCTGGCTAATTACAACTTAATTTTTAAATTTGGGCAGATTTACAAAACTATCAAGCTATTACCCTGCAGCATCCTTAGCCCTAAGCTTGTCACTACTTGTAATGTATTTTTATTTTATTTATTTATTTTTTGAGACAGAGTTTCACTCTTGTTGCCCAGGCTGGGGTGCAGTGGCATGATCGCGGCTCACTGCAACCTCCACCTCCTGAGTTCAAGCGATTCTCTTGCCTCAGCCTTCCGGACCACAGGTGCATGCCACCACGCCTGGGTAAATTTTTTTTTTTTTTGAAATGGAGTTTCGTTCTTGTCATTCAGGCTAGAGTGCAATGGTGCGATCTTGGCTCACTGCAACCTCCACCTCCCAGGTTCAAGCGATTCTCCTGCCTCAGCCTCCCAAGTAGCTGGGATTACAGGTGCCCACCACCACACCCGGCTAATTTTTGTATTTTTAGTAGAGACAGGGTTTCACCACGTTGGCCAGGCTGGTCTCGAACTCCTGACCTCAGGTGATCCACCTGCCTCGGCCTTCCAAAGTGCTGGGATTACAGGCATGAGCCACTGCACCCAGCCTACCTACTGGACTTTTTTTCGGAGACACACTGTAGTTTCTCAAGAAAGAATGCCTGTTCCTGGTCCCAGCTGCACACTCACTTTACAGTGTGTGCTGTACTTGGTCAAGTGTATTGATATTGAAACACAAGCCAGAGTGGATGGACCTTGGTCATAAATCATGGGGCAGCTCTCCTTCACTGTCAGATAAAATCCAAATTCTCTATTACTACCTCCAAGGTCCCAGCATTGACGATCTGTTCTTTTCTTCCTGAAGGGACATCACCCCCGGTTCTCAGGGTGTCTCCTCACAGGCTTCTTACAAATGCCTTTCCTCAGGAATGTGGCTCCACAATGACTTTTTTTTAATTAAAAAATTTGCAGCCTACAATCAGCCTCCTCAATTATTATTATTATTATTAATTGTTATTATCATTACTTGAAATAGGGGGAGAGTCTCACTATGTGGTCCAGACTGGTTTCAAACTCCTTGTCTCAAACCATCCTCTTGCCTTGACCTCCCACAGTACTGGGATGACAGGTGTGAGGCCCCGCACCTAAGTGTCCTCTTAAAACCCATGAAGTCTTTCAGGGCTGTCTACTTTTCTCTATGGAATTCAAATCGCTAAGCATTCATGAAAGTTTAGATAAGGTGGAAATAAATCCAACCTTTAGGATGGATGCATGAAACTGCTCTCTCTTTTTTTTTTTTTTTGGTAGAGTTTTGCTGTTGTTGCCCAGGCTGGAGTGCAACGGCACGATCTCGGCTCACTGCGATCTCCGCCTCCCAGGTTCAAGCGATTCTCCTGCCTCAGCCTCCCGAGTAGCTAGGATTACAGGCATGTGCCACTACGCCTGGCTAATATGTTTTGTATTTAGTAGAGACAGGGTTTCACCATATTGGTCGGGCTGGTCTTGAACTCCTGACCTCAGGCGATCTACCCACTTCAGCCTCCCCAAAGTGCTGGGATTACAGGCATGAGCCACCACATCCAGCCAAAACTGCACTTCAAATCCAATCTTTGGCTGGGCGCAGTGACTCATGCCTGTAATCCCAGCACTTTGGGAGGCCAAGACGGGCAGATCACCTGAGGTCAGGAGTTCGAGACCAGCCTGAACAACATGGAGAAACCCCGTCTCTACTAAAAATACATAATTAGCCGAGCATGGTGGCACATGCCTGTAATCCCAGCTACTCGGAAGGCTGAGGCAAGAGTATCACTTGAACCTGGGAGGCGGAGGTCACAGTGAGCCCAGATCGCGCCACTGCACTCCAGCCTGGGCAACAAGAGCAAAACTCCGTTTCAAAAAAAAAAAAAAAAAAAGAAAAAATCTAATATTGTCCCCAATTCCTACTTTTGGGAGTAAACTATGCCTATTTCAAACTATTGCTGGACAAGATTGCCTGGTTTCTGCTTCCCCTTATCCCTCTTGTTCAAGTCAACCAGTCAGGAAATATAAAGAATGATCAAGGAAACCTCCAAGTTAACACAGAAATACGTATATATGGTGAATGCTGTCTGCAGACAGCTTATGGCCCCATGGTACTAGCCGTCATAGCACATGGCAAAGTTGTCCTATTGACTCTGCTGTCAGCCCCTGCGTGGAAGACCAAATAAAGGTGCTGGGACAGAAGGATGAAAAGGAATCCTAGGATAAATATCTCATCTTCATCGTCCCTGGGTTGGATAATTCTGAGGGTCTGTCGTTGAATCTCAGTGTTTCTGCACAGGACTCAGCTTCAATAGCCCAGTGGCAAGCTGCTTCATAAGTACAACCTCTACTGGCTTCCTGCCTTTCCCTGTCTCTCTTCCTCTTTCCCTGACCAATGCTCCCTCAATTACCTCCCTAATAACCTACTTGGACTTAAGGTTTGAAAAAGAAATGCGGCATCATTCTTTTTGTCTTAAATTTTTAATTAAAAAAAATTTTTTTTCGAGATGGGATCTTGCTCTGTTGCCCGGGCTGTAGAACAGTGGTGGAATTACGATACGGCTCATTGCAGCCTCAAACCCTTTGGCTGTAGCAATCCTCCCACCTCAGCCTCCTGAGTAACTGGGACCACAGGTGTGTGCCACCGTGCCTGGATAATTTTTGTAAAATATTTTTTGTAGAGACGGGGTCTCACTAGTTGCCCAGGCTGGTCTCAAACTCCCAGGCTCAATCAATCTGCCTGTCTCAACCTCCCAAGGTGTTGGGATTACAGGCGTGAGCCACTGCGCCGGGTCGCACCATCATTCCTATTTTTTTTTTTTTTTTGGAAATGAAGTTCCCTCTGTCACCCAGGCTGGAGCACAGTGGCGCTATCTCGGCTCACTGCAACCTCTGCCTCCCGGGTTCAAGTGATTCTCCTGTCTCAGCCTCCTGAGTAGTTGGGATTACAGTCATGTGCCACCACACCTGGCTAATTTTTATATTTTTAGTAGAGACGGGGTTTCGCCCTGTTGGCCAGGCTGGTCTCGAACTCCTGGGCTCAAGCCATCTGCTTGCCTCAACTCCCAAAGTGGTGGGATTCCAGGCGTGAGCCACCACTCCCGGAGGAAGCATCATTCTTAATTTCAATGTCTAGTCTAGACATTTAAAAGAATTGAACATATTGGATCGTATCAAAACAACATCTTGTTGAAGAGAATGACCCTCTCCACCCAACCTGAAACAGATGGAGGCAGTGCTGACTTTATCTCAAATCTTAAACAAAATCTGCTTCACTCAATTTTCTTGTAGACAGGACGACTGCTTTATTAGAAAACGGGAGAACATTGATCTTTTTCTATGATTCTCTTCCGATCACCCTAGGTAGAATTCCTTTCACTTTCTAACCTGTGTCTGTTTCAGCCCAGGATACATTAAGCTTGTTGTCTGTGACACTTTATTGAACTTTTTAATAGCCACGACTGACACTGATCCTCTGTGCTGAGAGAGGAGCTATTCTGATTCCATTCATTGTGACTCCAAAGTCTACCCTGGAAGTCAGATGCTCAGGTGGGATTTTATAAATATTCCATGAACAAATGAACTTTGGCTTTGGGGTAAAAGAGTGGGTTGCCCATCATTTGATAGATCCCTGGATATTTTTTCATAAAAAACACCCTAGCAGGTTGCTTATTGCAAAATGACATGTGTCATATCTTCTCTGGAGCTGAATATTGTTAAGCAAAATTTATATTAATGAGAAGCAAAAAACAGTTTGTTTGTTTTGCTTTGCTTCAGCAAGAATTATCTGTTGCATCAGAAATGCAGGGAGCACTTTTGCTCTTTATTAGCGTTTTTTTCCCCAGAAACTCTGACATTACTAGGACACTTGGTCATCTGTGATCTGCTTAAAAGCTCCCTTCAGCTCCTGGAAGAGTGGGTGGTTCTGATTCTCTTTCGGTGAGATGGTTTATGGAGCCCTCTTCATCCCATAATTCTGAAGAGTAACAGGCAGAACGTCTTATTAGGGGGCAGCTGAAATCGTCTAGGGAATGTGGCTAGGGAGTGTCGTCATCTTTACATCAAAGGCTATGCACAGATAACACGCCAATCCTGATTTCACCCATGAGAAAAGTGAACTCCAAGAATTTCAGGAATGTAGACGTGTCGATGATAAACATTGCATTTATTACAATTTCACTTTATTTCCTAGAAGAGGGGACATTATATTTCCTGGCCAGATGCTACCCTTTGAAAGAAATGCAAACTTTGATAAAATAGACATGCTATCAATTTCCTTAGGGGAGCTTTCTCTTCACTGGGTCACTATACCCAGCATGACAATAAAGTCTGCCATGTGTTTCTTGTCCCACTGGAAAAAATACATAGAAAAGCTATGTACAAGGACTGTATTAAGATTCATCTATGTCTTTCAGAGATGGCAGGCAAGTGCCATTTCTGAACAATTTGGGTGAAGTCAGACACATGCACCTTACCCCGACAACCACTCAATGGACAGCAGAACATTGCAAATCATGACCTGTAATAGGACTGTCTTTGACTTACACAGCTCAGGAAACAACACTTGGTTTGGTCAAAGGTTTGTTCCTTTTCATTTTGTGTTCTAGTGTTTTCTTTTCCTGCCCTTATGACAGCTGTGTGCAATGGCATTATTGCATTAAATAGACACGACTGATTAGGTAGCATGAACCATAGTTTAGAATTTGGCTAAGTGTGGCTATGTTACTGTTTGTTTTTTCTTTTTCTTTTTTTAGGAGATAGGGTCTTGCTGTGTTGCCCAGGCTGGAGTACAGTGGCTATTCAGGCATGTGATTCCACCACTGATCAGCACGAGAGTTTTGACCTGCTGCATTTGTGACTTAGGGTGGTTCACCAGGCCTTAGGCGGCCTGGTGGTCTTCTGCTCCTGGGAGGTCACCATGCTGGTGCTGAACGCAGTGCAGATACTTGATCAGCCTAGCGCACCATAGCCCAGAACTTCTGGGCCCAAGCCATCCCCCACCTCAGTCTCCGGAGTAGCCGGGACCACAGGCAGGCTACTTGCTGTTTTTGTCAACATAAAAGGGAGTCAGAAAAGGCAGAACATATCAAGATCAGTAAATCTAGGCTGGGCCTGATGGCTCACACCTATAATCACAGTGCTTCATGAGGCCAAGGCAGGAGGATTCTTTGAGGCCAGGAGTTCAAAACCAGCCTGGGCAATATAGGGAGACCTTGTCTCTACAAAAAAATAGAAAATAAAGAAATTACCCAGGTGCAGTGGTGCATGCCTGTAGTTCCAGCCACTCCAGAGGCTGAGACTGGAGGATCTTTCGAGCTTAGGAGGCTGAGGCTGCAGCGAGCTCTTATCACACCAGTGCACTCCAGCTTGGGTGACAGAATGAGACCCTGTCTCTAAAAGAAAAAGAAAAAAAGAGATTAGTAAATTCTTTAGAAACCAAGATTTTACCACGAGCAGTTGCACGAAGGTGGAAAACCTTTCTGTGATTATAAGTAGGGATTCTGAAAGAAGTCCTCAAAGTGAATACTTATTCCATGGAGAAACAGAATGAATTGAGAGAGTCCTGGAAGCTGGGAGGAGAGGAATCTGTAGAAAGCAGAGTCACTTAACTAATTCACCAATGAGACTGCAAACCGATGGTCATGGAGCTGCCATGGGAATCTGAATTACAGTCACTTTTATTCTTTGTATTTTATTGTTTGGGTTGAAAATGCGGCCAGGCACGGTGGCTCATGCTTGTAATCCCAGCACTTTGGGAGGCTGGGGTGGGTGGATCACCTGAGATCAGGAGTTTGAGACCAGCCTGACCAACATGGTGAAACCCCGTCTCTACTAAAAATACAAAAATTGGGATTCCATTCCAAGATGGCCAAATAGAAACAGCTCCGGTCTATAGCTCCCAGCGTGATCAACACAGAAAACGGGTGATTTCTGCATTTCCAACTGAGGTATCTTGTTCATCTAATTGGGACTGGTTGGACAGTGGGTGCAGCCCACAGAGGGCAAGCCAAAACAGGGCAGGGCATTGCCTCACCTGGGAAGTGTCAGAGGATTTCCCTTTCCTAGCCAAGGAAGCTGTGACAGACTGTACCTGGAAAATTGGGACACTCTCGCCCACATACTGCACTTTTCCAATGGTCTTAGCAAAGAGCACACCAGGAGATTATATCCTGCACCTGGCTCGGCAGGTCCCACGCCCACAGAGCCTTGCTCACTGCTAGCACAGCAGTCTAAGATCGAACTGTGAGGCAGCAGCCTGGCTGGGGGGGTGGGCATCCGACATTGCTGAGGCTTCAGTAGGTAAACCAAGCGGCCAGGGAAGCTCGAACTGGGCAGAGCCCACTGCAGCTCAGCAAGGCCTATTGCCTCTGTAGATTCCACCTCTGGGGGCAGGGTATAGCTGAACAAAAGGCAGCAGAAACTTCTGCAGACTTAAACGTCCCTGTCTGACAGCTCTGAAGAGAGCAGTGGTGCTCCCAGCATGGTGTTTGAGCTCTGAGAATGGACAGACTGCCTCCTCAAGTGGGTCCCTGACCCCCTTGTAGCCTAACTGGGAGACACCTCCCAGTAGGGGCCAACTGACAACTCATACAGGTGGTGCCCCTCTGGGACGAAGTTTCCAGAGGCAGGATCAGGCAGCAATATTTGCTGTTCTGCAATATTTGCTGTTCTGCAGCCTCCACTGGTGATATCCAGGCAAACAGGGTCTGGAGTGGACCTCCAGCAAACTCCAACAGACCTGCAGCTGAGGGACCTGACTGTCAGAAGGAAAACTAACAAACAGAAAGGAATAGCATCAACACCAACAAAAAGGACATCCACAGCAAAACTCCATCTGTAGGTCACCAGCATCAAAGACAAAAGGTAGATAAAACCACAAAGATGGAGAGAAACCAGAGCAGAAAAGCTGAAAATTCTAAAAACCAGAGTGCCTCTTCTCCAAAGGGTTGCAGCTCCTCGCCAGCAACAGAACAAAGCTGGATGGAGAATGACTTTGACGAGCTGACAGAAGTAGGCTTCAGAAGGTCGGTAATAACAAACTTCTCCGAGCTAAAGGAAACATTCAAACCCATCACAAGGACGCTAAAAACCTTGAAAAAAGATTAGACGAACAGCTAACTAGAATAAACAGTGTAGAGAAGACCTTAAATGACCTGACGGAGCTGAAAACCACGGCATAAGAGCTACGTGATGCATGCACAAGCTTCAATAGCCGATTCGATCAAGTGCAAGAAAGGGTATCAGTGATTGAAGATCAAATGAATGAAATAAAGTGATGAGAGAAGTTTAGAGAAAAAAGAGTAAAAAGAAATGAACAAAGCCTCCAAGAAATATGGGACTATGTGAAAAGACCAAATCTACGTCTGATTGGTGTACCTGAAAGTGATGGGGAGAATGGAACCAAGTTGGAAAACACTCATCAGGATATTATCCAGGAGAACTTCCCCAACCTAGCAAGGCAGGCCAACATTCAAATTCAGGAAATACAGAGAACGCCACAAAGATACTCCTCGAGAAGACACATAATTGTCAGATTCACCAAAGTTGAAATGAAGGAAAAAATGTCTGCTCTTTCAATGTTTTTCCTACACTGTCTCGGGATTTCTGAAATGTCTGATCATCTCAGGGTGGCTTATTCACATTTAAGATTAAATCAGGCTGGGTGTGGTGGCTCATGCCTGTAATCCTAGCACTTTGGGAGGCCCAGGTGGGTGGATCATGAGGTCTGGAGTTCAAGACCAGCCTGGCCAATATGTTGAAACCCTGTCTCTACTAAAAATATGAAAATTAGCTGGTCCTGGTGGTGCAAGCCTGTAATCCCAGCTGCTCGGGAGGCTGAGGTAGGATAATTGCTTGAACCCCAGAGGCGGAGGTTGCAGTGAGCTGAGATTGAGCCACTGCACTGCAGCCTGGGTGACAGAGCGAGACTCCGTCTCAAAAAAAAAAAAAAGAAAAAGATTACATCCAACACATACTCGTTGAGAGCTCTGTTTGACTCTTCTTATTGAGGGACCACTGAATGTCAGTATCTGGAAATAATTTTTATGAGGTCAGTCAGTTTCTCAATAGAAAAATCCACCAATGTCATCTCAGGGTGCCATAACCTAGTGTTCTGGGAAGAAGAAATTGATAGACACATAGGAATCTCAGTATGCACGTCTTCACTTCATCCTTTTTTTTTAATCCACTCTGGATCTTGCCACTGCCAGCCAGAGTTAGGTGTCGGAAAGTCTAGAACTTCACAAGTTCAACTTTCAGAAGGAAAACATTTAGTCTCTTATCTGAGAGGAGCAGAAAGTGGAGGGTAGCAGAGGGAGACCTGGAAGTCTATCACCTATAAACACAGACTTTCAACAACTCTCTCTGTTTTAATTCCAGCTTTCCATACCTGTCTTCTGCAGTATCTGATGCCTCAAGACCTGACCTATCCTGGCTTCCGTGTGGCAAATTGTCTCACCTCCTTTTATGTCTGCCCCATGTTGACATTTTTAACTTCCTCTACTTTGCTAAATCAATCGCTATCCTTCCATCACTTTCAGGCTTCTTTTGAAAATGTGCTCTGGCCGCTAGAACATTGGATACGTGATGGCAGGAATTTTTGTCTGTTCAGCTTACTGATTTGTTGTCAGCGTTGAGAAGAGTACCTGGCGCATAGCAAGGCATCCCGGACATAGTTGCAGAAATGAATGAATGTTGAAATCTCTTTTGGGCCAGTGACTTCTCTTATTTTCTTTATCCTTGGGTTTTATACAATTTTTATTCCTTTACAACCATTGAAACAATGTTTTTGAAGAGACATGGTAAACATGAGAAGTTAATCCACCATATGAATAAGAAATAGAACTTTTCTTTTTCACGGTAACTAAATCAGACCTTCTGAGTATCCTCTTGAAAGACATCAAAGGAGTTCATTTTCCTGACTCCTTAGGAGTTACATCCTTAGCCCAATCTGGCCCTTGCTGCTTTCCAGCCATTCTAACTTCTATTCTTAATACTGTATTCATTCATTCATTTATTTATTAACTTATCCATTCATTTACTCATTCCTTTACAGTTACTTACTCATCTATTTTAGAAACACTTACTGAGCACCTACCTTGTCAAATATCTTTGCCAGGTGCCAGGTATATAATGATAGGTCCAGTACAGGCCACACCATTGAAGTGTTCAAACTTCCAGAAAGGAAACCAGCAAAGGGTTGAGAGGCCCTCCAACTCTGTATTTTTAGTGAGCCTGTGCTCTAAGGATAAAATTGAGATTGTGTCCAGGTCCTTGTTCGCAAGAGGACTCTCGGTGGTTAAATGGAAAGGTTCCCTTCTAAATAAATGCATACACACACACACACACACACACACACACACCCCACAGACAACCTTCTTCCACCAGTATTGTTGACATACACTATTTTTAGACCAAGAAGATACTGTTCCTCAAGTTACTATACATTTTGATGGAAAAAGAGCAAACAGAGACCATGCCAAAAAAAACCAATTTGGTACAAAATAATGGATTGAAATTCTGGCAATTTACTTTAGAGAAAGAAAAGAATAATGAGTGGTTCTTCCTAGTTATACACCCAAATAATCTCCTGCCTGTTCCCATCGGGAGCCCATGAAGTTGAAATTTCCAGCAAAGTGCAAAAACTAACAGACTGTTTGGAAAACATCCTTGCTGCTGGAAGAATTAGAGAATAATGTGTAGACAAATGAAAAAGGAAATGAAAGCAATGCCTCTACAACAGTAGCTTTGTTTAAGGTATCTCTCTATTTGCAAGGCTGCTCGAAAAGACTCACAACCACAACAAATCACAGATTTTCTAGACCTTGTGCTGAGTATAGAATAGGTTCAGTGGAGAGAAGATGTTTAATATGAGAACAAAACCTGCTTAGGTAGCTCCACCCTAAATCTTGCACCATACAAATAAGAAGAACATCCAACAAAGTCACTAACACTGAAGCCAAAAACTCTGAGTACTCGTATTATCAATTATTTATTAATTTATTCCTTAACAAACCTTTATGTTTCATTTTAGTGAGACAGTGTGGAAAAATGGAAAAAGAAGGAATTTGGAGTCAAACAGAGTCAAATGGTCTTCCACCACTTGATGGTGTGTGATTTGTAGCTAATTATTTGAACTCTTTGAACCTTGATTCTTCCTTATGTTAAAATGGAGATTATAGTAGCTTTGCTGTTTTTCTGGTTTGTTATGAAGTTTATATGTGATAATGCATGTAAAAGTGGGCCAGTAGTAAATATATTTGTAACTGACATTTTATATACACGGCTAGTACAATCAATCTGCAATAATAGTTCCCAAATGATTAAAATCCTAATAACTTAGGCCCTGCATTTGTCAGAGTTCTCCAGAAAAACAAAACAAATAAAAAACATATATAATAATATAAGATTCTTATATATGTAATAGATTTGTAATATAAGATATTTATATATCAGCCTCCAAAATCAAATGAGTCAATTCCATATTTTATTGTGAGAAGTCTCACAATCTGCTCTCTGCAAGCTAGAAAACAAGGAGAACCAATGGTGTAAATTCGAGTCCATGTTTAAGATCTGAGAACCAGGAGTGCTGACTATGTAAGTCCCAGTACAAGGGCAGGAGAAGACTGATGCCCCAGCCCAATCAGTAAGGTGGAGAAACAATTCTCTTACTCTGTCTTTTTGTTTTATTCAGGCCCTCAATTGATTGGATGATGCCCATCCACATCAGGGAGGGCAATCTGCTTTACTCAGTCTACCCACTCAAATCCATCCCAAAACACCTTCACAGACAAACCAGCATAATATTTAACTAAATATATGGACACCCAGTGGCCCAGTCAAGTTGGCAATTAAAATGGACTATCATAGACCCCATCTAAGCTTCAGGTATAAACCTCAAGAATGGAATTGCTGTCTTTATAGTGTAGGTGCTTTGCAGGATGTATTAATTTGGAAAAGATGATCATTACTTTCTTATTACATCATTTATCACATTAGTGTTATAGGTCTGCTTAGCGTTCACCTTGGCTCTGAACTCTGCTCATTGCTACTCATAGGAACTCCTCAGACTTCCTGTCATTGATGTCTTATGTCCTCCAGGCTCCCAAGCTTTATCCCTTCATTAGGGCTTTATTCCATGCTTTTTTTTTTTTTTTTTTTTTCCAACTGGTAGAATTCATGCAGTAAATTGAGCTTAGCAGTCAGTAAAAGTAGAAAGCTAAGGAAAGTAGCACTGACTAAGGAATGAGGTCAAAGATATGAAGGTAAACAGAGATGTTTGTTACTTTGTAATAAAGTGAATCAAAATAAAGAACAGAGAGTCAATAAAATAAGGTAAATGATCAGTACTAGGATGTGCAAGGAGATTGTAGAATATGTGTTAGGTGTAAGGAATGTGAGAGGCATTTACAGCCACTACCTAACTTGAAACTCACAATTGACCTATGAGGGATGTACTGGCATTATGTAGCTGCAGTCTTCCTACTTAGGAAATAACCTTCCATAACACAGTGTCAGTCTCTAGATAACTCAAAGGCAGGACACAGACAGAGGCAGTGTAATAAAATGGAACAATGAACTTGCCTTGAGACCTGACTTTTATTCCCAGGTGCATCATATTTGCTGCTAGGGGGTTATTTTGGACAATTTTCTAACCTCTCTGAATTTTCGGTTCCTCATGTGGAGAACCTGGATGCTATGTCATGCTTACCTTACACTGCTGCTGTCGATCTCACGTGAGGTGACACGCTGCTATCATGGTTAAAGCTGTGAGCTCTATGGAATAGGGCTTGGCTTCCAACCTGGAGAACTAATTGTGTGACTTTGAGCAAATGTCAGCCACCTACATCTTTCAGTCCCCTTTTCTCTAATATTACGATAATAATGGAAACTTCCACTAGATTGTGGAAGAATTAAATTAGATAATTTATGTAAAAGTGCTTCTGACAGGGCCTAGTTAACACTTTTCTATGAATTCTTTTTTTTTTTTTTGAAACAGAGTCTTGCTGTGTCACCCAGGCTGGAGTGCAGTGGCTCGATCTCAGCTTTCTGCATCCTCCACCTCTCGGGTTCAAGTGGTTCTCATGCCTCAGCCTCCCAAGCAGCTGGGATTACAGGTGCCTGCCATGACACCTGGCTCATTTTTTTGTTTTTTTTTTTGTATTTTTACTAGAGACGGGGGGTTACTAGAGACAAGACTAGGCTGGTCTTGAACTCCTGACCACAGGTGATCCACCCACCTCAGCCTCCCAAAGTGCTGGGATTACAGGCGTCAGTCACCACACCCAGCCCAGTCTTCCTGTAATAACTCATTTAGCTAGTAGAGAAAGAACATTTTAAACAGGACACTATCCACTATACAAGTGTAAGAAATTATTCTTACTAAAACAATCTAACTTTTATGTATTCCGTTAATGGGTTGTATTCTTTACAGTATTAGCTTATAAAGAAGGTTTATATACACAATGTTAATTAATTGGTTTACTAAGTGACCTAGCTTCCAAATTTCTATTGATGAGAAACCCCTCACACAAATATGAATTTATTTAAATGTGTCATTACATAGATGTAGTTGACACTATCCCAAAGTCATTTCTGCCAAGCTGAATCTTGCCCATTAATTGGGACTGAATGGTGTACTGGTTAGCAGGGCAATTGAAAAAGACTAATCGAGGCCTCAAAATCTTCTCTAGAACTTCTGAGAAAGGAAGTGGCATAATTGCACACCAACAATGCTTCCTCTCTAACAGCCACCAAAACAAACAAAATAAATATACCTCCACGAAGACCAGGAAAAGTCACAAGGACATACTAGAATCTCCAGATAATATTACTGTTCAAGAACAATCCAGTTAGACCAAAAGGAGAGTGGATACAACAATTCAGACTCTGCAGGTTTTGAATGCCATATATAACTGATTTTCTTCAGTAAGTACGTGGAAGAAGTTATTAATATTTCCAGTGATAGGTCTCAGCTTAGAAGGCTGGGGAGGGAAGCAAAAGCAAATCATACGAAATAGCACACCCCGCTTGCTTTGTATTCCTTGACCTCAGCTCTCTACAGGGAAGGGAGGGCTAGAGGAACAGCCACATGACTAAATGCATCACCATGTTTTTCCTGGCCCAGCTTCCTAAACAGAGTCTTGAGGCAACTCTTTTAGAGCTACGAGTCAGGGGTTACTGTGTAGAAAACAATGTACTGACCCATAAAACAATTGATGATTATAGAATATACGCACACACACACACACACACACACACACACACCCTTGAAAAATGAGCAAAATGGTTTATAAATAATTACAATGTAATATGTTATAAATAATTACAACATAATGGGGCCAATATCCCCAAAATTTCAAATAGAAAATGAGGAGACAGGGTATGAACACAGAGGAACAACTATGAATATCTGTGTACGGGCAGCTATTCTTTCATCTTTTCTTCAGGTTATAGTAGAAAAAAACTGCCTTTCTTAAGCATGCACCAAATTCCTTTCATCTTTCATCTTCTAAGGAAATTAACTTTTTAAACATTCACCCTTTTTTATCTCCAGTTATGTCATTGATCTGTCACATCTCCATATAAATATGCTAACATATTTTTCATCTTAACCTTTGCTTCTCTCCAAATCCCACCAGCTACTGCCCTATATCTTTCCTCTGTCTTAGCTGAAAATTGCTTCACAGACAACTTCCCACTGTAATTGGAATTCTGTTCCTTCCAGCCCTCTGAAACTATTCTCACAAGTTCATTAATAATATTTCTATATTTCTCAGTCTTTTGATCTATGGCCACTTCTCATTGTGCTATGAGCAAACTCAGCCACTCCAATGGATTCAGTTACCATTGATGAAATGTTTCAATACAAGCCCATAGAGGAATTATCAAAGTATCTAGAAGTGCATGATAGGGGAGAATACGTAGTTTGAAAAACACATATTACAAGTAGCAATCATTTTTAATATAGAATATTGAATATAAACAGTAAAAATATGAGATAGTAGATAAATAAAGTAGATTAAGGAAGATCACAAGAGTTACTTATTTAGAAAGGGTGAAAAACAATAATACTAATGAAAAGAAGTTCCAAATCCAAATTACCATTTGGACCAATTTCTTAATCTCCAACTCTTATACTGAACTGCCTCGCAGACATCCACTTGAAAATCTCACTAGCGCTTCCAACTCAACTGTTAAACACGAATTTATCTTCTCCCGTGGATCTGGTTTCTCCTCCTGTGTTCGTCAATATAGTGAATTTCAAGACTGTAATCCCTGTTACTCAATCCAGAGCCTTGGGTATTACGGTAAAGTGTTTTCATTCCCCATTCTCTCACATGAAATCACCAAATCTATCATCTCTTAATATTACTTGCATAAACTGTTTTCTATACTTTCTTGACTTTAACAGCTTTATTGAGGTATAATTAACGTACCATAAAGGTTATGAATTATAAATTGCGCAATTTAATATTTAATTTATGCAGTTGTGCAATCATCATGAGAATCCAGTTATAGAACATTTTCATTGCCCAAAAAGAGCCCTAAGTCAGTTGGGCTTAAGAGCCCTTAAGTCATGGCTGGGGAGACCTCACAATCACGGCAGAAGGCAAAAGACACGTCTTACATGGTGTCAGACAAGAGAGAATATGAGAACCAAGAGAAAGGGGTTTCCCCTTATAAAACCATCAGATCTCATGAGACTTATTCACTACCACAAGAACAGTATGGGGGAAACAACCCCTACGTTTCAATTGTCTCCCACCAGGACCCTCCCACCAGACATGGGAATTATGGGGGTGACAATCCAAGATGAGATTTGGGTGGGGACACAGCCAAATCGTATCAATTATTATAACCATTTTATAAATGTAAAAACAAACAGTAGGTAGAAGAGTAGGGAAATCCAGATTTTGAATCTTTGCCCCTCTCTCTCTCTCTCTCTCTCTCTCTCCCATTCTCTGGCTAGAGAGGTCATTCCTTTAACCAGTATAATTGCTACATATTTTAAACTGTTTCAGAGTGTGGAAGACAACAACACTTTTCTAATTGTTTCATTAAGGAAGCATAATACTAATACCCAAATGAACCTAATGGCAATAATGAATGCAGAGAAATCTACTGAAAAATATATCTTAACACAAAAGTCTGAAATAAAGTATTTGAAAATATTTGTAAAACTAATCCAACAGTATATCAATAAAATAATATATAACGATGAAGTGGGAGACATTCTAAGAATGAAAAGCATTCAAAATCAGGAATCCTGTAAAGAATTATGTAAATATAATTTACCATATTAATAAGCCAAAGGAGGGGAGAAATATGGCCATTCCGGTAGATGTCAATGAGGGAATTTATAAAGTTAAACCTTCATTTAAATATAAGTGCTTTCTTGAAATGTGTAACATATGATTCAAATTAAAAGCCTTATGTTTAATTGTAAAAATAATTGAAAAATTTAAAATTTATATATGAAGAAAATTAGGATGTGGCTTTTGACAGTTATATAAAATTGCTTTAAAATTGATAGATTTTATGCTGTATATGTGTATAACATCACATTTTATACCTTGAATATATACAAAAAAATATTTTTTAACAATTGCTACATAATACATTTAGAAAAGAAAAGAAAAAGCCCAGGCACAGTGGCTCATGCCTGTAATCCCAGCACTTTGGGAGGCCGAGGTGGGTGGATCACCTGAGGTCAGGGGTTCGAGACCTGCCTGGCCAACATGGTGAAATCCCGTCTCTACTAAAAATACAAAAATTAGTTAGGCATGGTGATGTGTGCCTGTAATCCCAGCTACTTGGGAGGCTGAGGCACAAGGATCGCTTGAATCTGGGAGGTAGAGGTTGCAGTGAGCTGAGATTACGCCACTGCACTCCAGCCTGGGCAACAGAGTGAGAGTGTGTCTCAAAAAAGAAAAAAAAAAGAAAAGGGTAGAAAAATTTTACATGTTTGATATGAAAGTGACTGTAAAATTAATATATAATGTCTAATATCTTCCTTTCATACCAACAAAAAGCTAAAATGAAATGAAAAAGCCCATTCACACAAGCAGTCAAAAGCAAAATGAAAAAACAATAACAAGGAATAAATTAAATAAGGGATGCATGAGCACTAAATGAAGAAAACTACCATATAAAACTTGACTGGGAGAGATTAAAAGAAAAAGGCCTGAATCAAAGTAGAGAAACATAGAAAAGGCAGTGATTTAAAGATATCAGTTCTTCCTGTGTCTATCAAGAGATTAAAATGAGATATTTGACCTTTCAAATTGATAACAAAAACATTAGCCAAAAGAAAAGAACATAAGGAAATCTGCTGTCAGGGATGTCATGGAATGTGGGCATATTTATGCACACTGTTGCAAATGCAAATTTTTCTAGCTTTTTGGATGGGCAATTAGCACTGTGCTTTCTTAACAACTTAAATATAGGACTCAAACTAAAAACAGCATATTTAATCATAAAAAATAAAGAAAGTTCAAAATTAATTCCAGAAACAAGTGAAGGATGCTTACTGTTACTAAAAATTCTTTTGGCCGGGCGCGGTGGCTCACGTCTGCAATCCCAGCACTTTGGGAGGCCGAGGCGGGTGGATCACGAGGGCAGGAGATCGAGACCATCCTGGCTAACACGGTGAAACCCCATCTCTACAAAAAATACAAAAAATTAGCTGTAGTCCCAGCTACTCAGGAGGCTGAGGCAGGAGAATCGCTTGAACCGGGGAGGCAGATGTTGCAGTGAGCCAAGATCGCACCACAGCACTCCAGCCTGGGCGACAGAGCAAGACTTCATCTCAAAAAACAACAACAAAAAAATATTTTGAGAGTACTCTAATGTTTTTGGAAAAGACAACATCATTTTTTTTATACATCAGAAATGAATGCAACTGATAGCAAAATTAGTATATAATTATAATATCGTTCTTTCATTTAAAAAACAAGTTAAAAATATTACTGAATGGGATTCCGTGTGTGTGTGGATCTCAACTCAATAGTTCCAAAGTGTACCTGGAGGGTAATAATATGGAAGAATATCTATACAAAGACCAAGTAAAGTAGAGTAATGGCAGGGACCTTGCCCACTAGACATTAAAAACTACCCTAAATGCTCTTGTAATTCAAAAGACGTTACCCAGATGCGCAGGCGGAACAATATGGCAGATTAGAGGGTTTAGACATTTAGACATATATCTAATCGTATATTGTAATTAAGTATGTATTGAAGATAACATTTTCAATCTTTGGGTAAAAGGTAGACTAATCAATAAATCGTTTGGGGAAAACTGTTTACTTACTTGGAATAGTAATAATAACATGACAAAGTCCAGCTAACATTAATAACATGCTTAATATGTTCCAACATTTGCTCTAAATTCTGTGACCCGTTATTTTCATCACAAACCTGTGAGTTAGGGAGTATAATTGTCCCTTTTCACAGATTAAAAAAAACAGGCTTCAAAAGGTTAAGTGATTTTCTTCAAGGTCACTTGGCAATTAAGTGATGGAGCTCAGACCTTAATACAAGTCTTTCTTATTATATAGCCTAACCACTAGTTACTAAGCTTGATGACAGTACCTCACTCCAAAGCTCTCAAATCAATTCCAGATAGATCAAATATTTAAATGTTAAAAATTAAATTACAGTTGAAGGAGTTATGTATGAATGCTTTTTATAATCTTGATGTAGGTCATGCCTTTCTCAACCTCACTAGCATACCAAGAACTCCTAAAAAATGATAAATATGATGACATAAAAATGTAAGCTTCTTTTTAGCTAAAAAATACCATAATGAGAGTTAAAAGGCAATCTGGGAAACATATGTGTAATACATTTGACAGACTAATTTTCTTAATATTCAAAGAGCTTGTATAAATTTAAACTAAAAAGATGAGTAACATTTTTTAAAACTGAGCAACAAACATGAAAAGCCAATTAAGAATTGAAAATGCCAAAATAAGAATTGAAAATTGTTAGTAAAAATGAAAAGATGTTCACCTTCACTATTTATCAAAAATGTAGATGAAAATGAAGTTTTTTTTACCCTTCATAGTGATAATTAAGAAAATATTAACAAAGCTGGAGGAGCCTGAGGTCTCCCGCTGTCAGGAAAGGTGTATGATGTGGGCATATCTGTGCACTGGTGGGAATGCAACTTGTCCCAGCCTTTCCAGAAGGGGAATTAGCATTGTGCTTCAAAACTGTTTAAATTAAATATTATTTGGCTTAACAGATCTTGCAGAAATATTTCTGAAGATGATAGCAAAAAATGCATAAAGAGTTTGCACCAGCGTGATCACTCCAGCATTGTTTTATCAGGGAAGCTCTGCTAACAAACCACCTAAATTCCAGTCAAGAAAAGCATAGCTTAGGAAAGAACTGTAAAGCCATGAACCATTCATCAGCTATGAAAATAGTGATGTAAGTGGAAATAAAAAGGCATTTACGAGACATTCATGAGTAAAAGTAGCAAAGTAGCAGATAACATATACATTATGGATTTATATGTGTAAAGGCGTGTGTGTGCACTTGTGTGCACATATATGAATGTATGACTAAAATAATCTTGACCTTCATGTTCTCTCATTAAAGTCTATTTCCAGTGTTTCTCATTCAAAGAAACAACAGTCGGCTGGGCACAGTGGCTCACACCTGTAATCCCAGCACTTTGGGAGGCCGAGGCAGGCGGATCACCTGAGGTTGGGAGTTCGAGACCAGCCTGACCAACATGGTGAAACCCTGTCTTTACTAAAAAATACAAAAATAAGCCGGGCGTAGTGGTGCATGCCCGTAATCCCAGCTACCCAGGAGACTGAGGCAGGAGAATCGCTAGAACCCGGGAGGCGGAGGTTGCGGTGAGCCGAGATGGCACCATTGCATTCCAGCCTGGGCAACAAGAGCGAAACTCCGTCTCAAAAAAAAAAAAAAAAAAAAAAAAAAAGAAACAAAGAAACAACAGTCTATCATTGCCAATATGCACAAAGCAACTTTATTTTTCATTTCCTACTTTTGAAAATGTGCCAGAGTGGAAAATATATTCATAATGCACAGAAGAGCTTATTACACAACTTCTTCCTCTTTTTGTTTATCTCTGTCTCCCTCTAGATCTTCAGTGCTTCTTCAATTCATGTAATCAAAAGTACGGCCTTAGAAATATCTGGTACATTGTGTATTATAGGTTTAGTCACCATAGGGAATGAAAGAGAGAGTAGATTCTCACTCCCAATGTCTTTCCCCAAATTTCCAGGGTCAAAGCTTATATTGAATTAACATGGCAGCTCCTCCATTACTCAAGTATGGGTAGCAAAGAAATGGAATAGAGTGACTGACAGCAGTTAATCGAAAAAAAAGTTCTGTGCAGATATAACTATGAAGATAACTACAAACAAAAATATATATTCTTAATCAAATCCTCCTGGTCATTTCTCAAGGAAAAATATATTAATTTGGGTGCATTGTAAGACTCCCTACTTTGCAACTTTCTTAATATAAGAGTAGATTGAATACCATCAGAAACAAAGCTTCTAGCACTTTCCTGTAAAACTTTCCCATATGTACTGTAAGGACTTAGGGCATGTTAAAGATTTGTGCTATGATATAGAATTGCTTGAATTATCTGTGTACATTTTTACATGCTTTTAGACCAGACCTGAATTTTTTAGACCTGGACACTATTGGTAACTTGAACTGGATATTTTTTTTTTCCTTGTTGGGGATGAGGGTCTGGACTGTGCATAGCAAGACCATTGGCCAAATCCCTGACATGTACCCATTAGATGCAACTAGTATCTCTCCCTGTCTCCTCTCACCCCAGGTGGTGAGAGCCACAGATGTCTCCAAACATTTCCAAATGTGTGACGTGGGACAAAATTGCATCTCACTGAGAACCAGTGGAATTGACAGATTCTTTACACGGCACCAGATTGCAATAACAAAATGGATCATGTCAAAAGTAAGCACAATAATGTTGAAGCTCATACAATAAATACATATTTATTTATAAAATTCATGAAAGGTTGATCAGATAAAAAATCATGAGAAAAATGTCATTATTAGAAAAAAAACAAACACTGATAAAAATGTTATCCAGAACTGAAAAATGCAGCTATCAGGGGTAAGGAACTGACAGAATTCAATTAAATCTAATTAGAAATATTCTCCAGGGCAAATAGAAGACTACTTAAATTTATGTTTTAATCATTTTTGGTGTTTTTTTTTTTTCATTCTTCAAGGCAGAATATGCTTAAGCTCATACTGGGCTTATTTCTGTATAATTCTAGAATGATGAAATGAATCAGAGAATTGCATAAACTCCCTGGTGAATTCACCATCTGCCCATGCCCTCTGAATATTTCCTATGACTGAAGTCACTGAGCAAGTGAAGTTGAAGGCATAGCAGAACAGAAAGAAACAATGAGAATAGAAAATAAAGAGAACATGCAAATATCAAAACACTTGCTGATTTAGGAGCCCATACTGCAGTCTTGCTTTGGGGATATTTGTCAATGTGCCCAAAGCTTCCTCCAGCTTCAGAAGTACTTCTTGCTGTGATGAAAACCTTTGGTGATACACATTGCCATCAGATTCATCTTTAGCACAAAGAGCTAGCTGAATTAAACAACAGCAAAAGAAAAAGAAAGTTCTAAAGTAATGCTACCATTGTTGAACTGGCCAAGCCATACATAAAGAAAAACTTAGAGTACACAGACCTAAAGTTATATTATTGTTCAAATGCTGGCTTCGACAGTGATTTCCAAGTCACTTTCCTGTGACGGTTGCTTAACCTAATCAAATACCTTTAACAGGCCATCTGTCCATCTACCATCTGCAGAAATACATGGAAATTCTTAATTCCCCATCCTTTGTGAAAAATTTTCTTATAGCTAAGAAGCCTCATTAAAGATCTCTGTGCATTTCATAAAAGCAATATGTTTGATAACTTAAAATGCAATCCAATGTGTATTTTGATTGGTGTCAATATATTGGCTAGGATGCTGTGAGAATGTAATCACACATAAAAATTGGAACAAATAGGTGAGAGTAGGATCTTAAATCTATCCAAATTCGTAACTATCATATAACTTTTATTCATTAATGTTTTCTTCATTTCTGTCATGTTCATATGTAGAACACGATAGTATTCATGTATGCTTAAGATAGCCAATGCTCTTCTTAATAAGCTACAGCCAAAAACCTATTTACTTCTCAAAATTCCCAGCTTAATTCTGACTTGAACAAAAAAGATGGAAGCACATAAGTAAACTCCACTTCAACAGAGAGACACCTTTAGGCGAGGCATGAACAAAATTAGTTCTGACTATATTGATCCAAACAGAAAAAGGAAGAGTGGAATTGGTCACACACAAAATTCTTCATTGCTCCATAGACCACGGCTCATCAAACTAAGTTCTCTGGGCTAAATTCAGGCCACACTCTGTTTTGTAAGTAGAGTTTTACTCTAATGTAGTCATGCCAATTAATTTACATATTATCTACAGCTGTCTTTGTTCTGTACAGATAGAGTTGAGTAGTTTTGACAGAGACATTATGGTCTGCAAAGCCTAAAATATTTACTATCTGGCCCTTTGTAGAAGATAGTTGTCAATTCCTGGCATAGAATATCAAAGGGAAGGGTCTGTAGAAATAATCCAATCTTCTCATTTGAAGAAGGCAGCAGAAAGTGAGCCCTAATGGGACCACGTAGCTTGTCTAAAGTCACACATCTTATCAACAACAAAGTAGTTACTAGATGCCAGGTTTCCTGATGTCCTTTGGGAGAAATGGATATTGCCTCCCAGAATTATAGCTAAGGTTCACAGTTATTCAGAGTTCATATTTCAGCCTCTTCTATTATTATAATTCACAAAAGTTTTTGGTTTTTTAGATAGAAGAGTGAAAAGACAAGTCTGTGCACTAATGGTTCTTTGCTTTTTTCTGGAGATTAGATGAGACAATGTACATATATGTGTAGCCCAGCTCCCAACCCAAGTTAATTTCCTTTCTACCTTCATTTTTCCAGATGAGGAAACAGGTTTGACAGGTGGAGTGACTTGTACTGAGGACATATATGCAATAAGAGTTAAAGGTAGAATTCACCTTCCATGTTTAAGATTCCGAGTTCAGTCTTCATTCTATAATGCTAAATAAACAATTTGAATACAGATTATTAGGATTTAGGAATCAGTTGAATTAATGGTTTTTCTTTGTGCTGCTTATGAATGGTTTCTTAACTAGGAATGTCAAAAGTCCTCTCTCTTGCACTGTAATGTCCTGTGATGAGAACAGGAAGCAGAGAAGCACCCACATAACTGTAAGTTGTGGTGAGCATCTACATTCCTGTGCTTTGCACTTGTTGTAGTTTCTAAAAGTAAAGTATCCTGTCTGTAAGCAATAGCAAGAGTAAGTTAATGCATAATGAATGATCTAAATGAAACAAATCTCACGTGGAAATAGGGGGTAAAAAACCAACTTCCTTCACGCTGCTGGCTCTCGCTAAAGCCCCTCTCTTCTACTTCTACATACTCCCCTGTGTCATTGCATGCATTTTAGAATGATGGATCGCTTTGCACAAATGTGGACCAAGGCTTAAGTGTAGAAGGCAAGAAAACTAGCAAAGATAATATGACAAATATTCAGTGGAGAGAAAATGAGGTACTGAATTAAATGAAAATAAAGCTAGAAAAGATGAACTTTTTTGAAGATATTAACCCAGTAAAAACATTAAATCCTTTCTAAGACAACATGGTGGTGAGGGAGTGATAAGCCAACAAAAATTAAAGATAAAACCCACACAAATTTTCATTATGACATTGATAGAAATGGTGGAGAGGTACAAAGAAAAGTTAACGATGGCTATCAGTTTCCTAGCGTTGCTGTAACAAATTACCACAAACTTAGTGGCTTAAAATAGCAACAACGTATTATCATACAATTCTGGGAGTCAGAAGTATTAATGGATCCCATTGGACAAAAATCAAAGTATTTTGATTTTTTCCTTTTGAAGACTGTAGGGGAAAATCTGGATAATTTGCTATATTCCTTTTTGCTATATTCCTTTTGAAGACTGTAGGGGAAATTCTGGATAATTTGCCTTTTCCAACTTCCAGAGGCCACCCACATTTCCTGGCTCATGGCCCCATTTTCCATCTTCAAGCCAGCAATGTCAGACCATGGCCTCTCACAGTGCCATCTCTTTAATTATCTTTTATTCTGCATGCTTATTTCACTTTTAAGAACCCTTCTGATTACTTTGGCCATACCCAGATAATTTTCCGATCTATTGATTAGCAACATTAATTCCGTCTGTAACCCTAATTCCTCTTTGCCATGTAATGTAACAGATTTATAGACTACAGGGATTAGGACATAGATATCTGCAGGCAGGGTCCACTTTTCTGCCTACCAGAGTGACTTCTCAAATTCTTACTTGGGCAATTGAGATATCATTGTAGTATAAAATATACATTTCATGCTGAATCAAATCTAGAGTTCTGATAATGTTCTATATGGCTCTCTATGTAGTTAAGGACTATGACCCTGAATATAGACTGAATTTGAGTAATGTTACTGCCACTTAATAGTTTGGTAAATACATATATATGTGTATACATATATATATGTATACATATATATGTGTGTGTGTGTGTGTGTGTGTGTGTATATATATATATATATCTCACAGCTTCGATTTCCTCATCTGTAAAATGTGAAAACCAGCTATCTCTAACAAATAAGAGTTATGGTGAAGATCAAATAAGATAATGATACAGTGCTTAGCCTAGTGTCCCACTCAAAGAATTTTAGATACTAATGAGCACTGAATAGTAATGCAGGTGAAGGAAAGTTGGGATTTAATTTTTAGTATATAGATTTCAGTTATGTGAAAGACATCCAATCCCATCTCCTGTATTATTTCATTCGCACACTGCTATGAATAAGTACCTGAGACAGGGTAATTTATAAAGAAAAGAGATGTAATTGACTCACAGTTCCGCATGGCTGGGGAGGCCTCAGGAAACTTATAATCGTGGTGGAAGGCAACTCTTCACAGGGAGGCAGGACAGAGAATGAGTACAAATAGGGGAAATGCCAGACACTGATAAAACCATCAGATCCTGTGAGACTCACTCACTATCATGAGAGCAGTATGAGGGAAACCTCCCCCATGATCCCATTACCTCCACCTGGTCCTGCCCTTGACACATGTGGATTATGGAGATTACAATTCAAGATGAGATTTTGGGTGGGGACACAGCCAAACCATATCATCTCCCTAGAACATACTTTTCCACTCACCTAGAGGGCCATATTATACTTTCTTTTCTCTTTTCCATTTTTTAAAAGCTCTTTGCCTATGCTCATCCTCTGCAAAAGACAGAAACAGCCAGAATTTTCCAAAGCTCTTACTTCTTCCTCTAGACACCCACCTGTGACTATGGCCATGTATTCTACCTTCTTTCTTGTTGCTATGTGTAATTGTCCATAATCCTGACTAACTACAGAGCTCACTGCCATTTACACACTAGATTCCGTGCCTTATTGCCTATTCAAGCAATAGCCCCTTTCTCGTCTGCATCACCAAATTCTTCCCTGCTATCATTTGAATGTGTTCCCAAAGTTCATACGTGGAAAACTTGGTTCCCAGTGCAATAGTGTTGGGCGGTGGGGTGTAATAAGAGGTGATTGAGTCAGGAGGGCTCTGCTTTTATGAATAAATTAATGTCATTATTACTGGAGTCAGTTAGTTATCATGAGAGTGGCTTAACCTCACCTTATCTTGCCTTTCTGCCTTTCACCAGGAGATGACACAGCATGAAGCTCCCTGCCTAGATGCCAGGGCCATGGTCTTGGTCTTCCTAGCTTGCAGAACTGTAACACAAATAAATTTTTATTATACATTTTCCAATCTATGGAAATTGATTATGGCAACATAAAACAGACCAAAAACAACACCTCTCTGCTAGATCATTGCCTTTAGTATACAAACATTTTAATAGTGCTCTCATTGTGTTCACAAAAAAGCTCCAACTGTACCTCATTTTAACCTGCAACAAATGCCCCATTTTCTTTTTCTCTTGACAGAAAAACTCCTTGAAACAGCTGTCTGTATTCCTTGCCAGAATTGTTTCTCTTCTTGTTTTCTGTTGAACTATCCAAATAAGCTTTTTACCACACCACTCCACTGAAACTGCTCTTATCCCAGGTTGCCAAATAATATTTCTATTGCTAGATGCAGTGATTATTTCTGTCTGCGTCTTATTTGAGCCATCAGCAGGATATGACACAGTTGATGACTCCTGATTTCTTAAAATACTCTTCTCACCTGGCTTCTAAGACATCACACTCATTTTGTTTTCCCTGCGTTTTTGACCAGTCTTGCAAGTCTCTTTTTCTAGTTCTTCTTCATACTCTGCCCCCTACACATTAGAATATTTCAGTTCCAGTACTTGAATTATTTTGCTTTCCTGTCTAGTTTTACTCACAAGCTGATTTTATTCAGTCACATGACTTTAGACATTTATCTGTTGATGACTTCCAGATTTATGTCTATAGTCTAAACTGAAATGCACATTCTTATATCCAACTGCCTAATCACCACCACCACTTAAAGGTTTAACAAGCACCTTAAAACATCCAAAAATGAGTTTTTGACAATCTCCTCTAATCTGAGGATTAATGTAATACAAGTATCAATCAAAATTTAGTCTGTTAGTCTTCCCTATCTACTCTTAGTCTTTTCTACAGTGGATGGTAATTCCAAATTTCCTGTTGTTTAGGCCGAAAACCTTGGACTAATTTTTTTTTTTTTGAAATGGAGTCTCGCTCTGCTACCTAAGCTGGAGTGCGGTGGCGCGATCCCGGCTCATCACAACCTCCGCCTCCCAGGTTCAAGCAATTCTCCTGCCTCAGCCTCCCGAGTAGCTGGGACTACAGGTGTGCGCCACCATGCCCGGCTACATTTTTGTATTTTTAGTAGAGACGGGGTTTCACTATGTTGATCAGGCTGGTCTTGAACTCCTGACCTCATGATCCACCAACATCGGCCTCCCAAAGTGCTGGGATTACAGACTTGAGTCACCGCGCCCGGCCTGGACTAATTTTTAATTCCACTTTTCCTTTCAAAATGTGCATTTAATCCATCAACAATCCTGTGGATTCTAACTTCAAAATATACGCAAGTGCTGACAACTTCTCGCTATCCCTACTCATACTATCCTGGTTTCAGCCACCATAGTCTATGACCTGGAATATTGCCAGTAGCCTCCTAGGTTTTCCTGTGTCTACAATTGTGCTCTCAGTCTGTCCTTAGCATACAAGCTATAGTGATCCTGTTATATCCTGTTAATCATAAGTTAAATTACGTTATTTCCTCTCCTAAAAACCCCCTCCATGCCTTGCCTGTCTCATAATAATTAAAATCCAGAATGTCACATAGGTTCTATGTCAATAGTGCACCAGCAATTGCTTAACAGCCAGTTTTATATTAAAACAAAAATACTGCATATGGGTGTGAGTGCTGTGACACCCACCAGTATACATATGCACACATATTTATATTTAAGGTTTATTGTTTTAAAGAAGTACTAGCATACAATTTACAAATATTACTCAAATATACAACACTTTTTTGAAAATATCAAAGAACCTATTGATTCTTACAAAATGCTTTTATTGAATTTTGCCAAACTCTTGTTTCCATAACCAAACTATGGCTGCAGCTGATGAATGTGTTTAGTTTCTTTTCTTTTCTTTCTTTTTTTTTATTTTTTATTTTTGGAGATGGAATCTCCTCACTCTGTCACCCAGGCTGGAGTGCGGTGGTGGGATCTTGGCTCACTGCAACCTGTGCCTCCCGGGTTCAAGTGATTCTTCTGCCTCAGCCTCCCGATAAGCTGGGATTGGATTACAGGCATGCACCACCAAGCCCAGCTAACTTTTGTATTTTCAGTAGAGATGGGGTTTCACCATGTTGACCAGGCTGGTCTCGAACTCCTGGCCTCAAATGATCTGCCCGCTTTGGCCTCCCAAAGTGCTGGGATTACAGGCGTGAGCCACCACGCCCGGCCATGTGTTTAGTTTCCACATAAATGTTGGTTGATATTTGTATGTGTTTTAACGAGTAAGAGGAAAGTGAAACAACAAAGATATATGTTGGAACATCACTGGTTCATCAATGAGAGGAATAGCTTCTTCATTGAATCAGATAGTAGTTTTCAAATAGTGGAAGGATATTTTCTCAGTTTTTTACTATTCACAATGCAATGCCTACAGCCATGACACCCTTTTAGGTTTACTCTGCATTGTTAACATTTTCTCCAGCATATTTTTAAGTGTAGATGATCAGCAAAACAATAAACTAGCCCTTATTTGCAGCATTTTTAAGTTTCCCTAGTGTAAATATTCCCACCATGGTTGATTTCAATGTGATGTCACTAAATGCAGGAATATTACTAGATTTTTTTAATGCTGCACTGCCATCACACAGATAGATACAATAAATCTATACAAGCTGGAGTCATGGTTACCTGTTATAGGACACATGTTCAAGGTCATTCTTCTGTACAGGAGTTGAACTGCTCCCTGAGAAATGGTAGCTGGATAATAGTAAGAGATTACAGATATAATTGCAAGGTGTCAGAATCAACCTAAGAACTTCCTGTGACTTTGATTGAAAGGTTTGAGGCTTAGGGGTATTAGAATATCTATAACTACAACACAATTTTACATATCTGGAATTTGAACCTTTTATGTTTTCTCCAAGCCTTTGTTAAAGTCTGGTTAAATTGTTTCAACACAGCCTCATCTTACGCTGTAGAGAACTGAAGAAAAGGCCTTTTTCTATACTTGTGGAAAAACAGTAAAGGGAAGAATGGCAGCTGAGCAATGGAAGCAAGTTAGGAGCTGGCAGTAAGGAGATAACAAGCTGGAATCAGACAACTGGTTGAGATAAAAAATGAGAACAAGCTGGATGCGTGAAACATGGACAGATTCCTTGGGGATTTCCAGAGATACATGAGGAAAGGAACTTGGTAGAAGACAGAGCTAGTAAAATATTGATAAATATTAACTGTATCATCTTGTGATGATAATGGTGCAGAGAAATTGGTACCTTTGAATACTGCTGGTAAAAGTTCACAGGATTTTTTAAGAGAGGAAAATGATAATATTTATTAAAAGCTTAAGGAATTTATACCTCTGGACTCAGTAATTTCACTTATAAGAATGTATTTTAAGGAAATGTTCAGAGAGACACAGACTTACGTACAATATTGTTGATAATAGCATTATTTATGAGCAAAAAACCATGAAAACAGCCAGGTGCGGTGGTGGCTCACGACTATAATCCCAGCACTTTGGGATGCTGAGGGGGGCGGATCACTTGAGGTCAGGAGTTCGAGACCAGCCTGGCCAACATGGTGAAACCCTGTCTCTACTAAAAATACAAAAAATAGTCGGGCATGGTGGTGCACATTTGTAATCCCAGCTACTTGAGAGGCTGAGGTGGCAGAATCGCTTGAACCCAGGAGGTGGAGGTTGCAGTGAGCCGAGATGGCGCCACTGCACTTCAGCCTGGGTGACAGAGCCAGACTCCGTCTCAAAAAAAAACCCCACAAAACCATGAAAACAATTTAAATGCTATGCAGATGAGACTAGTAAAATAAGATATGGCATATCCATATAATGCAATACTACATCGGTATTATAAATCAGATTTTCAAAACCTATTTCATGACATTCAGAATTTCTGAAAAATAATATAAAGTATCAAAAGTAGGATACAATCCACATGTACCATGACTCTAGTTTTGTTTAAAAAGAGTAATGATAGCAGAATAATAAAATAAAATGTCAGCACTGGCTATAATTTGGAGGTAGAATTTTGGATAATTTTTAGTTCTCTTTCTTTTTTCAACTACTCTAAAAAATATGTAATTATAAATATAATGTTTTTGCCATGATCATGTATTTAAAAGTTTGTATTTAATATAGTACATATACAGAGAATCGAACACATTAGGAGGATTTATCTTGCTGAATTTTCACAAATTGAATGAATCCCATGTAACTTGCACCATGATTAAGAATAAGATATCACCATCACTGGTCCTCTTCATGCACCCCAGAGGTTTTCACTCACTAACCCTCCCAATCCCTACACAAACGTGCACACACACACACACACACACACACACACACAGCCTTTTCCACCTAGGGTCACAATTATTCTGACTCTAACAGATTATATTAGCTTTACCTGTTTATACAGTTTACACAAATACAATTATATAGCATGTAGTCTTCTTTTTCCCAACAATTTAAGTTGCATTTCTCTATCTCTGTTTCAATACCTGCTATGATTTGAGTATGTCCCTTCCAAAATTTTGGTGTTGCCAGTGTGATGGTTTTAAGAGGTGGAGTCTTTAAGACATAATTAGGCCTTGAGGGCGCCTCTCTCATGAATGGGATTAGGTGCCCTTTTAAAGGGGCTTGACAGAGGAAGTTCTTCCTCTCTTGCCCTTCTGCCTTCCACTATTGAGGACACAGCAAGAAGGTCCCCATCAGATGTCGGTGCCTTCATCTTGAACTTCCCAGCCTCCAGACCTGTGAGAAATAGATTTCTGTTCTTTATAAATTACCCCGTCTCAGGTATTCTGTTATAGTAGCCCAGACAAAGACAATGAACTAAAAGGAAAACATGAGGCTGGAAATAACAATGAACACTTCTTGTCTCATGCAGTGTCCTCTGTGAATGAGTAGCTCACAACATAGCTACTCTTTCTGAAATGTCAGGATTGTTTAGTTTCTGGACAATTCTCCAAATCATCATAAACCGATCAATTAACATACTACTGCGGCACTACTCACAATAGCAAAGACTTGGAACCAACCCAAATGTCCATCAGTGATAGACTGGATTAAGAAAATGTGGCACATATACACCATGGAACACTATGCAGCCATAAAAAAGGACGAGTTCATGTCCTTTGTAGGGACATGGATGAAGCTGGCCACCATCATTCTCAGCAGACTATCGCAAGGACAAAAAAACAAACACCGCATGTTCTCACTCATAGGTGGGAATTGAACAACGAGAACACTTGGACACAGGAAGGGGAACATCACGCACCGGGGCCTGTTGTGGAGTCGGGGGAGAGGGGAGGGATAGCATTAGGAGATATACCTAATGTAAATGACGAGTTAATGGGTGCAGCACACCAACATGGCACGTGTATACATATGTAACTAACCTGCATGTTGTGCACATGTACCCTAGAACTTAAAGTATAATAAAAATAAATAAATTTAAAAAATAAAAAAGAAATAATAATTGTGATAGTAAAAATAATAAAACGTAAATTCTCAAGAGGAAAAGACAATCTGTGGGAATTTATTTTAAATGTATAGATTAGATTCTACATGAAGATAAATTAGTTGAGAATAAGGCAAATCAATAGATTTTATATAGTAGCTACTATTTGCATGTACCCGTTATATGCTAGGCATTTTACATATATTGTCCCATGGTTTAACCTTTACAATAAACTAAAGGATTAGAAGATAATATTCCTATACTACAAATAGAAAAGTAAGTCTCTGAGAGGTTTTCTGCTCAAGATTGCTAAAATGCAGAGAACAGTATTATAATCCAGGTTTCTCTGATTTTAGAGCCTGGACTGTTTCTGCTGTGATGCTTACTGGTAGTTAGTTCAGGAAATTGTGTTTTTAGTTCCCTTCCTTTTGAGTTCACATAGTAGCATCTGATTTTGATTCAGAGTGTGATTAACGCAGGGAACTTTGAGCGGTAACAAAGTGCTGATTGTCAGGAAGGCCTGTTTATACCTTGCCTGTTTTACTTTAATCAGCAATACACTTATAAATTATGTATCAATTTATACTGATAATAAAATTTGCATTTTTTAAACATCCTGGATTCCATAGAAACTGAATGCATTGTTGCTTTTCAGTTAGATGTGGCCAAAAAAATGCTCAGAATTATTGAAATGACTATTTCATCAGAAACCACCTTTCAATGTTCAATGAATAACACACCATTTCAGCTTTGTCATGCTCCCGGCATGCTGTGCAGGTCTGCTTGTTTCCTGAGGGCGTGGGGTAGCCATGCAGTTTTGGATGTCAAGGTCTCAGTCATTCAGTCTGGCCTAGGCTCTGGGCAGCTGGGGTCGTGATGCTGCAGGCAACCATACGCACCTGGTGGCACGACGGTGGGACCTCAGAGATGAAGAGAGTCCGTTGCTACTGGTCCCCAGAGCAGGATGCACTGTATTAGTGGGTCCATTTCAAGATGGTGCTGAGTCACAGCAGTTTAGGTCGCTGGTGCGGAGGGTGCTCATGTTGAACTCCTACTCTGAGGCAATGCAGCTACACAAACTCCTAGCTACTCTCCAAACTGGATTCAGAGACTGTGAGGACTGGGGGACTCTCTTGTAGCAAGGATTGTTAATGTTTGTGGCATAAATGAGGACTACTGTGGCTCTCTAGCTTACCTTTTAACTGTAAGATTAATTTCCTCCTGACTCTGAGCTGATCCCCATGGGGGAGACGGTGTTGCAAAGGCAGGCTTCCTCATTCCCCTTGCTATGGTGCTGTCCTGGATTTCATTGCTCTGTGGGGTTTTCACCACTCCCCTGGTGCTCTCCAGAGTGCTTCCTCGGTCACTGTACTCAAAATATAGTTGTTCATTTGTTTTTTGTCCCTTTTTATGGAGAAGATGGGCACCAGGTAACTCTTGTTAGCCATCTTGGTGACGTCACTCTGTACCTTGGTCTTTTAAATGGCCATAGTTTGCCCATTTCTATTATGGAGGGATAGAAATAACCCCAACTGTGTAACATTATTTATTCACATAATTATTTTGCTTTTTTTCCCTAGATTAGCCAACTGTCTTTATGGCCACTGCTTGTTCTGCCAACCTGGGTCAGGCTGGCAGAACAAGCAGGAACATTTCTCAGCAGACTGCCTGCCTTCTGACTTCCTCATTCAACAGAAGCCAGGAGACTCGCTTGTCCTACAATTTCACTTTGCTTCCCTAATAACCATCTCATTGAATCCTTTAGACATCTAAGTCATAGGACCGCTAGTTATCTTTCCTTGTCACCAGCAGTCTTAAATCAACACTGTTAAAACCTACCTTTAGTGACAAATAGCAAATTCAATGTGCTTTCCAGAGGTGAGCTGATAAAACCACTCATGTAGGTATATAAATGACTGGCAGAGTTTAATTTATAAGCTTTCATAAGGGTTTACTCCCCCAAAATGTGTATGTGGTGTGTGTGTGTGTGTGTGCGTGCGCGCGTTTCAGTGTTATTTTGGAGAATCATTTCATAGATGACTAACCCTGTCTCTGTTAGGTAATCATCCATTTTTAATACATTTTTTATATCGTGGAAGACTCGCACCTCTTCACCAATAGATATTCATTGTGTGAAATTAAGCTTTTAACATTATTTTTCTCATGAGGCCAAATGAGTGTGGTTTTAGAGTTAGGTTTACTGCACCTCCCGGGACAGATCAGGCACCTATGCACGGACTTCCCAGCGGACTGCATTTTAGCTTCCTGGTTAATCAGAAATCTGCAGCTTGTTTTGTCCTGCCACCGCGCTTTCCCACCACGAGAACATGACTGATGCCTTGATCTCAACAGATGTAAGACTGTATAAGTGATGAGACACTTTCATATTCACTTAACATTGAAACTATAACATAGATAGCACCAACTTGATCTTAGTAGAGAAGGAAGGGAAGAGAGACAAGTTAAAACAAATCCTGTTTCTCAGAGAGAAAGAAGTAACAGAAAAAGAAACTTTAAGGCAGGTGCCATTAATTGCCTCTTTCCCGGAAGGAAGTGTTTAGAGAGCTTGAAGCTAACAGGAGAGAAGATAGCTAGATAATGGCTACACATCTGTGGCTTCTTATTTAGAAAAATAATTGTTACGATATGTTGTAATCATTTTCTCATCAGCAACATTTTCTCATTGGCTACTATTGCACCAGGTGACTATTCCTTCACGTTTTGACATCCTCTCTTTCCCTAGCAATAATGGAAAAGACAAGGGAAATGAATTCTGCTGAGTTCTTCTTCAGCCAATCACCTTCTGACTGTCCCGGCCTTTAACATCTTTCCAATAGCCCCAACTATTCCCATTCAGATTTCTGTGTGTCCTATAAGCTCTGAGGTAATCTGTCCTACCCCAATAGCCCAACCTAAACTAAGACAAGGAAGGCTTCATCCTACACCAGAGTTTTCATCGTCAGCACTATTGTTTTAAGCCTGATAATTCTTTGCACAGAGACTCTCCTGTGCATTGCAGGATATTCAGAAGCATCTCTGGCCTTCACCCACTGTCAGTAGCACTCACCTCCCACCAGTTACAGCAACCAAAAATGTCTCCAGACACTGACGAATGTTCCCAGAAACGGGGAGGTGGAAATCACTCCCAGTTTGATAATGACACTGATGGGAAAACATAATTGTAGGAGAGCTTGGTGTGAGACAGTGGGTCTTTTGTCCTCCCCATACATGGCACCAGGACATGCTCTGTGTCCAGGTGTGAGTGTACACTATGGATACAGCATGCCCAGAGCACTCAGCAATGGCTGGAGCTCCTATGAGCTTCCGAGAAGAGGCTAAGCCAAGGCCTGAGCTTTCTTGAGTGGTTGGCCCCACAGAACACAGATAAAACATAAAGGAGCAGCTGCTGATAAACACAGACAGGTTGACTGACCTCCTCTGATCACTCCATGTCTCTCAATTAATATCTGCTCACTCATCAAAACTATGAAATAATTCCCCAATGTGGCATTCCAGCAAACAACAAAATTTCCACATTAATTTCATTTTGGTCGACAAATTGTGTTATACCCTTTTAGGCAAAATAAGCACATGCCTATGTATGGATGAAATGGAAAGCCTATTTTTTAAAAAATACGGCCAATTAAGAAATTGTCTATTGACTATCTCTCTGTAGAACACTACTGGAGTTTGGGGGGCTTCTAACATCCTGCACAGGGAAAAGAGTCAATGTTTGGGGTAGCAGGTATCTCCCTGGGCCTCTTAGCACCACTCCTGCTCCTGGCTGCTGAGCTCACAAAAACACTGGCCTCCTTTATTCTCATGGATCCCAGACCCTGGCCCTAACATTCTTTCAAAGCATCCATCCATCATGCGGTACTTAAAATCATGAACTCTGTAGCTGCACTGTCTCGGTTTGAATCTTGGATCCACTATTTACTAGCTGCATGGCGTGGGCTAAGCTAGTTATCCTCTCTGTGCCTCAATTAGTAAATATTGAGTACTCATATGTTCCAGGAATTATTTCTTCATTGTTTCTAAAAACTAAATTAGCTAATACTTATTTAAAAATTTAATAGTGTTGAATATGTATTAAGTGCAAATGCATTAGCTATTATTATTATTATGCCCAACTCCTCTCCTTTTTTTACCCCAAATCCAATTAATCAGCAAATCCTGTATGCTCTTTTAAAATACTTTTCAAGCTGGCCCACTTCTCACCATCTCTAACATTACAACTCTCAACCAAATCATCATTATCCCTCATCTGGATTACTGGAATAGACTCCTACTTGGTATTTCTGCTGCCATCCTTATCAATCTGTAGTTCATTCTGCACACAGCTTCTAGAAGGATCTTTTAAAAATTCATCACATCACTCCTTCACTCAAAACTGGCAATGGCTTTCCAGCTCGCTCAAAGCAAAAAAAAAAAAAAAAAAAAAAAAAAACACACTTTATGTCATTTGGAACCTACTACCTCTGTGACTTTAGCCTCCATTATTGTGCCTGTTTCTTATTCTTCTTTGGTCGATATGACCTCCCCATGATTCTCTATGTATGCCAAGCACATTTCTGCTTCAAGAATTCAGCCTTTGTTCTGAATGAAAAGCAGTTCATTATTGTTTTGAACCGCTTTTCCTCAAATATCTACATTACTTGCTCCCTCATTTTCTCGCGGTTTTTTTCCTCAAATATCACCTTTTCAGCGAGGTTTTACGTGAACTCCCTATTTAAAACAGCATCCCCTCAGCATTCCCTGAACCCCCACGTTCTACATTATTTCCTCCATTTCAATGTATACTATCTCAAATAGTATATATTTAGCATATTTATTTTTGCTTATTGCCTGCCCCTTCTCCCCAGAATAGAAGCCACGTGAAGGAAAAAAAAATTAATGTTTGTTCACTGCCATATCTCTAATATCTAGAGCAGTGCCTGATTCAAAATATGTGCTCAATCAATTAAAGTATGCATTGAACATAATAAATAATTATGAGCTAATTGATTCGTTTTCTTTCTGAGATGGAGTCTCGCTCTGTTGCCCAGGCTGGAATGCAGTGGCATGATCTCAGTTCACTGCAACCTCCGCCTCCTGGGTTCAAGCGATTCTCCTGCCTCAGCCTCCCAGGTAGCTGGGATTACAAGCATGCACCGCCATGCCCCAGCTAATTTTTGTATTTTTAGTAGAGACGGGGTTCACCATGTTGGTCAGGCTGGTCTTGAACTCCTGACCTCGTGATCTGCCCGCCTTGGCCTCCCAAAGTGCTGGCATTACAGGCATGAGCCACCGTGCCCGGCCAGCGAATAGAATTATTGGTAACAGTGATGTTAATGTAGCTGGAGCATGTGATGCAGGGGTAAGTAAATATAAAGGTTTTCTATGAGATGTGATCTTTGGAAATGGTAGCGAATGTTTATTGAAAGCTTACCTATTATCTCATTTAATCCTTGAAGCAACCATATAAAATTGATAATCTAATTATTATTTCACAGATGCAGAAAATAAGGCCAAGGTGGTTAGGGTCACACAGTAAGTGGCTTAGAGAGGATTTTAACTCCAGGTGTTTGGCTTCAGAGCCCTTGTGCGTAACAACTAAGTGTTTTATTGTCCCTAAAATGCAGTTTGGGTAATAGTTTGAAAGATGAATATTTAATCAGAGAGCAAGAGAGTAGAGAAACTGGCTTCGAAACTACACTTCATTGAGGAATTACGTACTCGTTCTTTTGAACAGCTAATATTGATCAAGCTCTGTACTAACCACGAATAATGTACAGAAGAAATAGCATATTTGCAGTCTTCCTAACCCACAGTTAAGTGAGGAAACAAACACATAAATAATTTGTGAAAAAACATAAGATAAGCACTGTTCTACACATACATATGAGGATTTACAGAAATTTAGAGAAAGAATCAGTCAACCAGTCTCCAGGTAAGTGAAGGTGAGTTTACTAGAGGAGATGATATTTAAGTTATCCTTATAGTATAATGAAGAGTTCACATTGACCACGATGGAAAGAATATTCCAAGCAAAGGAACCAACAGCATGTGGAAGTATTAGAAATGACAAAGATCATAGCCCACTCAAAAACTCAGAGAAATTCAAATTTGCAATTAAGGGTTTCTGAGGGGAAAACGTAGCAGGTGAAGACATGAAGGAGAATGGGGTGCAAATCCTAAATAATTTAGATATTTTTAAAAGCTTCAGAATTTTTGTGCAGATCATAAAAACTCTTGTTCCCCTTCTCCTCTATCCTCTCAGGCATTTTTCCCACTAAATCTTTTGCACTTCTAATTATGCCTCGACATCTGCTTCCCAGAGGTCCAGAAATGACACATCATGTAGTATAGGGTGCTCTTTCACAAAATATTTGTAACTGTAATCCAATCAAGCCTTCAGATTGAACTACCAGTTTATAGAAAATACAACAGCTATCAGAAGAAAGTAAATTACACCATGAGTAAATATGCACACAATTTCAGAATCCTGGGATCAAGATATCCGCCCATCTTGGTATTGCAAATGTTGAGATTACGGGCATGGGCCACTGTGCCTGGCCTTAGGAGATATTACTTTTGTTTGCTATCTTAATAGTATTGCAGTTTCTTTTCTTAATGTTGCTTTTTAGAGATACATACTAATATGGTTTGGCTGTGTTCCCACCCAAATCTCATCTTGAATTGTAGTTCCCATAATCCCCATGTGTCATGGAAAAAATAGGTGGAGATAATTGAATTATGGGGACAGATTCCCCTATATTGTTCTCATGATAGTGAGTGAGTTCTCACAAGATCTGGTGGTTTTATAAGGGGCTTCCCCCTTTGCTGGACACTGATATGGTTTGGCTGTGTCCCCACCCAAATCTCATCTTAAATTCCCACATGCTGTGGGAGGTACCCTGTGAGAGGTAATTAAATCATGAGGGCAGGTTTTTCCCATGCTGTTCTCTTAATAGTGAATAAGTCTCACGAGATCTGATGGCTTTATAAGGCAGAGTTTCCCTGCACAAGCTCTCTTTTTGCCTGCCACCATTCATGTAAGATGTCACGAACTCTCCCTTGCCTTCCGCCATGACTGTGAGGCCTCCCCAGCCATCTGGAACTGTAAGTCCAATAGGCCTCTTTCTTTTGTAAAATTGCCCAGATTCAGATATGTCTTTATCAGTAGCATGAAAACAAATGAATACAGTAAGTTGGTGCCGGGGGCATTGCTGAAATTATACCCAAAAATGTGGAAGTGACTTTGGAACTGAGTAACAGGAAGAGGTTGGAACAGTTTGGAGGGCTCAGAAGAAGACAGGAAAGTATGGGAAAGTTTGGAACTCCATAGAGACTTCCTGAATGGCTTTACTAAAATGCTGATAATGATATGGACAATGAAATCCAGGCTGAGGTGGTCTCAGATGGAGATGAGGAACTTGTGGGGAACTGGAGCAAAGGTGACTCTTGTTATGTTTTAGCAAAGAGACTGGTGACATTTTGCCCCTGCCCTAGAGATTTGTGGAACTTTGAACTTGAGAGAGATGATTTCGGGTATCTGGCAGAAGACATTTCTAAGCAGCAACACATTCAAGAGGTGACTTGGGTGCTGATAAAGGCATTCAGTTTTATAAGGGAAGCACAGCATAAAATTTTGGAAAATTTGTAGCCTGACAATCCAATAGAAGAGAAAATCCCATTTTCTGAAGAGTAATTCAAGTCAGTTGCAGAAATGTGCATGAGTAACCAGGAGCCAAATGGTAATCCCCAAGACAATGGGGAAAATGTCTCCAGAACATGTCAGAGGTCTTCACAGCAGCCCCTCCCAACACAGACCTGGAGGCCTAGAAGGAAAACATGGTTTCATGGGCCAGTTCCAGGGTCCCTGTGCTGTGTGCAGTCTAGGGACTTGGTGCCCTGCATCCCAGCTGCTCCAGCCATGACTAAAAGGGGTCAAGATGCAGCTCAGGCCATGGCTTCAGAGGGTGCAAGCTCTAAGCCTTGGCAGCTTCCACATGGTGTTGAGCCTGTGGGTGCACAGAAGTCAAGAATAGAGGTTTGGGAACCTATACCTAGATTTCAGAAGATGCAAGGAAATGCCTGGGTGTCCAGGCAGAAGTTTGCTGCAGGGGTGGGGCTCTCATGGAGAACCTCTACTAGGGCAGTGTGGAAGGGAAATGTGGGGTTGGAGCCCCCCACACAGAGTCCCTACTGGGGCACCGCTTCGTGGAGCCGTGAAAGGAGGGGCACCATCTGCCAGACCCAAGAATGGTAGATCCAGCGACAGCTTGCACCGTGTGCCTGGAAAAGCCACAGACACCCAACACCAGCTTGTGAAAGCAGCTGGGAGGGAGGCTGTACACTGCAAAGCCACAGGGGTGGAGCTGCCCAAGACCATGGGAACCCATCTCTTGCATCAGCGTGACCCAGACGTGAGACATGGAGTCAAAGGAGATCATTTTGGAGCTTTAATATGTGACTCCCCCCTACTCGATTTTGGACTTGTGTGGGGCCTGTAGCCCCTTGTTTTGGCTAATTTCTCCCCTTTAGAGTGGCTATATTTACCCAATTCCTGTACCCCCATTGTGTCTAGGAAGTAACTAACTTGCTTTTGATTTTACAGGCTCATAGGTGAAAGAGACTTGCCTTGTCTCAGATGAGACTTTGGACTGTGGGCTTTGAGTTCCTGTTGAAATGAGTTAAGACTCTGGGGGACTGTTGGGAAGGCATGATTGGTTTTGACATGTGAAGACATGAGATTCGGAAGGGCCAGGGGCATAATGATACGGTTTGGCTGTGTTCCCACCCAAATCTCATCTTGAATTTCCACATATTGTGGGAGGCGCCTGGTGGGAGGTAATTGAATCATGGGGGCGGGTCTTTCCCATGCTGTTCTTTTGATAGTGAATAAGTCTCATGAGATTTGAAGGCTTTATAAGGCAGAGTTTCCCTGCACAAGCTCTCTTTTTGTCTGCCGCCATTCACATAAGATGTGATTTGCTCCTCCTTGCCCTCTGCCATGATTGTGAGGCCTCCCCAGCCATGTGGAACTGTAAGTCCAATAAACCTCTTTTTTTTAGTAAAATTGCACAGTCTCAGGTATGTCTTTATCAGCAGCATGAAGATGGACTAACGCAACACTCATTTTTCTCCCTGCTGCCATGTGAAGAAGGATGTGTTTGCTTCCTCTTCTGTTATCATTTGTAAGTTTCCTGGGGCCTCTGCAGCTATGCTGAACTGGGAGTCAATTAAACCTCTTTCCTTTATAAATAACTCAGTCTTGGGTATGTCTTTATTAGCAGCATGAGAACGGACTAATACACATACCAATAAATTAAGTTACAAAATGTCAAAATGTCTATAAGTTTAAATACTTCATAATGTAAAAATATAGATGAAATAAACATGTAAAAGAAACCTCTAAAGACTATCATCCCTAAGATAAAGAGCAAAATAAAGATGTTTACTTACACCACTATTATTTCTCTTTTCTTTTGAAGTTGCAGCCAATAAAATAATATTAATAATGGCATCAGCAACAAAAAACCTTTTATAGTGCTTATTATGTGATAGGCATTGTTCTAAGCATTTTGTCTAAATGAACTCATGTGATCCTTTGATGGTCCAGATCACCTTGTGTGGTAAGTAACCGTCTCTCGGATTTAAAGAAAGTTGAGGTTAAGAGACGTAAAGTATCACAGCTGGTAAGTGGTGAAGCCATATTAAAATATATGAGCTCCAGTTCCTATAAATAAATAAACAAATGAATATACACATATGTGTAATAACAATGTGTAATTCCTTATAAGATACGTAATTATCTGTAGATTACATTCTTATATACCGAGAAAATCTGAGAAAATTCATTCTATATCTTTTTAGAACTAATTAGAGGTTCAGTATGGTAAAAAGTGGGCATATGTATTACAGTAAACAACAACAAAATGTATTTAGGAATAATCAAAGTAAAAATGTCTATTTTATGTAAATGTAATTATAATTTTTATTCTGTTCCAATCAAAATATTATTTAAAAATACACTGGCAAAAGGACTCAAAGATATACCTGGAATAATAGGTGATACTAAGATACTTTTGATAAAGACGAATGAGGGAAGACCGGTCCCAACATCAATGCCATTATAAAGATAGAAAAAACAAAACAGTTGGTATTGGCAAAGAGCAATAGCTAAAAGGAACACAGTACAAAGTCTGGATTTAGACTCAAGAATATATAATTTAGTATATGATAAGGCAGCATTTGAAATAAACACGGTCATATCAAATTGGCATGTAATGTACCCCATCTTGAAACTTGCTACTATCTTGGCTTGTGTGTGGATAGCATATTACATTAATGCCGAGCAGATTAGTAACGCCGAAGTAGCTGGCGCCTAAATGGCTTAAACACGGAGAAACCACTTACTGATGATGGAACAAAAACTGACCAATCAGATTATAGAGCGGGCTTTTTAAAATTTCAGAAGCTTCTTTGTAGCTAAACCAACAAGAACAAAGACACAACACACCAGAATGTCTGAGACACATTCAAAGCAGTGCGTAGAGGGAAATTTATAGCACTAAATGCCTACAAGAGAAAGCAGGAAAGATCTAAAATTGACACCCTAACATCACAATTAAAAGAACTAGAGAAGCAAGAGCAAACACATTCAAAAGCTAGCAGAAGACAAGAAATAACTAAGATCAGAGCAGAACTGAAGGAGATAGAGACACGAAAAAACGCTCCAAAAAACCAATGAATCCAGGAGCTGGTTTTATTTAAAAGATCAACACAATTGATAGACTGCTAGCAAGACTAATAAAGAAGAAAAGAGAGAAGAATCAAATACACGCAATAAAAAATGATAAAGGGGATATCACCACTGATGCCACAGAAATACAAACTACCATCAGAGAATACTATAAACACCTCTATGCAAATGAACTAGAAAATCTAGAAGAAATGGATAAATTCCTCGACACATACACCCTCCCAAGACTAAACCAGGAAGAAGTTGAATCCCTGAATAGACCAATAACAGGCTCTGAAATTGAGGCAATAATTAATAGCTTACCAACCAAAAAAAGTCCAGGAATAGATGGATTCACAGCCAAATTCTATCAGAGTTATAAGGAGGAGCTGGTACCATTCCTTCTGAAAATATTCCAATCAATAGAAACAGAGGGAATCCTCCCTAACTCATTTTATGAGGCCAGCATCATCCTGATACCAAAGCCTGGCAGGGACACAACAAAAAAACAGAATTTTAGACCAATATCCCTGAAGAACATAGATGCAAAAATCCTCCATAAAATACTGGCAAACGGAATCCAGCAGCTCATCAAAAAGCTTATCCACCATGATCAAGTTGGCTTCATCCCTGGAATGCAAGGCTGCTTCAACATACACAAATCAATAAACGTAATCCAGCATATAAACAGAACCAAAGACAAAAACCACATGATTATCTCAACAGATGCAGAAAAGGCCTTTGACAAAATTCAACAGCCCTTCATGCTAAAAACTCTCAATGAATTAGGTACTGACGGGATGTATCTCAAAATAATAAGAGCTATCTATGACGAACCCACAGCCAATATCCTACTGAATGGGCAAAACCTAGAAGCATTCCCTTTGAAAACTGGCACAAGACAGGGATGCCCTCTCTCACCACTCCTATTCAACATACCGTTGGAAGTTCTGGCCAGGGCGATCAGGCAGGAGAAAGAAATAAAGGGTATTCAATTCGGAAAAGAGGAAGCCAAATCGTCCCTGTTTGCAGATGACATGATTGTATATCTAGAAAGCCCCATCGTCTCAGCCCAAAATCTCCTTAAGCTGATAGGCAACTTCAGCAAAGTCTCAGGATACAAAATCAATGTGCAAAAATCACAAGCATTCTTATACACCAATAACAGACAGAGAGCCAAATCATGACTGAACTCCCATTCACAATTGCTACAAAGAGAATAAAATACCTAGGAATCCAACTTACAAGGGATGTGAAGGACCTCTTCAAGGAGAACTACAAACCACTGCTCAGTGAAATTAAAGAGGACACAAACAAATGGAAGAACATTCCATACTCATGGATAGGAAGAATCAATACCGTGAAAATGGCCATACTGCCCAAGGTAATTTATAGATTCAATGCCATCCCCATCAAGCTACCAATGACTTTCTTCACAGAATTGGAAAAAACTACTTTAAAGTTCATATGGAACCAAAAAAGAGCCCGCATCGCCAAGTCAATCCTAAGCCAAAAGAACAAAGCTGGAGGCATCACGCTACCTGACTTCAAACTATACTACAAGGCTACAGTAACCAAAACACAGATATAGCATGGTACTGGTACCAAAACAGAGATATAGACCAATGGAACAGAACAGAGCCCTCAGAAATAATACCACACATCTAAAACTATCTGATCTTTGACAAACCTGACAAAAACAAGAAATGGGGAAACGATTCCCTATTTAATAAATGGTGCTGGGAAAACTGGCTGGCCATCTGTAGAAAGCTGAAACTGGATCCCTTCCTTACACCTTATACAAAAATTAATTCAAGATGGATTAAAGACTTAAATGTTACACCTAAAACCATAAAAACCCTAGAAGAAAACCTAGGCAATACCATTCAGGACATAGGCATGGGCAAGGACTTCATGTCTAAAACACCAAAAGCAATGGCAACAAAAGCCAAAATTGACAAATGGGATCTAATTAAACTAAAGAGCTTCTGCACAGCAAAAGGAACTGCCATCAGAGTGAACAGGCAACCTACAGAATGGGAGAAAATTTTTGCAGTCTACCCATCTGACAAAGGGCTGATATCCAGAATCTACAATGAACTCAAACAAATTTACAAGAAAAAAACAACCCCATCGACAAGTGGGTGAAGGATACGAACAGACACTACTCAAAAGAAGACATTTATGCAGCCAAAAGACACATGAAAAAAATGCTCACCATCACTGGCCATCAGAGAAATGCAAATCAAAACCACAGTGAGATACCATCTCACACCAGTTAGAATGGCGATCATTAAAAAGTCAGGAAACAACAGGCGCTGGAGAGGATGTGGAGAAATAGGAACACTTTTACACTGTTGGTGGGACTGTAAACTAGTTCAACCATTGTGGAAGTCAGTGTGGCGATTCCTCAGGGATCTAGAACTAGAAATACCATTTGACCCAGCCATCCCATCACTGGGTATATACCCAAAGGATTATAAATCATGCTGCTATAAAGACACATGCACACGTATGTTTATTGTGGCACTAGTCACAAAAGCAAAGACTTGGAACCAACCCAAATGTCCAACAGTGATAGACTGGATTAAGAAAATGTGGCACATATACACCATGGAATACTATGCAGCCATAAAAATGGATGAATTCATGTCCTTTGTAGGGATATGGATGAAGCTGGACACCATCATTCTCAGCAGACTATCGCAAGGACAAAAAACCAAACACCGCATGTTCTCACTTCTAGGTGGGAATTGAACAATGAGAACACTTGCACACAGGAAGGGGAACATCACACAACGGGGACTGTTGTGGAGTGGGGGGAGTGGGGAGGGATAGCATTAGGAGATACACCTAATGTAAATGACGAGTTAATGGGTGCAGCACACCAACATGGCACATGTATACATATGTAACAAACCTGCACGTTGTGCACATGTACCCTAGAACTTAAAATATAATAAGAAAAACCCGTAAAAAAAAAGTAAAAAAATAAAATAAAATAAAATAAGCAGCGAGAATGTCAATTATTTAATTTCTTTGTGATTACTAGTTAACCATTTGTTAAAAACTAAAATGGTTTCTCAACTCAAATAAATGCAAGGATATATCAAATACTTTAAAACATTAAAGATGAAGTGTTAACATAAATAATTACTAGTGACTTAACTACTAAATATCTTTAGGTAGAGTGGTTATTTCTAAGCATATAATGAAAGCTAAGAAACATAAAAAAGGTTAATAGAATTAAATATAACATATAACCTTTATTTAAAAAGAGAGCAAAATTTGTCAAGGCATAAATAATAACTAAATGGGAGAGTATTTGCAATACCAGTAACAAAGGGCTAATATCTTGAAGGCAAAAAATCCCTTTCTACTAAAATATGATTACCCTCATAGAAAATTGCAAATATCAGTTAAAATATAGATGGACACTAAACAAGAAAATACTTTAAAATTGTAAGGTAATTAAAGATAATTCCTCATTTATCAAAAATTGTCAAGCACCTCATTGTATACACTTGCTGTTTCCTCTATCTGGGATGCTCTCCTCATAAATCTTCACTTGGCCAGCTCTTTCTCAAGATTAAATATCATCTCCTCATTGAAGTAGTTCCTGATCAAAAGCTTAATTTAAATATCTCCCCGAACAGTTTTCATTATAGCAACCATTACCGTCTGACCTTACCTCACTCATTTAGTTGTGTTTTATTTGCCCCCTGAGGTTTCCCAAGGGTATGTGTAAATCCTCAGTGCCTAAAATAGAGCCTGATCCAAAACTAACATTCAATAAACCTGTAAAAAATTGCCAAATGAATAATAGCTACCACGATTCCTGCCAGCTTCAAGATGCGATAGTGATCATAAGTAGAAATAGGGAAGCCAGGAAAGGTAAACTTGGGTAAGATTTGCCCAACTGTCTATTATACACACAATTGCAGAGTACCCACAAAACCAAGAGCATTGGAAATCTCTTTGCAAAACGAATTATTTTCCCAAAATGAGTAAAATATTAGAGAAAAGTATATATTTTCAAATGATATATGTCATTTTTCTTATGTATTAGCCCCTCCTATGTGTCTAATTTAGCCTAATATTTATTATCTAAGCAACAATTCTGAACACTTGGTGGGAAATTTTTAGCAATATCTACAAACTCAGACCTACTCGACAGATTAGGAAACAGAAGTTTCCATGGTTTTATAGGTGATCGTGTGGCTGCATTTTGCAATTTAAATTTAAAAAATGTCTTGGTGATAAACAGACACCTAGAGCTTTTGTCTGATCAACTGGAATAAAATGTGAAAACTTTCTATGGAAACCTCAGGGGAACGAAGGTGAGGTTGGTGATTTCACTGTGTTAGCAAATGGAAATGCATTGGGAGTGATGACGAATGTTATTGTCTGTGTTCCTGGGCGATAACACAATTGCATTCCAGTGGCTTTTAATGAGTTTTCACTTGAGATACAGTGAGTACATTTGCATGTCAACTACAGAGACCAAAAATATATTTCTTGTCATCACTGCAGGAGGAGAAATCATTTCCGTGCTGTATAAAGTAGAAGGAAAGTAGGTTCACGTACTGCCTTTTGTATTAACGATAAATAATTGAGTTCAGTTAGCTTGTTCTTACACAATCTGAGGAAGAAGAACTGAGTACAGTGGCTCCCATTTTGTAACAGTTTGTTATTTTTTTCTGGGATGACCTGAAGCTAAGAACATGGGGGTAGAGACATGTCTCATAATTTTTTTTTTTTTTTTTTGAGACGGGGTCTTGCTCTGTCACCCAGGCTGAGAGTGCAGTGGCACAATCTTGGCTCACTGCAACCTCCCCCTTCCAGGTTCAAGCAATTCTCCTGCCACCACGCCCGGCTAATTTTTGTATTTGTAGTAGAGACAGGGTTTCACCGTGTTGGCCAGGCTGGTCTCGAACTTCTGACCTCAAGTGATCCACCTGCTTCAGCCTCCCAAAGTGCTGGGATAACAGGCATGAGCCACAATGACAGGCCCCCAATTTTTTCTTAAAGGTCTAAAAAAGTGTTTTCTTCCAACATAATATTCCGTACACTGCAGATGGTCTTTTATTTTGCTTATTGGTAACTGGCCTAAGAGATTTTACATTTTATTGAAATAAATCCTATGTCATTATTATAAACTTCTGCATTGCTTAGAAAAAAAAACATAAAATTTTTTTTACTTAAGGTTATTACATCTGTGTAACTTTCTGTATGTGCTTTTAAAGTCCTTGTGCCATTGAGTTATAGGGCTTTGACTTCTGGGTCTAACAAGGACACCAAGTTCTGCTATATCTTAAACACTGACAGCAATTACAGCCTTATCTTCAGGCCCAGTAGAAGATGCTAATCAAAGTAAACTGCGTTCATGAGATGCAGGGCCAGAAATTAAAACTATTCAACTCCTCAAGGCCCGAGGACTATTGCGGAAGAGGTGGGCATGTGAGATTGTAAGGGCTGATATTAAGAGAAAAGTAGCTCAGTTTCTCTAGGAATTAACCATTAATATCAAAGGCACACTAAAGCAAAACCAGTATCTAGGTTGCTGTGTCAGTTTAACAAGGCTTTCTTGGAGCATGAACTCACTCCTTCATGCAAAATGATAAAGGTTACAAGGTTTATAGAAATTATATTTTATAGTCAAGATGATTAAACTTTTATTATAAAATTTCAAAGACACAAATTTAATTTGCCGCATCCTGTTTTTAATTAGGGCTTATTGTTTGGGATATTAAGCCTCCTCTCTCAAAGAATAAAGATTTTCACCTTTTTTTTTTTTTTTTTTTTGAAATCTTTGAGTTACTGCTTTGGTTAAATGAATGACTTATTTTACAATGACCCATGACCCTATTTCGTGATATCAAGCATTTTAAACTTTTTATCTTTGACGAACTTTCCAAAGTCAAATTCTAACTTGATTCCTCATTAATTTTTTGATATGAGTCCTCTGAAGTCCAAAAGAGACATATTTGTCTTATTTGGTATAAAAATCATACAAGAAGCATCGTCAAATATAAAATGGTGTTTGACTTTCTTTGGGCTGTATTTATAGAAATGTTATTGATATGTGCTCCAAAATTATGGGAAACTCTTATAATTCTGAAATAACTTCTGTATGTTGTGAATTATAAATTTTATGTTAAATTGTTGTATGCTACAGAAGTAACCAAAATTTCCTTGTCAATGGTGGTTTTAATAATGGCCGTCCTGGCTGGGTGTGGTGGCTCACGCCTGTAATCCCAGCACTTTGGAGGCCAAGGCGGGTGGATCACGAGGTCAGGAGATCAAGACCAGCTTGGCCAAGATGGTGAGACCCCCGTCTCTCCTAAAAATACAAAAATTAGCCGGGCGTGGTGGCACAGGCCTGTAATCCCAGCTACTCAGGAGGCTGAGCCAGAGAATCACTGAAACCCAGGAGGCAGAGGTTGCAGTGAGCTGAGATCATGCCATTGCACTCCAGCCTGGGCAACAAGAGTGAAACTCCATTTCAAAAAAAGAAAAAAATATACACCCCTGATTTGAAACAAGACTAGGATACACGGTAAAGAATGTTTATTCACTAAAGTTTTGACAGACTGAAGGCCATTATTTCAGATTGGAAATAGGAAACTTAAAAGAACTACATGGACATTGGGTCAAAGAACATGGGTTGAAATGTGCCTGGCAGTAGCCCAAAAGTAAATGCTCTTCGAGGTGCATGTGAAGGAACTGTAGGAGGGAAATGGGATAATTCACATCTCCGCCAATAAATAAATGTAGCCACACTAGCTTGGGGGATTTGAGGTGAGACATCGAAAATACTAAGTCATGGTGAGGGCTGGAAGACAAAAGAATGAATCACTTCATAGGAATGGCTGTGGGGAAGGGCTTGAAGGAGTCATCCTCTGACTTCCATGTGAACCATGAACATTAAACATGGAGAAATGAGGAGCGGCAGCAGATCGGTTTGGGATGCATCTTCAGGGGATGCTGAAACAACAACAGCATTTGGTTTGCTCTACACCCCTGTCACCCCTCGCCCGCAAGCCCAGGGAGTGGTCAGCAGTGGGGCTTTGTGACGTCGAAGCCACCCTAGGGGTGCCATTGGATGGGACACTGCCTGTATGATCAAACAAAGCTCAAGGGTGTGGCTTTGCCTTGTCACCAGGAGGGTATATATAGGGAGGGCAAGAGCTCTGGGCCACTGCGAAGATTCAAAAGCTACAAAGCTTTCCGCAGACATTGACAAACCAATGTATACAATGGGCCAACAATCCAGTGCTGGCGGGGTGAAGAGAAGCACCCCGTGTGAATCCAACGAGGTGAATGAGACGGTAAGATTGTTAGGTTTTGAAGCGAAGGCGAGGGTGAAAGAAAGACACACAGAGCAGGGGCGGCTCAAACAACAACACAGGAATATTGCAGACAATTGTGGAAGTGGTGGGCCCGCTTAATGCCAGAGCCCACCGCCGCTTACAGGCTGGGGTGCTTGTAGGTATGGGTGGGAGGGGCCTGGGCAGTATGGCTTGCTGCCCGGCAGGATATTGATAAGATGTTCTTAGCATCAGGTGGTTTGGCCCTTTTTCTGCTGGAATATCATTGTGGTGTTCCTTAAAACGTTGCCAAGCAAGATATGATAGGGATGTTTCTTTAGTTGGGCCTTCGTCCGCCTTGCGGACAGGTGGTTAGGCAGGATGTTTCTCACGGCCTGAACCCCCATGGGATGTTTCACTTTGACCAAGGTCTGCAAAATAGCAAAGAACTTACAGAATGGTGCAGTTTGGACTAACAGATGACCCTACCCACGCTCCTCTTCTTCTTCCCCATAGATCCCTACTCTGTGATTCAACCTTGTTCTTCTCTGGATCAAACCCCTTCCTCAACCTGCATTCCTTCTTGTCATGAAGCCCCCCGTGCTATCCAGTCTCTATCCTGTTCACCCAAAATAATGTCCTCCTGGCCTCTCCCTGTTTTCTTAACAGATGCCAGAGACGTCAAGGGGGGACTCACAGCCAGAACCCGCTCCTAAGAAATCAAAAGCATCGGACTCCTCGACCGTATTAGTGCTTTCCTACAGGAGAGAGGTTAGAAGACGTTACTCCGTCTCCGATGAATTGGTGAATGACCACTCCCGAGAGAACCGAGTCAACCGCCTCCAAATAGACGAGGAAGAATTCACGCAGATTTCTGTGCAAACAGCTGCAAACCAGAAGGAAGATGCTGCCGTTAACCTTGGGCAATGAAAATAAAGTTTGAGAAGCTGATGGCTGTGCATATCTCTGCCTGTTTTCTGATGGTGGTGCGGGGGGGGAAGGGAAGGGAAGAGGTAGGCATTTGAGAAGGGAGGGATATGAGGTCCTGTAGGGTTGCTGGACAGACCCACAGGTGGACAGTAAGCCAGACATTGTAAATAAGGCCTGGGGGAGGACTGATTCCTAAAGAAAATTTCCTTCTTAAAATTTTATCTCACAGGAAGTGGAGATGTGTATATGTTCACGCAACTGTACCCGGCAGCACATAGTTCTGCTGAATGCACATATCGAAGGTATTCCCATCCCCTTTCCATCTGATATTTTCCTAGGTTAGAAATATATGCTTTATAAAGAGTAAACGTTCTGTAAAACACAAAGCACAATACAAAAGAAGATAGTAGATGTAGGAGTAAGTAAACGGCAGGAAAGCATTGCTTGTAATGAAATGATTGAAAAGCCAATTCTAAAACAAAATGTTCAATGCATCTTAAATATTTGTTACTGTTTTAATGACCTCAGCAGCCTTTAATCAAGATAAGTATGCTTTAGAAATGTGTTGATATCCGCAAAGTGTGAATATTCAAAATCGCCATGACTTGGGAAAAGGAAAGTAAAACACTCTTAAGTATGAGGAGCTTTTTTCCATGGAATGTGAACTGCAAGGTGGTGAGAAGGGTTAGGTGTGATGTGGTGAGATCATTTTTAGGAGAGTGTGTCTATTATCGGCTTCCTAACACTTCCATTTTGCATGATAATTTCCTGAAATTCGTCATTTAATTAAGGCTATAGATTTTGATTACAATGTGTCTTAAAATGTCAAACAGTATAATATTTATAGTGAAAAAGAAAACTGCTTGGCGGATACACATCGGTTAGCGGGAAAAGACACCACAGGGATTCACCATGGAGTCACCCGTGGATGGGGTTTTAGTTTCTGTCTTTGAATTGACCTTCACATAGTGTCTACGTCTTGAGAGTTCAGGGGATGTTGGAGAGATCATTAGGTAAAACAAGAAGGTCTTCTCAGGACACATGAGGGAGTTAAATAAAAATGCAGGAGCAATTACAATTTTAGTTATTTGTAACTGTGGTTTGCTAAGTCATAACACTGTCATGGATAACATGAAAAAATAAAATATACTAAATATCAATAGACAAAAACCAGTTTGCTTTTCTCCAACCAAATACCTAAATACCTAGCACTGATTTCCAGAACAAAATCCCCCACGTACCATCTTTGGAATAAAAGAATATTCTTTCAAGTTGTCGGACCACAAGGTAAAAACAAAAAATCCCAATGCTTTTTTTCTTACTCTTTGATATGTACAATTGAAGGTATTCCTCATTGCAAACTAATATTTCCATCCAGCACGTGACATTAAAGAATTTTTCATATTTAGGATAGTAATACGGGATCACATTCTTTAGCCTTAGGCATTGCAGAGGAAAAACAAACAAACAGAAACAAACCAAAACTAAGCTGAGAGAGGCGGAGCAAGAAAAGCAGAATAGAAGGCTGCACAGATCAGCCCCCTCGCAAGGACACAAATTTAGCAACTATCCACACAGTAGAAAACACCTCCATAAGAACCCAAAATCAGGGGAACTCTCATAGTACCTGGTTGTATCACTGAAAGAGGCACTGAAGAGTTAGAAGAAACAGTCTTAAATCGCTGACCCCACCCCTTCCCTATCCTAGGCAGTGGCAGTGTGGTGTAAAGAGCATCTCTGGAAGCTGGAAGAGCAAGAGCAGAGCAGTTGTGGGTCACTGAACTCAGTGCTGTCTCTTACAGGAGAAAGGAAAACCAGACCAAACGTAGCTGACTCCCATCTGGGAAGGGAGCATTGCAACCACCTCTAGCCAGAGGGAAATTACCCATCCCAGGAATCAGAACTTGAGTTTCTGCAAACCTTGCCACCAAGGGCTAAAAAACTGTTCCAGGTTTCTCAGACAACCTTAAAGGCAGTCTAGGCCATAAGACCTGTAACTCGTAGGTGAGTTCTAGCGTAGAATTGGGCCCAGAGGCAGTGGATTGTGGCGGGTATGTGGAGGGGTGCACATGACCTACTGAGATACCAGCTGGGGCAGCCAAGTGAGTGCTGGTGTCACCCCTGCCCTAGCCCCAGACTGCCCAGCTAGCGGCTCCATGAAAGACCCCCTCCTTCCACTTGAGGAGATGGAATAGTGAGGAGCGTTTTTTTTCTTGCATCTTGAATACCAGCTCAACTACAGCGGGACAGGGCACCGGTCGGGGTTGTGAAGCCCCTGTTCCAGGCACTAGCTCCTGGATAACATTTCTAGACACACCCTAGGCCAGAAAGAAACCTGCTGCCTTGAAAGAAATGAAAAGAGAACACCTATACACTGTTTATGGGAATGTAACTTAGTTCAGCCATTATAGAAAACAGTTTGGTGATTTCTGCAAGAACTTAGAATTACCATTCATCTCAGCCATCACATTACTGGATATATACCCAAAGGATATATATCATTCTACCGTTAAGACATATGCATGCGTATGTTCTTGACAGCACTATTCACAATAGCAAAGATATTGAATCAACCTAAAGGCCCATCAGCAGCAGACTGGATAAAGACATTGTGGTACATAAACAGCATGGAATACTATGCAGCCATAAAAAAACGAGATCATGTCTTTTGCAGCAACATGGATGGAGCTGGAGGCCATTACTCTAAGCGAACTCACGTGGGAACAGAAAATGGAATACCACCTTTTTCCATTTCTAAGCAAGAGCTAAACATCGGTACGCATGGACACAAAGAAGGGAGCAACAGACACCCGTGTCTACTTGGGGGTAAAGGATGGGGAGGAGGGTGAGGATTGAAAAGCTACCTGTCAGCTATTATGCTGATTACCTGGGTGATGAAATAATCTGTACACCAAACCCGTGTGACACACAATTTCCCTATATAACGAGCCTGCACGTGTACCCCTGAACCTAAAATAAAAGTTAACAAAAATTTAAAAATAAAATAATAAAAAATTAAGAAGTCTCACAGAGGTAGAGAGTAGAATGGTGGTGACTAGGGGCTCGGTGGTGGTGGCTGGAGAGACATTGCTCAAAGGATACCAAATTTCCATTAGACTGAAGGAATAAGCTCCAGAGATATATTGTACAACACGGTGACTACGGGTGATCATAATATGTTGTATTATTGATAAATGCTAAGAGAGTAGATGTTAAGTGTTCTCAATACAAAATGATAACTTTGTGGGATGATGCATATGTTAATTAGCTATATTTATTCATTCTACAATGTATATACTTCAAACATTAGATACATGATAGATACATTCCATTTTATCTGTTCAGTTTAAAATAATAAAAATAAAGAAGAAAGACATGTCCAAGTGTTCTGCCTGGGAAGATGGGCCTGAGAGAGTCTTACATAGTTAATCATGTACTATGTTTTTCTGTGCAGGACAGCAGAGGGAGTGGGGCTACCTGAGAGCAGCACATAGTCAGTAAATGGCCTATAACAGCTCTACTTCCTTTCTTGAAGAATCAGAATGGTGAAAGAAACCAGTGTAATGTTTCTCATACCCCTAAGAAGGACACTAAAGTGTTTTAAAGAGAGTTGGATCTGAAGGTGCCCTGTGGTTGGGCTTGAGGGATGACATGAAAATGTTCTGCATGAATCAGCCATTTAGGGCCAGATGGGATGATACGCATCTCAGGAGATGTTCGATGGATACGACATTGGGAAATTCTGAGATTCTGAATTGACTAGGTGTGAGACTCATGCATATTAAGTGCAATTACATAAAATGGCATTGCATTTCTCATTCGGCCAAGCATTGTAACCAGGTATATTCATGTGCCAGCTATTTCAATAGAAAGTGCTAGCTCTCACAACCGTTTGCATTCCAATACAATTTTCTGAATGTAAGAGAAAGAGATATAGTTATAACCAAGGTGTTAATCAATGAGAATAGTTTGCATCTCATCTTCTCTATTCTGCAGAAAGGCCCTTGAAGAGCATATTGCATCATTTTCCTCATGGCCAAGAAAATCAAGAATCACTGATCTGGCCAGGTGCAGCGGCTCATGCCTGTAATCCCAGCACTTTGGGAGGCCGAGGCGGGCGGATCACCTGAGGTCAGGAGTTTGAGACGAGCCTGGCCAACATGGTGAAACCCTGTCTCTGCTAAAATACAAAAAAAAAATTAGCTGGTCGTGGTGGCGGGCGCCTGTAATCCCAGCTACTGGGGAGGCTGAGGCAGGAGAATTGCTTGAATCCAGGCAGTGGAGGTTGCAGTGAGCCGAGATCGTGCCACTGCACTCCGGCTTGGGTGACAGAGCCAGACTCTGTCTCAAAACAACAAAAACAAAAACAAGAAATCACCGATCCATTTGAAAGTCAGCAAATATTTTGTCATTGACTAAATGTAGACCCTAGAGAGTGATCCCCATACACCACACTACAACTTAAGACTGATTCTGTTTCTTAATCATCCTTTGGAGGTCATCACGTTTTTGAACTCTTGTAATAACAGGGGACTTGAACGCATTTCAGACAGCAAACCTCGTCCTGTGTTATCTTATGCTCTGGGAGGAATTAAAAGACAAGGAAGTAAGGAAGAAAGAAAGGAAGGAAGGGAGGGAGGAAGGAAGGGAGGGAGGGAAGGAGGGAGGGAGGGAGGGAGGAAAGGAGAAGAGGAGAGAAGAGAAGAGAGGAGACGATCTCTAAACCTAAATTGGTAGAAAGCTTCACAAGTCTGAATACTTAAAAAGTTAAATTAAGTAGCTAAAGATGTTTTTGAAAAGCATCTGAGCAAACAACAAAATGATTCTGAAAAATATTTGGTAATGTAATAATGACAATGGGTTATTTCTTCTATCCGTGATCTCCTACAATATATTTTAAGCCAGATCACGTTTTTCCTTTGATGAAAACTCCACAGAGTTTTCATCTTGATGAAAATAAAATCCAAATTCCTAATAAGGCCGTACATGATGTGGGCACCTATTACCTCTCTGACATTAATACTTATTCTTCTCATGAATCAATCACTCTGCTTCTATCACACTCCCCAATCTGTGACTCTTGTAACTCACCATGCATGTGATTCCTCTAACCTGCCATCCATATCAGGGTCTTTGCACACTTCTGCTGGAAGGTTCTTCTCTAAAATATCCACTATGTATCCTCATTTTCTTTTCTTTTCTTTTTCTTTCCTTCTTTCTTTTCTTTTCTTTTCTTTTCTTTTTTTTTTTTTTGAGATGGAGCCTTGCTTTGTCGCCTAGGCTGGAGTTCAGTGGTGCATTCTCGGCTCTCTGCAACCTCCGCCTCCTGGTTTCAAGCAATTCTCCTGCCTCAGCCTCCTGAGTAGCTGAGATTACAGGCGCCTGCTACCACGCCTGGCTAATGTTTGTATTTTTAGTACAGATGGGGTTTCATTGGTTGGCCAGGCTGGTCTTGAACTCCTGACCTCGTGATCCGCCTGCCTTCGCCTCCCAAAGTGCTGAGATTACAATCGTGAGCCACCACGCCCGGCCTGTGTATCCGAATTTTCTTAAGGTCACTAGTCAGAAGTCACTTTATTGGAAAGGCTATCCTCCATTTAATGGTGAAGACGTTAAATGGTACTTGTACTTCTTTCCCAAAAAATGACACTTTTATCAGTTATTTTACTACAGTACCTGGAACACGTAAACTTTCAAGAAATATTTGGTGAATGAATGCATGTTAATCTGAATTTAGTATTGCAGTCTTCATTACTAGAAAGCATTTACATGTTTTAACTGTCAGGGAGCAACGCTGGTAAGTGATTAATTCCCTATCAATAAAATGGATAGAGTACTATTCATGCTACATGTTCTCACAGTTGTGGCAAGGGTTATTAAATTGCCAACTGTAGTACTAAACTTATATTAATGTTGTACTCATTAGTATTACTCTTGTTATGTTCAGAGGAAATATGGAATAAAAGTAAGATCATGGGCCTGGTTCAAATCTGAAATTCTGCTACGTCCTAGTTGGGTGATCTAGGTCAAGTTTCTTAACTCCTCTGAGTCTTAGATTCTTCGTATGAAAAATGGAAAAAATGCTAGCACCTACTTCTCAGGATTGTTTTGAAAAACAAATTAATTAATATATTTAAGCTTTTAGCACAGAGCCTAGTACATACTGTGTGTGCAGTAATTACAAACTATTACTAGTGAGTATAATAGGATGTGAAAATTCATGACATCAAACAACTAGAACCGAGATTTATACACACACACACACACACACACACACACACACACAGACATATGTATACACACACACACACACACACAGACATATGTATACACACACACACACACACATATAATTGTTTTTGCAACAGAGTCTAGCTCTGTCGCCCAGGCTGGAGTGCAGTGGCGTGATCTCGGCTCACTGCAACCTCTGTCTCCCGGGTTCAAGCAATTCTTCTGCCTCAGCCTCCTGAGCAGCTGGGACTACAGGCGCGTGCCACCATGACTAGTTAATTTTTGTATTTTTAGTAGAGATGGGGTTTCACCATGTTGGCCAGGCTGGTCTCGAACTCCTGACCTCAGGCGATCTGCCCACCTCAGCCTCCCAAAGTGCTGGGATTACAGGCGTGAGCCACCGTGCCTGGCCTGCAGTAGGATTTTAGAGAGATGTGTTTGTGAGAGAGATTTGTGCCCAAAGGGTTTTATTTTAAATTTTTAAAATATTTATAAAATAGAGACAAGATCTTACTATGTGGCCCAGGCTGGTCTCGAACTGCTGAGCTCAAGTGATCCTCTCTCTTTGGCCTCCCACAGGCGTGACTCACCACAGCCGATCCACTCAAAGCATTTTAACTTAGGGAGGTGAGTGTTGACACAGACAAACCAATGCCATTGCAATATTTTCATGACTTAGATTTCCCGAGAGAAGGGGATATGCCCTACCACACAGGTTCACGGTGGGAAGCACCAGGGCTTGGCTTGGAAGCAGAGGCAGGAAGGAATGAGGAGCCCAAGCAACAGCCTTTATTATTAGGCTTTCCAAGGGAAAGGTCAGGCAGGGCAGGGTGAACAGCTTCACACTGGTAGTTTGAGTAATTACAGTAAGTTTGGAGCAACAGAGACTGCCTCTAGCTGTCTGGTACCCGGTGCTGGGTTGATTTAGGACAGAGAAAATATCAGCTTACTGTGTGAGAGTTAGATAAAGGAGGTGGATGCTTGCATAGGTAGGGTGTGTTCCTAAGTGAGTTGTTACTATTTGTATTAGTCCATTCTCACGTTGCTAATAAAGACATACTCAAGACTGGGTAATTTATACAGGAAAAAGTGGTTTAATGGACTCACAGTTCTGCATGGCTGGGGAGGCCTCACAATCATGGTGGAAGGCACATCTTACATGGTGGAAAGCAAGAGAGAATGAGAGCCAAGCGAAAAGGGAAATGCCTTATAAAACCATCAGATCTCGTGAGACTTATTCCTTACCATGGGAACAGTATGGCAGAAACTGCCCCCATATTCAATTATCTCCACTTGGCTCTGCCCTTGACATATGGGGATTATTACAACTCAAGGTGAGATTAGGGTGGGGACAGAGCCAAACCATATCGCTATTTTTAGGAATCAGCTAGTCCTGGGAGGAGCAGTCTTTCCCCAAGTCTATGAGGCCCCTCAAGCTGTCAAAATACTAGCCTGGCACAGTGGCTCACAGTTGTAATCTCAGCACTTTAGGAGGCCAAGGTAGGAGGATTATTTGAGCCCAGGAGTTTGATATCAGCCTGGGCAACATTGCAAGACCCTGTCCCTACAAAGAAAAAAAAAAGAATTAGCCAGGTATGGTGGCATACAACTGTAGTCCAGCTACTCAGGAGGCTGAGTGGGAAGTTTGAGGCTGCAGTTGGCAATGATCGTGCCACTGTACTCCAGCCTGGGCAACAAAGTGAGACACTGTCTCAAAAAAAAAAAAGTCAAAACATTATAGGATACAGAAAATTAAGACAACATGATTAATGTGTGTGTGTAAGTATGCATTAGCTTGTGTGAATGTATACATGAGAGAGAGAACAAGAGAGAAAGAGAGACTATGAATACCCACAGCTTAGGGATGACTGAAGTAATTATTCTAGCAACGAGGAGTAAATTCTTCAACGTGACCTGCCGGGTGGTTGCTTATCTCCACCTTCCTTCCTTTCTAACATCCTAGTGATTGTTTCTGTCCCACATTCGCGCTATGGAAGTCATGCAAACAAATATAAATTAACAAATAGTATCGTTTGCCTTAGACCTGTAAAGAAAGGTCTTTTGGAGTCATTGCATGAAATTCCAGAATTCTTACTTGGTTGGATTTAACTTTATTTGCAGGAGGAATTTTCTCTGATGGGATCAGTCACTTGTGGTGTGATGTATCTTCATTTTGATGTGGATAGTCCCACATAAAACAATTAAAAAAACAAAAATAAGTAAATAAAAATCTATGTTTTTAAGATTCTATATGAGTGCAGGACATGATCAATGATAAATAAAACAGCCCCGTAAACAGCACAAGCCTCCCGAATTTAACTATAGAGGATTATACAGTAGAATTTTTTGTTATTATTTTTTCTCATCATAATTTCAGAAGTTGGGAGCATGGGGCTGACACAGTGCTCAGTGCCACGGTCATGGGACCAGGGTTCTTTTTTTCCACTTGGCCACCTCTGACATGCTAGCTTTCATTCTTGTGCATCTCACCCCATGGTTGCAAAGTGGCTGCAGTTCCTCCAAGCATCACACCTGCACTCCATGCAGTAAGGAGGGAAAAAACCAAAGGCGGTAAAGAATCCAGTTAGATGATTTGATCCTATTTTAGTAGGAAAGCACAGCTTCTCTGCAAGACCCCACCAGTAGACTTCGGTATAATCCTCATTTACCAGAGGCTGGGGAATGCTTATGTTTCCTATCTAAAATTGATCTCTGCAGCCAGGCATGGTGGCACATGCCTGTAAATCCAGCTACTCGGGAGGCTGAGGTGGGAGAATCACTTGAACCCAGGAGGCAGAGGTTGCAGTGAGCTGAGATGTTGCCACTGCACTCCAGCCTGGGCGACAGAGTGAGACCCTGCCTCAAAATAAATAAATAAGTAAATAATAAAAAATGAAAAATAAAATTGATCTCTGAAAATAGATTTGGTAACGATTTCATATCAGAAGAAAGAAGAAAGGAAGGGAGGGAGGGAGGAAGGAAAGGAAGGAAGGAAAGAAGGGGAAGGGAAGGGAAGGAAAGGAAGGAGGAAAGGAGGGAGTGAGGGAGGGAGAGAAGGAAGGAGGGAAAGAAAGAAAAGAAGAAAACAGAAATGGAGGAAAAAAGGAAGGAAAGAAGAGAGTGAGAAAGAGGGAGGGAGGAAGGGAAGAGGAGGGAGGGAGAGACAGAAGAGGGAGGGAGAAAAGGATAAAGAATGATTAACTTTGCCAAATTACTTTTGTCAATTTCAGATGTGAAAGTGGCATTTAGCCTTGGATCATTTTTAATTTTGTTTGTACCTAATCAGATTGAGGTAGAATTTTAATTTGGTATTCCCAGAATTACCCAATTCCCATCTGGGTCATCATTATTATCTCCAAATATTCTCATGACAAGATTTCTAAAAATGTCTGCAAGTTTGCAGTGAAATTGTGCATTGTTCTTAGAGTTGAAGAAATGCTACTGTTGCTGTGTAATTCTGTGCAGAAGAGTATTATCAATCACTAGAAAAAGCTTTTGAGAAAAACATCTTTAACGAAAAGAGTCCTAAAAGCACCACAAAGATGGTATCATACATAATGCAACTTGTTTTTTAGGTGCAACTGTGTGGAAAGCTCATTGTGTGACTCCTAAATTCTACCCTGAAGGAACAGGTGCCTGCTATGGGAGTGGAATATGTTCATGGTCGGGGGATGTAACCTACCACGACCCACCACTCCTCTTTGACATCTCAAGAGACCCTTCGGAAGCCCTTCCACTGAACCCTGACAACGAGCCATTATTGGACTCCGTGATCAAAAAGATGGAGGCAGCCATAAGAGAGCATCGTAGGACACTAACACCTGTCCCACAGCAGTTCTCTGTGTTCAACACAATTTGGAAACCATGGCTGCAGCCATGCTGTGGGACCTTCCCCTTCTGTGGGTGTGACAAGGGAGATGACATCCTTCCCATGGCTCCCTGAGACCATGGGGACCACGTGTTACCCACCACAAACTTACTGTTACAACGGTCATAGGAGCAGAGCTCACCTGACTCATTCATTCCATTTGGGATAAAAACTGATGGCCCAACCCATTGTTTTATCCTCAGAAATCAGTTCTTTCAAGAGCTCGGTGAAATTAAAGTGGGCCCATAAAACAGTGAACCTGGAGGGGAGCATTTGTTGTATAATTTTTTTCTGGTATATAATTGTGCCATTGCCCAAGGAAAAGAGCAAATCAAGGTGACTTCAGCAGATTCTTGTAGAGCTTTTGTTCCTAGAATTCATGGAAGCATCAGGTCCAATGTCATAAGTTAGAAACTTCTGCTTGCAGATTCTATACCCAGGCATGCTAGCTTTCTAATAAATCATGATAAGTACTTAATTTTTTCATGAAGCAGAGGGTCACATAAAACTTGAAGTAGTGCTATTATAGTCAGTTTGACTTCTTGATTTTCTCTCTTTCCTTCTTTTCTCTTCCTGTCCGATACACATCTGGTTATGAGAAAAAATGCTGGGCTGAAGTTCTTGACTTTGCTTCCTCGTAGCTATATCATCGTGGAAATGTCTCTGTGATTTGGTTTCTTCATGTGTAAAATAAGGAAAACCAGTGTCTACTTCACAGAGTAGCTATGAGGATTACATGCATTAATTAATGTGAAATCGCCTTGTGTAGAATAAGCAGTCAATAAATGTTATTATTACAAATGTTGTTGTAAGCATCATCAATTGCAGTTAATCATGATTCCTTAAACACAAAATAAGAAAAATGGCAAAGAGTCAACATTTAAGAAAAAATAAAGAAACATGGCTAAAACAATTATTTAATTGAAGAAAGACATTTGGCAATACACATAGGAAGCAATTCAAAGCAGGATAAACAAACATAAATCCAAAATTTGAAGCATTTGTGACTGCAGACTACAAAAGACAAAGAAAGGATCTACAGATGGATGCAGGGCAGGTGAGCCCCAAATTGGGGCTTAGCCTGGGAGGGTTCTTGGCTTCCCTCAGGAAATAATTCAAGAGTAAGCCAGTGGTGGAAGCAACAGCTTTATGGAGAAGGTAGTGTCACAGTTCTGTGACCGCTCCTGCAGAGAACAGGAGCTCAGGGCACTGCTGCAGTCATATTTATACCCACTTTTAATTGCATGCAGATTAATGGGCAGTTTATGCAGAAATTTCTAGGAAAAGGGTGGTAACTTCTGAGTGCTCAGGTCATTGCCATAGAAGAGGCCAGTAATGCCCAGATGTTGCCATGGCAACGGTAAACTGACATGGCATGCTGTTAGGCATGTCTTATGGAATGCTGCTTCCACGGTTTAGCTAGTCCTCAGTTTGGTCCTCTGTCTGCTTCTGCTTCTTCTTCTTACCATTCCTGGGCTCAAGCAATCCTCCTGCCTTGGCCTCCCAAAGTGCTGGGATTACAGGTGTGAGCCACCACATGTGGCCAACAATGAATGTTCTTTATTTTATTATACTTTATATTTTGAGATAGAGTCTCACTCTGTCAGCCAGGCTGGAGTGCAGTGGTGCGATCTCAGCTCACGGAAACCTCTGCCTCCTGGGTTCAAGTGATTCTCCTGCCTCAGCCTCCTGAGTAGCTGGGATTACAGGCACACACCACTACAACCAGCTAATTTTTGTATTTGTAGTAGAGACAGGATTTAACCATGTTGACGAGGCTGGTCTCAAACTCCTGACCTCAAGCCATCCACCTGAATCAGCCTCCCAAAATGCTGGGATTATAGGCGTGAGCCACCGTGCCAGCAACAATGAATGTTCTTAATATCACCAGCCTGTGCACTTAAACATGATTTAAAATGGTAAATTTTGTTATGTGTTATTTTACCGTAATTAATTTTTTATTTTTATTTTTTTGAGATGGAATTTCCCTCGGTCGCCCAGGCTGGAGTGCAGTGGGAGATCTTTTCTCAAAAACAAAACAAAACCCCAAAAAACGACCGAACAAACAAATGCAATAACAACATCTTTTGCAATTTTTGAAGTTTGAAGATTACTTATTTCACTCAGAGCTCCCTTGTATTACTTGTCTTTAATGCTGTTCTCAAATTTGTGTGTGTGTGTGTGTGTGTGTGTGTGTGGAGAGAGAGAGAGAGAGAGGGCAGCTAGCAGGTCCTACATCACCCCAAATCCATCATTTTCTCTTTATTCAATTCTGCAGTGGTGCGATCTCGGCTCACTGCAACCTCCGCCTCCTGGGTTCAAGCGATTCTCCTTCCTCAGCCTCCCCAGTAGCTGGGATTACAGGCGCCTGCCACCACACCCAGCTAATTTTTTGTATTTTTAAGTAGAGACAGGGTTTCTCTATGTTGGCCAGGCTGGTCTCGAACTCCTGACCTCAGGCGATCCACCCGCCTCGGCCTCCCAAAGTGCTGGGATTACAGTCGTGAGCCACCTCACCCGCCCCCATTCTGCTATTTCTTATCCCTCTTTACATTGCCGCCACACTGCAATGTAAATGAACCTTTGACCTAAATGAACCAATTAATTATGCCCCCACTTCACTAATGGGGCCAGTAGAGGGCGCTAGACAAACATTTCTCAACTACTCGGTCAATGCGTTCAAGCATGCCACAGGTGTTCTTGCCAGAGACTTGTCATTGATGTTTTCTTGAGCCATTAGAAGGAAATGGCCATGAGGAAAAGACTCGGTTTGTTTTATGTTAATCCAGGGGATATGATGGTAGACAGGTACCAACCAGACATGTCCATTTCAGACAGTCAAAGTAGCCAATCTGTCCTCCACAATTCAGCATTTTTAGAGAAATAAAAAATGGTGCTGAAACATGCAGAGTCTAAAACTGAATGTCTGCTTTTCAAGTTCTTTCTAATTATTGGCTAGGGAAAAATCAGTGTCACTTAACTTCTCTGTAGTGCAATGTCTCAACTTTAAAATGACTACAATAGCAAATGCTTCACAGAGTTGCTGCAAAGATTACATAGATAAATATGCTAAAACACAAGAGGCTGGAACGAGCACTTTAAGATGACAGTAATTTTATTTTATTACAAGAAAGACTGAGGTTGAATTTTCTTAACCCAGAACTTAGATTAGGAAGAAGTGGTCATTAAAATATACCATGCATTATTACTTATTATGATCACCATTCTGTGCAATAGATCACTAAGCTTATTGCTCCTGGGAGGGGATAGATTTATTAACTTGCCTGATGTAATCATTCCACATTGTGAACATATATCAAAGCATTCCATGGTACTCTCTCTCTATATAATATTATATATAATGATATATATAAAATATTATATATGATGTTATATATAAAATACTATATAAAATATTATATATAATGTTATATAATGTATTATATATAATGTTATATAAAATATTATATACAATATATTATATATAATATATAAAATAATATATAATATATATAAAATTTATCAATTAAAAATAAAAATAAAATGCTGACAAAATAAGAGGTGTTAAATGAATGTATAAGAAACATGAGGTAGCTGAAGTAGGAGTCTTACTCAAACAATCTGCCCTGATCTGTCTATCATCCCATGCTGGGACATGAAAAGGCACATATTCAGAGGACTGGGGGAATTGAGAGAGAGTGAAGGACAGACAGAGTCTTCATCAGGGACGCTCCCACACGGGAAGCCTCCTACCATGAACCTTAAAGACGTGAGTTCTGGAAGGTGTCTGAGAAGAGATTTTCTGCGGTTTTGCCAGAGAGCTGGCAACGAGGTGATGGGAGCAAACCCTTCCTTCATTATTATATTTTCCAAAACTCACAGCATTATTTTGGAGAATTGTTAAGGTAGTAGGAGGGAGATTTAAGAAATAGCCCCAGAGTGTCTTTGTGTTCACTGCCCTGCATGTTTGCCAGGAAGAACATATTCCTCAGGTATTAGTCTCGTGCTGCTGATAAAGACATACCCAAGACTGGGTAATTTATAAAGGAAAGAGGTTTAATGGACTCACAGTTCCACATCACTGGGGAGGCCTCACAATCATGGCAGGAGGCAAAAGGCACATCTCACATGGTGGCAGGCAAGAGAGAAAAAAGAGCCAAGTGAAACCTCTTATAAAACCATCAGATCTCATGAGGCTTACTCACTACCATGAGAACAGCGGAAACCACCCCCATGATTCAATTATCTTTCACTGGGTTCCTCCTGCAACACGTGGCAATTATGGGAGGTACCACTGAAGATGAGCTTTAGGTGGGGACACAGCCAAACCATATCACCTTAGGTATGGAGAGACTGAAGAAATGAATGTGCCATTTTTGATCTTTACAGAGGGTTTCAAATTTGCAAATGTTCAAAAATGTTATCCCTCAAAGACCTTTGAGGAAAAAGTTAGTTGATTGACTCCAGCAAAATGGAATGTCATCCAAGAAAGGTGAGAGTAGCCAAGCACAGTGGCTCATGCCTGTAACCACAGCATTTTGGGAGGCTGAGGTGGGAGGATCGCTTGGGTCCAGGAGTTCAAGACCAGCCTGGACAACATAGTGCAATCTTATCTTTACTAAAAATTCCTTTAAAATTGCTGAGTGTTTACTAAAAATTTGTTTAAAATTGCTGAGTGGCACATGCCTGTAGTCCCAGCTACTCAGAAGGCTGAGGTGGGAGGATCACTTGAGCCCAGGACATTGAAGCTGCAGTGAGCTATGACTACACTACTGCACTCCAGCCTGGGTGACAGAGCAAGACCCTGTCTCAAAATACTACTACTACTACTACTAATAATAATAATAATAAAAAGAAGAGAGTACACAGGAAGCAGTGCTGAATAAATAAATGTATAAAACAAAGTCTGAATGTGTTAGTGCACAGTTGTGAAAATAATCTGGAGTTAACATTTCACATGGGAGGTAATTGAAAGAGCAGAGAAGAAAGAGAGAATGAGCATATGTTCATGTTTTTGTTTCGTCTGGGAAGAAGACATAGGTAATGACTATCTTTATACTTGATAGAAAATATAAGCTTAAATACGTGTGCTGACAGGTGAAAGGTGGTTACCACCAGAAAACTAGAAAAGATGTGTACAAGTTTCAGAGCCTTAATGGGAAATGCGTGGATTGAAGAAAACCTGATTCATGCAATCAGAGGTGGGTGGGAAAGAATTACACCGAAGAAGCAGAAAATCTGATATATGTAAAAAAGGGAAAATAATATAAAGTGAAACTGCAGGACTCAATCCAAATATAACCATGATCATAATAAACATGGATGGATTAAAATTCCTTTAAAAAAGATAGGCTTTCTGAATGGGAAAATAAACATAAAATCCAGACATACAGTAGTGTAGGAGGCAGCTTAATTAAAAACAAAATGTTGAAAATAAATGGATGCATTTGATATGATTCTGTTCCACTATCCAATCTAAGTAATGATCAATTATTTTATAGATTGTTCTTCAGTTTTTTTGTTGTTGTTGTTGTTTTTTTTTGAGACAGAGTCTCCCTTTATCCCTCAGGCTGGAGTGCAGTGGCGCGATCTTGGCTCACTGCAACCTCTGCCTCCCAGGTTCAAGCAATTCTCATGCCTCAGCCTCCACAATTGCTGGGAGTAGAGGCACCTGCCACCACGCCCGGCTAGTTTTTGTATTTTTAGTAGAGACGGGGTTTCACCTTGTTGGCCAGGCTGGTCTAAACTCCTGACGTCAGGTGATCCGCCCGCCTCAGCCTCCCAAAGTGCTGGAATTACAGGCTTGAGCCACTGTGCCCAGCCTTCAGTTTGGTTTTGTCCAGTGTTTTCTCATGATTAGACTGAGGTTATGCATTTTTGGCAAAAAAATCATCAGAATTGATGTAAGTTTTCAGTGTGTCATGTTACGGAGTGCATGATGTCTGTATGTCCTGTCCTGGTGATGTTAAATTTCATCACCTGGATTAAGTGGTGTCTGTTGGAATTCTCCACTGTGAAATTATTATTTTTTCTGATCCAGGAAAGGTTAAGCAAGAGTCTGGCACCATTTGAAGTCTAATAAGAAACATTTACTACCTGATTTCTCTGAAGCCTGCTACCTGCGGGCTACATGTGCATAATAAAAACTTTGGTCTCCTCAACGCCTTATCCTCACCCAGACATTTCCTTTCTATTGATTACAGGTCTTTAATCAGAAAATCCTGGAATCCACCTACGACCTGGAAGTTCCTCACTTTGAATGGAATCCCACCTTTCTGGACTAAGCCAGTGTACGTCTCACATGTGTCGATTGATGTCTCCTGTCCCCGTAAATTGTATAAAGCCAAGCTGTCACCCAACCACCTTGGGCACTTGTTCTCAGGACCTCCTTGGGGCTGTGTCGTGAGCCATTGGTTAAATGAATAACTCTTTTCAAATATTTTACAGAGTTTGACTCTTTTCATGGACATTAATTGGTGCCCTACACGTGGGGCCTCAGAAAAGACTCAGAATCCTTGACGAAGTTGCCCGAACCCGGAGCTAAGTTACCCGCAGGGCCATTGGAAGCCCTCCCTGGCTTTAGGTTTCTCCTCCAGTGGAACCGGTGAGTCCTCTGCAGCTCTGGACCTTCCATTTGGTGGATGGTCCTTGGTTCATTCTGAGCTGTTTTTCTACCTCCTTTTTATTTTTCTCCTAGGAAGTTGTTGTATAGGATCCTACTTTACGTTTGGTGGTGCATTCTAAATGGTCTTCTCCACTGCCCTTTCCCCCCCAAATTAATGTCGATTGGCCTGTGAGTACATTTGCGTGAGAGACTGAACTGCCACTTTTGTGGCGTAATTTTGAATTGCCAAATGAGAGGCTGACCTCCTCAGCTTGGAAAAGAAAGGGAGTTTTGCTCCTCCTAGCCAAAAACCACCCCTGGGTGGTAGGGGTTGAGTGGGAGTCTCTGGGGGATTGACTCCTGCCATGATGTGCAGTGACCCTACAGGGAACCGCACAACAAAATTAATTTTAAGAGGCTCATCCAGGAGACAGGTGTAAGAGCTGATCACTTGCTATGTTGAGCCCTGTCAGAGGTCTAGACCTCTGGAGAGAGAAACTCAGACACGTGAAAGGGTAGAAAGACTCAGTGGTGACACACAGTGTAGTCCCTCTCACAGCCAGCACACTTCAATCCACCCTACTAAAACCCAGGCCACAGTTTAGTTCCTCATTTTTAAATAAAAGTGGGAGACATAGCATGTAAGGATGAGGAAAGGCGGAGACAGCGACCCCCATTTGGGCACCCCTTTTGGTTCTCTGCTTCCTCTACTTGCAAGTATTTGTGTAAGTGGGAAAAGCTTGAGGGCATGCCAGGTCAAACAAGAAGCTTCCTGTTACATATTATGTCTGTGCTTGTTCACACTTTAAACTGCTGCACACATTACACCAGAGAAAATTCCAGCCCAAAGGTCAACCTGCAACCAATCAGTTCCTAAGTCCTCTATTTTGCTATTTTCTTTTCTGCCTACTTTAAATCTTCTGTTTACTTTTTGTTCTTTTCTTTTCTTTTTTTTTTTTTTTTTGAGACAGAGTCTTGCTCTGTCACCCAGGCTGGAGTGCAATGGCGCTATCTACTGCAGCCTCTGCCTTCCAGGTTCAAGCGATTCTCCTGCCTCAGCCTCCCCAGTAGCTGGGATTACAGACGTGCGCCACCACGTCTACGTAATTTTTGTATTTTTAGTGGAGACAGGCTCTCACCATGTTGACCAGGCTGGTCTCGAACTCCCGACCTCAAGTGATCCGCCGGCCTCGGCCTCCCAAAGTGCTGGGATTACAGGCGTGAACCACCACTCCTGGCCCTTCTGTTACTTTTCCACTGCTGTTGAGATAGAAGTCACTGTTGGGATCCAACCTTTTTGTTTGTATAAACTGGTGAGTTTGTGTTGATATCTCTTGCTAGAGTTCTGAAGTAAAAGCTATAGGATCTTTGTGTGAGTGTGCATGCGTGTTTAGATGTGTTTATGTACATGCACATATGTGTGCACATACATACATTTTTTACGTGCTTTAGCCCTGAAGTGTCCAATTGGCTTCAAGTCAAAGAGTACTCATAAATTAAATAATAAGCCAAAACGCTTTTCAAGTTCACGTGACTTACATAAATCTTTAATAAATAAGCTGGCTTTAAAATTATTGGTACGATAGTATTAGAAATATCTTAAAAATTGTCAGCATACATGTTTGTTTGCATTTACTGATCAAGCAGTTTCATATTTACCTCTGACAGATATTATAAGGTGTCAAAATTTGCCATAAGGCTTACAAAACTATAAACCCAGCAACCCAGCATGAAACACAATAATCTTTGTTTCTGTACTTTTTGAGAAATAAGACGTTTAATGTTATTAGTGTAGTAAAAAGAGCTAAATCCCAAGTTATCAGTAAAATATCTATATATTTAAAATTTTTGCTTAGGCAAACACAGAAAATTCGTAGACTATAAAAATGGTTAACAGGGAAATAACTTTAAATGATGACTATGAGAGTTTTCACAGATAATCTAGGTAAAAGATTTTATAAAATTAATTAGGTAAATGTAATGAAACAAATGCCTGTAAATAAATATAATTTAGAATCTAAAGTTAAATAATAGATATTCACTAAATGTCTGGGCCATTTTCAATTTAAATAAATTGTATTATAGAAAAACTTTTCTGAAAAATATGTTCTTATTCAAAGCTAAGTTATTTTCATCTAATTCCATGTTTATTTATTTATATTTTTTGAGATGGAGCCTCGCTCTGTCTCCCAGGCTGGAGTGCAATGGTGCAGTCTCAGCTCACTGCAACCTCTGCCTCCCAGGTTCAAGCGATTCTCCTGCCTCAGCCTCCCTTGTAGCTGGGATTACAGGTGCCCACCACCATGCCTGGCTAATTTTTGTAATTTTAGTAGAGATAGGGGTCTTGCCATGTTGGCCAGGCTGGTCTCGAACTCCTAACCTCAGCTGATCCACCCACCTAAGCCTCCCAAAGTGCTGGGATAACAGGTGCAAGCCACCGCACCCGGCCAGATTCTAGGTTTATTTAAGGGTTATTTATGAAATATGGTAAAAGGAACCAAGAAACAAGAGATGTAAAGAAAGTTAGGCTGCGTGCATTGGGTCACACCTGTAATCCCAGCACTTTGGGAGGCTGAGGCAGGCGGATCATGAGGTCAGGAGTTTGAGACCAGCCTGACCAACACAGTGAAACCCCGCCTCTACTAAAAATATAAAAATTAGTCAGGCATGGTGGCACGTGCCTGTAATCCCAGCTACTCAGGAGGCTGAGGTAGGAGAATTGCTTGCACCCGGGAGGCAGAGGTTGCAGTGAGCCAAGATCGTGCCACTGCACTCCAGGCTGGGTGACAGAGCGAGACTACTCCATCTCAAAAAAAAAAAGAAGAAGAAAGTTACAAGGAGGTATTTTTGGTAAGAAATGTTAAAAGAAAAATAATTTTGTATGAGAAAGAATCTTGTTGTTTAAGAGAGATGTTTAGGACAGAACAGAAAATCCAAGCAGGATGTATATGGTCTGTGCAAGTCATAATACAGTCTGTAAAAAAGGAATTCAAAAAAATTTTTATGTAATTAAGTTTGCTATAACTAAAAGGAAATTATAATCATTCTAGGTATTGGACTTCAATAATAAAAATACAGTAATGCCAAAGGAGATCATTGGTTAGAACAAGATTTTCTTAAAATACTGATGTACTCAGTGAAATTGCAAGAAGTTTTTTATTTTTGAATTCCATAATCTCTTCTTGAAATTCTTCAGATGGACATCCTAGGGGTTCCACTTCTGCTGCATCCTGCTTGCCTCAGAGCTTTCCCTCTTTTGAAAAGGCCTGGGATGGTAACTCTCTCCTTCAACTTTTGCTGGCTCCCGTAATTTTTTTAAAATTAGTAGTCTAAAGGAAGAGAGAGAATTTTTGAAAAGAGGCAAGTGAAAAATGTTATAGGATGTGCCTCTATCTGTGTGTCTGTCTATAAGTTTATTTATTGTCTGTTTGTTTGATTGATTTGTTTATTTTGGAGACAGGGTCTCACTCTGTCACCCAGGCTGGAGCGCAGTGGTGTGATCTTGGTTCACTGTTCCCTTGAGCACTGGGCTCAAGGGATCCTCCTGCCTCACCTCAGCCATCCATGTAGCTGGAACCACAGGTGCATACTATCTCGCCCAGCTAATTTTTTGTATTTTTTATGTAGAGATGGGGTTTTGCCATGTTGGCCAGGCTGGTCTCAGTCCTGAGCTCAAGCAATCCACCCGTCTTGGCCTCCTAAAGTGCTAGGATTACAGGCGTGCGGCACCATGCCTGGCCTTGTCTGTAAGTCTCTATCTGTCATGAGGAAGTAATATTTCAGTACCAAATTATATGAAAGAGCTCTAATCAAATGGCTTACAGAAAAGCAAGTGCTTATCAGACAACCAAAAGCTAGCTCAGATGCTTTTAATTGACATTCCTTTAGTAATCTTTGGTAAGACTAATTTGGTAAATTTAATTTCAAAATCCTGTCCAGTGGTTTAAAATCTTAGAGTCACGTTAGATGGGACTGTTCCCCTGACCTTGACCCCCTTCGTGGGCAGGAACTGGAGTGGCTCATGTTACTCAGCCTGCAGTTTGTGGACAGCTATGTGTTAACAGCTCAGTGAAGGGTCAAGGTGACAGCCTTCTGCACCTGTCCTTTTGGACACCGACTTCTTGTTTGGTGTCCAAGAATCATCAGGTCACACAAACTGAAAGATGATGAATGTGGAGGACTTTATTGAGCAGTGGAAGTGGCTCTTGGTGGAAGAGGAGCTGGAAAGGGGATGGTGTGTGAAGAAGGTGATGTTTCTCTGAAGCCTAGCCTTCTCTGGCTGGGCTCCCCTCCAAAACCACACCGTCTGAAGTTAGTCATGTTTATCTGTAGTCTCCAATGCTCAGTTACTTCTCTGCTCGCCACTCAGTAGCTTGTATCCCTGCCGGTCAGCTGCTTGTGTTGCTTTTTTCGTTTTCTTTTTCTTTTTCGTTTTTCTTCCTGCCAGCTGGTCTGGTCCTTATGGGCACAGGATAGGGGGCAGGGCAGGCCAAAAAGGCAATCATCTGGGCAGAGAAACGAGGTCAGCTGCTTTCACTAGGGCCGAGCTTCCAGACTTGAGGTTGTAGTTTAGCCGGGAGCCCAGCCATCCTGTATCAATGTTAGATTAAATTAGGCAATCCTAGGTTTTGCACTGGAAATTAGGGTTACTGGGAGTTGGAATAGTAGGAGAGTAAGATGTATTTTTGGTGAGGTTTATAAAAACACAAAGATGTGGTTTTTGCCAAAGAAAATGTAATGTTTAGAGGCTATTTAAAGGTCACTTTAAAATAAATGGAAAATTATGTAGATAAAACTCATTGGAGAAAGAGAAAAATAAAGAGGTGGGGAATGAGAAACCTTTGACTTTTGGGTGGCCACGTGGTCACACATGGTAATGAAGTGGCATCATTGTCTGGGGTAAATACCCGAGATTCATTGTCTCATGGCCACAGAAAACGAGGACGTGGACACACAGAATGAGGTTGAGAGCAGAAGTTTAGTAGGCAAAAGAAAGAGAAGAGCTCTCTGCAGCAGAGCGGGGTCCTGGAGAAGTGGGTTGCTGCTTCTTTGCTGAAATGCAGCAAGTTTTATAGATGAGCTTGAGGAGGCAGTGTATGATTTACATAGGACGCAAAAGATTGGTTGGACCAGGTGTACCATTTGCATAGGGCACGTAAAGCTGGTTAGGACTAGATGTGTCATTTGCATAGGGCATGAAAAGCTGGCCTAATCTTTTTTTTTTTTTTTTTTGAGATAGAATTTTGCTCTTGTTGCCCAGGCTGGAGTGCAATGGCGCCATCTCGGCTCACTGCAACCTCCGCCTCCCGGGTTCAAGTGATTCTCCTGCCTCAGCCTCCTGAGTAGCTGGGATTACAGGTGCCTGCCACCACACCCGGCTGATTTCGTACTTTTAGTACAGATGGGGTTTCTCCATGTTGGTCAGGCTGGTCTCAAACTCCTGACCTCAGGTGATCTGCCCAACTCGGAGCCTAATCTTTTATTATGCAGATGGACTCTTTACCTGGCTAGTGCCATGTCGCCTGTTTTTTTTGTTTGTTTTGTTTTGTTTTGTTTTTTGAGACGGAGTTTCACTCATTTTGTCCAGGCTGGGGTGCAGTGGCGTGATCTTGGCCTAATGCAACCTCTGCCTCCCGAGTTCAAGCAATTCTCCTGCCTCAGCCTCCTGAGTAGCTGGGATTACAGGCATGTGCCACCACGCCTGGCTAATTTTTGTATTTTTTTAAGTAGAGACGGGGTTTCACCATGTTGGCCAGGCTGGTCTCGAACTCCTAACCTCAGATGATCCGCCCGCCTCGGCCTCCCAGAGTGCTGAGATTACAGGCGTGAGCCACTGCGCCTGGCCTCTGGTTTTTTACTGTACACGTGGTGACAAAGAAAAGGGAAGACGGAGCCTCCATGTTGAACATACCTGGCTTCCAGGTAGCCCTTTCCCATTGGCACAGCTGCCAGCATTTACCCATGCAAGCTTCCAGCTTGCTTATTATCTATGCCTGCAGCTCTATTTTCCAGGCTGCTCTTTGTTAAAAAGAAATGATTTGGGGGCTCCTTTTTAAAAAGGGAAATTCTGCCAAGGACTCTTTTACCCTCACTATCTGCCTGAATAATTTCTTTCTAGTTCCTCTATCAGTAAGGAGATGCAGCTGGCTTGTCTTCAGTCACTAAAGGTCAAAGCCACCAGAGGAATTTAGAGATGGATCCTACTCATAGTCCCAGGGAATTTAGTTCACTGGATGTATAGCAAATGCAAATTAATAAGGAAAAAGTGAACTATTCAGTCCCTTGCTTACTGCCTATGTAGTTGCTAAAACCAAAGTAAAAGAGTGCTGCCTTGGGCGTGAAGGCAGCACCAAGCTCAGATGTGGGTCGGTCTCAGATCAGGCCAGTGACCTCAAAGCTTCCTACACAAGGAAAAATTAAGCCACGTCAACCAAAAGTTACCTCTGAGACCTGTGATTACCAAGAAGATAGACATGTGGAGAAAGGGCAAAACCAAGTTAACTATTAAACCCAGAGGGTATTTACGGGGCTGTTCAATCTTTTGGCTTCCCTGGGCCACACTGGAAGAAAAATTGTCTTGGGCCATGCATAAAATACACAAACACTAATGATAGCTGATGAGAAAAAAAAAAGGCAAGAAAATGTCGTAACATTTTCAGAAAGTTTACACGTTTGTGTTGGGCCACATTCAAAGCCGTCCTGAGCCACGTGCGGCCCGCGGGCCGTGGATTGGACAAGCTTGAAAAGGAATTGGTTCATCTTCTAGATTGGTATCGTCAGCTTCCCGAGTTCCCTTTTCTAAAATGGGTTGTAAGAATGACTACTTTAAAAACAGTATGTTTAATTTTTTTTTTTTTTGAGAAAGGGTCTCATTCTGTCACCCAGACTGGAGTGCAGTGGCATGATCTCAGCTCATCGCAACCTCCACCTCCTGGGTTCAGGTAATTCTCCCACCTCAGCCTCCTGAGAAGCTGGGATTACAGGCACACGCCACCATGCCCGGCTAATTTTTCTATTTTTTGGTAGAGATGGAATTTCACCATGTTGGCCAGACTGCTCTTGAACTCCTGACCTCAGGTGATCTGCCCACCTTGGCCTCCCAAAGTGCTGGGATTACAGGCGTGATCCACTCTGCCCAGCCGAGATGTTTAATTTTTAAATGCCACAGAAAGAAAGAGCATGTTTGGGCTGGTGCAGGGCCCGCAGCTCACTCACTATTAAACACTTGCTGATGAGTGTATGGGACCCAGATGCACAGAAAGTTTTTCCTGAGGAAATGGCCAGCCTGGTGGACTAGGTAAACACCCTACAAGGTCTGTTTATCCTGAAAAGGGGACTGCCCAGCCCTCCCTATAGAATGCCAAGTGGAGCACCCTAGATAAAGCAGCCGATGTGCTTCATATGCAAGCCATGTGGGATTGGCTTCATGATGACCGGGATATTCATCAGCTGAATATGCCCATTACCCAATGTATTAGTCCGTTTTCATGCTGCTGATAAAGACATACCCGAGATTGGGCAATTTACAAAAGAAAGAGGGGTAATTAGACTTACAGTTCCACGTGGCGGCGGAAGCCTCACGATCATGGTGGAGGGCAGGGAGGAAGAAGTCACATCTTACATGGATGGTGGCAGGCAAAGAGAGAGAGCCAAGCGAAAGGAGTTTCTCCTTGTAAAACCATCAGATCTCGTGAGACTCATTCACTACCACAAGAACAATATGGAGGAAACTGCCACCAGAATTCAATTATCTCCCACCAGGTCCCTCCCACAGCAATGGGAATTATGGGAGATACAATTCAAGATGAGCTTTGGGTGTGGACACAGTCAAACTATATCACCGAGGTCATAGTGTGAAAGGAAAATAAATCTCAGGTCCCCAAAATCACTAAGCCAAGGGAAAAGTCAAGCTGGGAACTGTGTCAGGCAAGCCTGCCTCCCATTTGATTCTTAAATAAGACAGCTACAAAGATAAGAAGCTACATACCCCCCTCACAATTTGTGCTTAACGAAATTCCTTGTGGACAAAGGACAGACGGAACTCAAAGTCATCCTTCCAAGGCTCCCCTGAGACAAATGCTTATCTGATAACTTCCTCTGCCCCATTGCTTATGTAAAAGTACAGATTCACGGAGCCAGCCTAAATTGTGTATTCAGTGGAAAGCTGATCAAGGACTCAAAAGAATGTAACCTTTTGTCTCGTGTCTACTTCTAATCTGAAAGCTCCCACTTCAAGTTGTCCTGAATTACTGAACTGAGCCCATGTATGTCTTACACATATTGATTGATGTCTCATGTCTCCCTAAAATATATAAAAGCAAGCTGTGCCCTGAACACCTTGGGCACATGTCGTCAGGACTTCCTGAGGCTGTGTCACAGGTGCACGTTCTCAACCTTGGTAAAATAAACTTTCTAAATTGACTGAGACCTGTCTCAGATATTTTGGGTTCGCAATAGATTCTCAGTGTATTAATGATGTTAGCTGAAGAACTGTGAAGCTCATAAATTTGGAAAGGAAAGGTTTATTTCTATAAATGTTGTGGTTCAAGGGTCCCCTTCTACAAGAGCACCCCAGGTGACATGACTCTTGCAGAATCAAACAATGGTTTGAGAAACCTTATCAAATTTGCAGTTGTAGCTTTCCCTCATGGGTCTTACAGATGCTACCAAAAGACTAGGGTGTCAACGAGAAGAGACAAACTGTAAATTTTTTTAAGAGGTTTATTCTGAGCCAAATAGGAGTGACCATGGCCGCCCATGACGCAGACTTCAGGAGATCCTGAGAACATGCGCCCAATGTGGTCTGCGTACAGCTTGGTTTTCTACATTTTAGGGAGACATGAGACATCGATCAATACATGTAAGACGTACATTGTTTCCATTCAAAAAAGGTGAGATAACTCAAAGTGGGGGATTCCAGCTCATGGATGGACAAGACACAAAAGGTTGCATTCTTTTCGGTCTTTGATCAGAATACACAATTTACATGTGACGGAGGTTGGGGGGTGGGGGTGGTGGGTAGAGGAATAGTGACTGATGCCTGTTCAGTGAATCTGCATGTTTGCGTAAACAATAGGGCAGGGGAATCTATCAGATATGCATTTGTCTCAGGTGAGCAGAGAGGGCTGACTTTCACTTCTGTCTCTCCTTTGACCCACACCTGTGAAGATAAGCCAAGGTGAAATTGAACAGATCTGTTTTAGGGTAAAGATCTTGAGGTCCACAAAAAATTTCTTTGTGGGCAAATCATGAAAGAGGTATGCAGCTTTTTGTTTTGTTTTGTTTGTTTGTTTGTTTGTTTTTGTCTCCATAGCTGTCTTATTTAGGAGAAAATGGGAGGCAGGTTTTTCTGATGCAGTTCCCAGCTTGCCTTTTCCCCTTGGCTTGGGGATTTTGGTTTCCTTGCACTAATTAACAAACAAAATTAATAAATTAACAAACAAAAACAGGGAAGGGAAAAGTGAGTCAAAGGGCTCATGCCAGAAGGGTGGAAATCTTTAGATAATTATTTTGTTATTATTATTAATTTTTCTTTTTTTGAGATGGAGTTTCGCTCTTGTTGCCCAGGCTGACATGCAATGGTGCCATCTCGGCTCACTGCAACCCCGCCTCCCAGGTTCAAGTGATTCTCCTGCCTCAACCTCCTGAGTAGCTGGGATTACAGGCACCTGCCACCACGCCCAGCTAATTTTTTTGTATTTTTAGTAGAGACGAAGTTTCACAATGTTGGCCAGGCTGGAATCTTTAGATAATTGTTAAGAAATAAAAGAAAAGGAAAATTGATGGAGTTAAAACAAAAGACTTTACAACATGATCAAAGGTTGGGTGGGCCACAGGGAGCCCCAACTGGTCCCCCAACATGAAGGGGCCCCATGCCAGTTTTCTTCATTTGCCTCAGATTGGAGAAGTTTAAGAAAACTTGAGGCTGGGCATGGTGGCTCAAGCCTGTAATCCCAGAACTTTGGGAGGCCAAGGCAGGCGGATCATCTGAGGTCAGGAGTTCGAGACCAGGCTGGCCAACATGGTGAAACCCCGTCTCTACTAAAAATACAAAAAAATTTGCTGGGCGTCGTGGCACGCACCTGTAATCCCAGCTACTCAGGAGGCTGAGGCAGGAGAATCGCTTGAACCCAGGAGGCAGAGGTTGCAGGGAGCAGAGATCATGCCATTGCACTCCAGCCTGGGCAACAAGAGCGAAACTCTGTCTCAAAAAAAAAAAAAAAAAAAAAAAAGTTTTAGAGCAGGAATGAAAAGAAGGAAAGTACACTTGGAAGACGGCCAAGTAGCTGACCTAAGAGATCAAGTGTATGGTTGACCTTTAGACTTGGGGTTTTATAGGTTGGCATGCTTCTGGAGTCTTGTGTCCCTTCTCCGCTGAGTCTTCCCTTGGGGTTGGGCTGTCCACATGCACAGTGGCCTGCCAGCACTTGGGAGGGGAGCATGCGCAGTGTGTTTACTGGAGTTGGACGCATGCTCACTTGAGGCGTTCTTCCCTTACCAGCTGAATGTTCCTAGAAGGTTACAGACCAGTTAAACTCCACCGTTTTGCTTCTCAGTGTGCATGCTTGAGCCCACTCACTCACCTCCTGAGATCGTATTGGGAAACTGCTGACCACCAGTTTTAGGTGTTTTCTATTTACTGGGAGACGGCCTTTCCCTGGTGCTGACTGTGACCAATTATTATTTTAGAGAGACACTTTAATAACCGCCTGATGCTCGCCTGACATTCCTGGTGGGGCTGGGGAGAGCCTTTCCTGCCTTGCTCATGCCTGACTAGCTACCTACTGTAACAATAACTGAACTCTTTCTACCGATTTCCAGTGAGAAAATCTATGCATCTATCTATGACCTGCAAGCCCCCACTTTGAAGTGTGTCACCTTTCCTGGCTGAACCAATGTCCATCTTACATGTATTGAGGGGTGTCTTATGTCTCCCTAAAATGCATAAAGCCAATCTGTAACTCAACAACCCTGAGCACATGTTCTCAGGATCTCCTGAGGGCTGTGCTATGGGCCAGTAGTCACTCATATTTGGCTCAGAATAAATATCTTAGAATAGTTTACAGAGTTTGACCCTTTTCATCAGCAGAGGCATACACTCTTGCTATGGGATGTTAACCGAAGCTAATGGAAATAATGGTGTCCAAAAGAGTTCCGTGATGACACATAAATGGTTCATGTAGGACCTGCTACCTGGGGAATGCAAAGATAATATACAAGGAGGGAGCTTCTTTTTCCTCTTCAGACTGACTCTGTAACTATGTGAGAAGATTTTTGCCTTCCAAAGTTATTAGTGTGTTCATTTTTATCTCTTAGGAAAAAAGTGGCAAAGTTGGAGATGGTGTACACTTTCCTTTATTGCTTGACTGAGGTTAAAAATTTGGCCAGGCATGGTGGCTCACTCCTGTAATCATAGCATTTTGAGAGCCCAAGGCCAAAGATAGCTTGAGCCAAGAAGTTCAAGAGCAGCCTGGGCAGCATAGCGAGACCTTGTCTCTACAAAAAATAAAAAAATTAGCTGGGTGTGGTGGTGAACACCTGTAATCACATCTACTTGGGGGGCTGAGGTGGGAGGATTGCTTGAGCTCAGGAGCTGGAGGTTGCAGTGAGCCAAGATTATACCACTGCACTCCAGCCTGGGCAACCAAGCGAGATGCTGTCTCAAAACAACAACAACAACAACAAAAAGAACAACAAAAAACAAAAAAAACTTGTATTCTATTGTCACCCATCAGATTATTTTTAACTAATTTCATTTTAATCACTTACTGTTGAGTCACCTCTGAGATTTTCTATTCCAGTGGCATCCTTATAAAATGAAGCTTCCTTGTCAACTGCACTCGTGATAACACCGAGCTTCTGCTAAGAAAAAGCAAATGCAGAACTCTGTATAACCTATCTCCCATGACAGGGTCTATGCCTCGCTGTATTTAAGCATTCATTTTAGTTTTCAGCAATGTAGTACTTTCACCTACATTTTGTCAAATTCAAACACTTGCAATACTTCATTTATTTTTTCTGCATGTCCTTCATATTTTGGCTTTGCTAGTCCACTTTGGCCAAAAAGCTTTGATTCTTTAAGTATAGGCCTAAATATCCTATCTTAAGCATGGGTGTAATTTTCTTCTATTACCAACAGAGGTTCTTTTATAGTTTTTGAAATCACTGATTAAAAAGAAACAGCTCAAATTATATTCTACTGTAAAAATGATACATTCAGCCTGGGCACGGTCAGTCACATCTGTAATCACAACACGTTGGGAGGCTGAGGCAGGAGGATCACTTGAGTCCAGGAGTTGAGGCTGCAGTGAGCTGTGATCACACCATTGCACTCTAGTGTGGGTGACAGTGAGACCCTGTCTCAAAAACAAAAAAAAAGATACATTCAAAGAAGTCAAAATAAAACAGTATAAAACCTATCTCCCTGATTGCAGCTACCTTGTTTTATGCATACGCCTGCAATCCTTTTACACCTATCACACACTAAAAATGTTTTACAGTTATTGTTATTGCACACAGAAGGCATCTAGGAATGTTTTAAAGAACCTGTCTCTCTGAAGTTCATCCTGCTTATCTAACTTGTCTATCAAGGAAATTATTTTCTTGATTATTATTGCTGAGAAAGACTGGGTGAGGTCGCTACCCCAGAATTAGCAGATGCAAATCAGGAGGAAGTGAACAGGCTGCAAATTAGCAAGTTCTGGCATGGGGTGAGGCAATGGCAGAAAATCGGTTTCCTGGGAACTATGCCCAGGAACTAGCCTGACATTGTGAGAAAGCTCCCAACATTCATAATGAGTTGCATATTAAATTCCAGGGGAGGGCACTGTGGGTAAGATGGACCACATTTGGAAATACACTTTTTCAGACGTTTTATTTAGGGAGAATTTCTGACATGTCCTCCGATAATCTGAACTTCCTTGATTTGCAGTTGTACATTGAGAGATCATTTCTTGGTCAAAATAAATGTTCAGCAGGTGTGAATGCTGTATCCACAACTTTTTTTTTTTTTTTGAGACAGTCTCACTCTGTTGCCCGGGGTGAAGTACAGTGGTGTGATCTCAGCTCACTGCAACCTCTGCCTCCCGAATTCAAGCAATTCTAGTGCCTCAGCCTCCCGAGTAGCTGGGATTACAGGCATGTGCCACCATGCCTGGCTAATTACAACTTAATTTTTAAATTTGGGCAGATTTACAAAACTATCAAGCTATTACCCTGCAGCATCCTTAGCCCTAAGCTTGTCACTACTTGTAATGTATTTTTATTTTATTTATTTATTTTTTGAGACAGAGTTTCACTCTTGTTGCCCAGGCTGGGGTGCAGTGGCATGATCGCGGCTCACTGCAACCTCCACCTCCTGAGTTCAAGCGATTCTCTTGCCTCAGCCTTCCGGACCACAGGTGCATGCCACCACGCCTGGGTAAATTTTTTTTTTTTTTGAAATGGAGTTTCGTTCTTGTCATTCAGGCTAGAGTGCAATGGTGCGATCTTGGCTCACTGCAACCTCCACCTCCCAGGTTCAAGCGATTCTCCTGCCTCAGCCTCCCAAGTAGCTGGGATTACAGGTGCCCACCACCACACCCGGCTAATTTTTGTATTTTTAGTAGAGACAGGGTTTCACCACGTTGGCCAGGCTGGTCTCGAACTCCTGACCTCAGGTGATCCACCTGCCTCGGCCTTCCAAAGTGCTGGGATTACAGGCATGAGCCACTGCACCCAGCCTACCTACTGGACTTTTTTTCGGAGACACACTGTAGTTTCTCAAGAAAGAATGCCTGTTCCTGGTCCCAGCTGCACACTCACTTTACAGTGTGTGCTGTACTTGGTCAAGTGTATTGATATTGAAACACAAGCCAGAGTGGATGGACCTTGGTCATAAATCATGGGGCAGCTCTCCTTCACTGTCAGATAAAATCCAAATTCTCTATTACTACCTCCAAGGTCCCAGCATTGACGATCTGTTCTTTTCTTCCTGAAGGGACATCACCCCCGGTTCTCAGGGTGTCTCCTCACAGGCTTCTTACAAATGCCTTTCCTCAGGAATGTGGCTCCACAATGACTTTTTTTTAATTAAAAAATTTGCAGCCTACAATCAGCCTCCTCAATTATTATTATTATTATTAATTGTTATTATCATTACTTGAAATAGGGGGAGAGTCTCACTATGTGGTCCAGACTGGTTTCAAACTCCTTGTCTCAAACCATCCTCTTGCCTTGACCTCCCACAGTACTGGGATGACAGGTGTGAGGCCCCGCACCTAAGTGTCCTCTTAAAACCCATGAAGTCTTTCAGGGCTGTCTACTTTTCTCTATGGAATTCAAATCGCTAAGCATTCATGAAAGTTTAGATAAGGTGGAAATAAATCCAACCTTTAGGATGGATGCATGAAACTGCTCTCTCTTTTTTTTTTTTTTTTGGTAGAGTTTTGCTGTTGTTGCCCAGGCTGGAGTGCAACGGCACGATCTCGGCTCACTGCGATCTCCGCCTCCCAGGTTCAAGCGATTCTCCTGCCTCAGCCTCCCGAGTAGCTAGGATTACAGGCATGTGCCACTACGCCTGGCTAATATGTTTTGTATTTAGTAGAGACAGGGTTTCACCATATTGGTCGGGCTGGTCTTGAACTCCTGACCTCAGGCGATCTACCCACTTCAGCCTCCCCAAAGTGCTGGGATTACAGGCATGAGCCACCACATCCAGCCAAAACTGCACTTCAAATCCAATCTTTGGCTGGGCGCAGTGACTCATGCCTGTAATCCCAGCACTTTGGGAGGCCAAGACGGGCAGATCACCTGAGGTCAGGAGTTCGAGACCAGCCTGAACAACATGGAGAAACCCCGTCTCTACTAAAAATACATAATTAGCCGAGCATGGTGGCACATGCCTGTAATCCCAGCTACTCGGAAGGCTGAGGCAAGAGTATCACTTGAACCTGGGAGGCGGAGGTCACAGTGAGCCCAGATCGCGCCACTGCACTCCAGCCTGGGCAACAAGAGCAAAACTCCGTTTCAAAAAAAAAAAAAAAAAAAGAAAAAATCTAATATTGTCCCCAATTCCTACTTTTGGGAGTAAACTATGCCTATTTCAAACTATTGCTGGACAAGATTGCCTGGTTTCTGCTTCCCCTTATCCCTCTTGTTCAAGTCAACCAGTCAGGAAATATAAAGAATGATCAAGGAAACCTCCAAGTTAACACAGAAATACGTATATATGGTGAATGCTGTCTGCAGACAGCTTATGGCCCCATGGTACTAGCCGTCATAGCACATGGCAAAGTTGTCCTATTGACTCTGCTGTCAGCCCCTGCGTGGAAGACCAAATAAAGGTGCTGGGACAGAAGGATGAAAAGGAATCCTAGGATAAATATCTCATCTTCATCGTCCCTGGGTTGGATAATTCTGAGGGTCTGTCGTTGAATCTCAGTGTTTCTGCACAGGACTCAGCTTCAATAGCCCAGTGGCAAGCTGCTTCATAAGTACAACCTCTACTGGCTTCCTGCCTTTCCCTGTCTCTCTTCCTCTTTCCCTGACCAATGCTCCCTCAATTACCTCCCTAATAACCTACTTGGACTTAAGGTTTGAAAAAGAAATGCGGCATCATTCTTTTTGTCTTAAATTTTTAATTAAAAAAAATTTTTTTTCGAGATGGGATCTTGCTCTGTTGCCCGGGCTGTAGAACAGTGGTGGAATTACGATACGGCTCATTGCAGCCTCAAACCCTTTGGCTGTAGCAATCCTCCCACCTCAGCCTCCTGAGTAACTGGGACCACAGGTGTGTGCCACCGTGCCTGGATAATTTTTGTAAAATATTTTTTGTAGAGACGGGGTCTCACTAGTTGCCCAGGCTGGTCTCAAACTCCCAGGCTCAATCAATCTGCCTGTCTCAACCTCCCAAGGTGTTGGGATTACAGGCGTGAGCCACTGCGCCGGGTCGCACCATCATTCCTATTTTTTTTTTTTTTTTGGAAATGAAGTTCCCTCTGTCACCCAGGCTGGAGCACAGTGGCGCTATCTCGGCTCACTGCAACCTCTGCCTCCCGGGTTCAAGTGATTCTCCTGTCTCAGCCTCCTGAGTAGTTGGGATTACAGTCATGTGCCACCACACCTGGCTAATTTTTATATTTTTAGTAGAGACGGGGTTTCGCCCTGTTGGCCAGGCTGGTCTCGAACTCCTGGGCTCAAGCCATCTGCTTGCCTCAACTCCCAAAGTGGTGGGATTCCAGGCGTGAGCCACCACTCCCGGAGGAAGCATCATTCTTAATTTCAATGTCTAGTCTAGACATTTAAAAGAATTGAACATATTGGATCGTATCAAAACAACATCTTGTTGAAGAGAATGACCCTCTCCACCCAACCTGAAACAGATGGAGGCAGTGCTGACTTTATCTCAAATCTTAAACAAAATCTGCTTTACTCAATTTTCTTGTAGACAGGACGACTGCTTTATTAGAAAACGGGAGAACATTGATCTTTTTCTATGATTCTCTTCCGATCACCCTAGGTAGAATTCCTTTCACTTTCTAACCTGTGTCTGTTTCAGCCCAGGATACATTAAGCTTGTTGTCTGTGACACTTTATTGAACTTTTTAATAGCCACGACTGACACTGATCCTCTCTGCTGAGAGAGGAGCTATTCTGATTCCATTCATTGTGACTCCAAAGTCTACCCTGGAAGTCAGATGCTCAGGTGGGATTTTATAAATATTCCATGAACAAATGAACTTTGGCTTTGGGGTAAAAGAGTGGGTTGCCCATCATTTGATAGATCCCTGGATATTTTTTCATAAAAAACACCCTAGCAGGTTGCTTATTGCAAAATGACATGTGTCATATCTTCTCTGGAGCTGAATATTGTTAAGCAAAATTTATATTAATGAGAAGCAAAAAACAGTTTGTTTGTTTTGCTTTGCTTCAGCAAGAATTATCTGTTGCATCAGAAATGCAGGGAGCACTTTTGCTCTTTATTAGCGTTTTTTTCCCCAGAAACTCTGACATTACTAGGACACTTGGTCATCTGTGATCTGCTTAAAAGCTCCCTTCAGCTCCTGGAAGAGTGGGTGGTTCTGATTCTCTTTCGGTGAGATGGTTTATGGAGCCCTCTTCATCCCATAATTCTGAAGAGTAACAGGCAGAACGTCTTATTAGGGGGCAGCTGAAATCGTCTAGGGAATGTGGCTAGGGAGTGTCGTCATCTTTACATCAAAGGCTATGCACAGATAACACGCCAATCCTGATTTCACCCATGAGAAAAGTGAACTCCAAGAATTTCAGGAATGTAGACGTGTCGATGATAAACATTGCATTTATTACAATTTCACTTTATTTCCTAGAAGAGGGGACATTATATTTCCTGGCCAGATGCTACCCTTTGAAAGAAATGCAAACTTTGATAAAATAGACATGCTATCAATTTCCTTAGGGGAGCTTTCTCTTCACTGGGTCACTATACCCAGCATGACAATAAAGTCTGCCATGTGTTTCTTGTCCCACTGGAAAAAATACATAGAAAAGCTATGTACAAGGACTGTATTAAGATTCATCTATGTCTTTCAGAGATGGCAGGCAAGTGCCATTTCTGAACAATTTGGGTGAAGTCAGACACATGCACCTTACCCCGACAACCACTCAATGGACAGCAGAACATTGCAAATCATGACCTGTAATAGGACTGTCTTTGACTTACACAGCTCAGGAAACAACACTTGGTTTGGTCAAAGGTTTGTTCCTTTTCATTTTGTGTTCTAGTGTTTTCTTTTCCTGCCCTTATGACAGCTGTGTGCAATGGCATTATTGCATTAAATAGACACGACTGATTAGGTAGCATGAACCATAGTTTAGAATTTGGCTAAGTGTGGCTATGTTACTGTTTGTTTTTTCTTTTTCTTTTTTTAGGAGATAGGGTCTTGCTGTGTTGCCCAGGCTGGAGTACAGTGGCTATTCAGGCATGTGATTCCACCACTGATCAGCACGAGAGTTTTGACCTGCTGCATTTGTGACTTAGGGTGGTTCACCAGGCCTTAGGCGGCCTGGTGGTCTTCTGCTCCTGGGAGGTCACCATGCTGGTGCTGAACGCAGTGCAGATACTTGATCAGCCTAGCGCACCATAGCCCAGAACTTCTGGGCCCAAGCCATCCCCCACTTCAGTCTCCGGAGTAGCCGGGACCACAGGCAGGCTACTTGCTGTTTTTGTCAACATAAAAGGGAGTCAGAAAAGGCAGAACATATCAAGATCAGTAAATCTAGGCTGGGCCTGATGGCTCACACCTATAATCACAGTGCTTCATGAGGCCAAGGCAGGAGGATTCTTTGAGGCCAGGAGTTCAAAACCAGCCTGGGCAATATAGGGAGACCTTGTCTCTACAAAAAAATAGAAAATAAAGAAATTACCCAGGTGCAGTGGTGCATGCCTGTAGTTCCAGCCACTCCAGAGGCTGAGACTGGAGGATCTTTCGAGCTTAGGAGGCTGAGGCTGCAGCGAGCTCTTATCACACCAGTGCACTCCAGCTTGGGTGACAGAATGAGACCCTGTCTCTAAAAGAAAAAGAAAAAAAGAGATTAGTAAATTCTTTAGAAACCAAGATTTTACCACGAGCAGTTGCACGAAGGTGGAAAACCTTTCTGTGATTATAAGTAGGGATTCTGAAAGAAGTCCTCAAAGTGAATACTTATTCCATGGAGAAACAGAATGAATTGAGAGAGTCCTGGAAGCTGGGAGGAGAGGAATCTGTAGAAAGCAGAGTCACTTAACTAATTCACCAATGAGACTGCAAACCGATGGTCATGGAGCTGCCATGGGAATCTGAATTACAGTCACTTTTATTCTTTGTATTTTATTGTTTGGGTTGAAAATGCGGCCAGGCACGGTGGCTCATGCTTGTAATCCCAGCACTTTGGGAGGCTGGGGTGGGTGGATCACCTGAGATCAGGAGTTTGAGACCAGCCTGACCAACATGGTGAAACCCCGTCTCTACTAAAAATACAAAAATTGGGATTCCATTCCAAGATGGCCAAATAGAAACAGCTCCGGTCTATAGCTCCCAGCGTGATCAACACAGAAAACGGGTGATTTCTGCATTTCCAACTGAGGTATCTTGTTCATCTAATTGGGACTGGTTGGACAGTGGGTGCAGCCCACAGAGGGCAAGCCAAAACAGGGCAGGGCATTGCCTCACCTGGGAAGTGTCAGAGGATTTCCCTTTCCTAGCCAAGGAAGCTGTGACAGACTGTACCTGGAAAATTGGGACACTCTCGCCCACATACTGCACTTTTCCAATGGTCTTAGCAAAGAGCACACCAGGAGATTATATCCTGCACCTGGCTCGGCAGGTCCCACGCCCACAGAGCCTTGCTCACTGCTAGCACAGCAGTCTAAGATCGAACTGTGAGGCAGCAGCCTGGCTGGGGGGGTGGGCATCCGACATTGCTGAGGCTTCAGTAGGTAAACCAAGCGGCCAGGGAAGCTCGAACTGGGCAGAGCCCACTGCAGCTCAGCAAGGCCTATTGCCTCTGTAGATTCCACCTCTGGGGGCAGGGTATAGCTGAACAAAAGGCAGCAGAAACTTCTGCAGACTTAAACGTCCCTGTCTGACAGCTCTGAAGAGAGCAGTGGTGCTCCCAGCATGGTGTTTGAGCTCTGAGAATGGACAGACTGCCTCCTCAAGTGGGTCCCTGACCCCCTTGTAGCCTAACTGGGAGACACCTCCCAGTAGGGGCCAACTGACAACTCATACAGGTGGTGCCCCTCTGGGACGAAGTTTCCAGAGGCAGGATCAGGCAGCAATATTTGCTGTTCTGCAATATTTGCTGTTCTGCAGCCTCCACTGGTGATATCCAGGCAAACAGGGTCTGGAGTGGACCTCCAGCAAACTCCAACAGACCTGCAGCTGAGGGACCTGACTGTCAGAAGGAAAACTAACAAACAGAAAGGAATAGCATCAACACCAACAAAAAGGACATCCACAGCAAAACTCCATCTGTAGGTCACCAGCATCAAAGACAAAAGGTAGATAAAACCACAAAGATGGAGAGAAACCAGAGCAGAAAAGCTGAAAATTCTAAAAACCAGAGTGCCTCTTCTCCAAAGGGTTGCAGCTCCTCGCCAGCAACAGAACAAAGCTGGATGGAGAATGACTTTGACGAGCTGACAGAAGTAGGCTTCAGAAGGTCGGTAATAACAAACTTCTCCGAGCTAAAGGAAACATTCAAACCCATCACAAGGACGCTAAAAACCTTGAAAAAAGATTAGACGAACAGCTAACTAGAATAAACAGTGTAGAGAAGACCTTAAATGACCTGACGGAGCTGAAAACCACGGCATAAGAGCTACGTGATGCATGCACAAGCTTCAATAGCCGATTCGATCAAGTGCAAGAAAGGGTATCAGTGATTGAAGATCAAATGAATGAAATAAAGTGATGAGAGAAGTTTAGAGAAAAAAGAGTAAAAAGAAATGAACAAAGCCTCCAAGAAATATGGGACTATGTGAAAAGACCAAATCTACGTCTGATTGGTGTACCTGAAAGTGATGGGGAGAATGGAACCAAGGTGGAAAACACTCTGCAGGATATTATCCAGGAGAACTTCCCCAACCTAGCAAGGCAGGCCAACATTCAAATTCAGGAAATACAGAGAACGCCACAAAGATACTCCTCGAGAAGACACATAATTGTCAGATTCACCAAAGTTGAAATGAAGGAAAAAATGTCTGCTCTTTCAATGTTTTTCCTACACTGTCTCAGGATTTCTGAAATGTCTGATCATCTCAGGGTGGCTTATTCACATTTAAGATTAAATCAGGCTGGGTGTGGTGGCTCATGCCTGTAATCCTAGCACTTTGGGAGGCCCAGGTGGGTGGATCATGAGGTCTGGAGTTCAAGACCAGCCTGGCCAATATGTTGAAACCCTGTCTCTACTAAAAATATGAAAATTAGCTGGTCCTGGTGGTGCAAGCCTGTAATCCCAGCTGCTCGGGAGGCTGAGGTAGGATAATTGCTTGAACCCCAGAGGCGGAGGTTGCAGTGAGCTGAGATTGAGCCACTGCACTGCAGCCTGGGTGACAGAGCGAGACTCCGTCTCAAAAAAAAAAAAAAGAAAAAGATTACATCCAACACATACTCGTTGAGAGCTCTGTTTGACTCTTCTTATTGAGGGACCACTGAATGTCAGTATCTGGAAATAATTTTTATGAGGTCAGTCAGTTTCTCAATAGAAAAATCCACCAATGTCATCTCAGGGTGCCATAACCTAGTGTTCTGGGAAGAAGAAATTGATAGACACATAGGAATCTCAGTATGCACGTCTTCACTTCATCCTTTTTTTTTAATCCACTCTGGATCTTGCCACTGCCAGCCAGAGTTAGGTGTCTGAAAGTCTAGAACTTCACAAGTTCAACTTTCAGAAGGAAAACATTTAGTCTCTTATCTGAGAGGAGCAGAAAGTGGAGGGTAGCAGAGGGAGACCTGGAAGTCTATCACCTATAAACACAGACTTTCAACAACTCTCTCTGTTTTAATTCCAGCTTTCCATACCTGTCTTCTGCAGTATCTGATGCCTCAAGACCTGACCTATCCTGGCTTCCGTGTGGCAAATTGTCTCACCTCCTTTTATGTCTGCCCCATGTTGACATTTTTAACTTCCTCTACTTTGCTAAATCAATCGCTATCCTTCCATCACTTTCAGGCTTCTTTTGAAAATGTGCTCTGGCCGCTAGAACATTGGATACGTGATGGCAGGAATTTTTGTCTGTTCAGCTTACTGATTTGTTGTCAGCGTTGAGAAGAGTACCTGGCGCATAGCAAGGCATCCCGGACATAGTTGCAGAAATGAATGAATGTTGAAATCTCTTTTGGGCCAGTGACTTCTCTTATTTTCTTTATCCTTGGGTTTTATACAATTTTTATTCCTTTACAACCATTGAAACAATGTTTTTGAAGAGACATGGTAAACATGAGAAGTTAATCCACCATATGAATAAGAAATAGAACTTTTCTTTTTCACGGTAACTAAATCAGACCTTCTGAGTATCCTCTTGAAAGACATCAAAGGAGTTCATTTTCCTGACTCCTTAGGAGTTACATCCTTAGCCCAATCTGGCCCTTGCTGCTTTCCAGCCATTCTAACTTCTATTCTTAATACTGTATTCATTCATTCATTTATTTATTAACTTATCCATTCATTTACTCATTCCTTTACAGTTACTTACTCATCTATTTTAGAAACACTTACTGAGCACCTACCTTGTCAAATATCTTTGCCAGGTGCCAGGTATATAATGATAGGTCCAGTACAGGCCACACCATTGAAGTGTTCAAACTTCCAGAAAGGAAACCAGCAAAGGGTTGAGAGGCCCTCCAACTCTGTATTTTTAGTGAGCCTGTGCTCTAAGGATAAAATTGAGATTGTGTCCAGGTCCTTGTTCGCAAGAGGACTCTCGGTGGTTAAATGGAAAGGTTCCCTTCTAAATAAATGCATACACACACACACACACACACACACACCCCCCACAGACAACCTTCTTCCACCAGTATTGTTGACATACACTATTTTTAGACCAAGAAGATACTGTTCCTCAAGTTACTATACATTTTGATGGAAAAAGAGCAAACAGAGACCATGCCAAAAAAAACCAATTTGGTACAAAATAATGGATTGAAATTCTGGCAATTTACTTTAGAGAAAGAAAAGAATAATGAGTGGTTCTTCCTAGTTATACACCCAAATAATCTCCTGCCTGTTCCCATCGGGAGCCCATGAAGTTGAAATTTCCAGCAAAGTGCAAAAACTAACAGACTGTTTGGAAAACATCCTTGCTGCTGGAAGAATTAGAGAATAATGTGTAGACAAATGAAAAAGGAAATGAAAGCAATGCCTCTACAACAGTAGCTTTGTTTAAGGTATCTCTCTATTTGCAAGGCTGCTCGAAAAGACTCACAACCACAACAAATCACAGATTTTCTAGACCTTGTGCTGAGTATAGAATAGGTTCAGTGGAGAGAAGATGTTTAATATGAGAACAAAACCTGCTTAGGTAGCTCCACCCTAAATCTTGCACCATACAAATAAGAAGAACATCCAACAAAGTCACTAACACTGAAGCCAAAAACTCTGAGTACTCGTATTATCAATTATTTATTAATTTATTCCTTAACAAACCTTTATGTTTCATTTTAGTGAGACAGTGTGGAAAAATGGAAAAAGAAGGAATTTGGAGTCAAACAGAGTCAAATGGTCTTCCACCACTTGATGGTGTGTGATTTGTAGCTAATTATTTGAACTCTTTGAACCTTGATTCTTCCTTATGTTAAAATGGAGATTATAGTAGCTTTGCTGTTTTTCTGGTTTGTTATGAAGTTTATATGTGATAATGCATGTAAAAGTGGGCCAGTAGTAAATATATTTGTAACTGACATTTTATATACACGGCTAGTACAATCAATCTGCAATAATAGTTCCCAAATGATTAAAATCCTAATAACTTAGGCCCTGCATTTGTCAGAGTTCTCCAGAAAAACAAAACAAATAAAAAACATATATAATAATATAAGATTCTTATATATGTAATAGATTTGTAATATAAGATATTTATATATCAGCCTCCAAAATCAAATGAGTCAATTCCATATTTTATTGTGAGAAGTCTCACAATCTGCTCTCTGCAAGCTAGAAAACAAGGAGAACCAATGGTGTAAATTCGAGTCCATGTTTAAGATCTGAGAACCAGGAGTGCTGACTATGTAAGTCCCAGTACAAGGGCAGGAGAAGACTGATGCCCCAGCCCAATCAGTAAGGTGGAGAAACAATTCTCTTACTCTGTCTTTTTGTTTTATTCAGGCCCTCAATTGATTGGATGATGCCCATCCACATCAGGGAGGGCAATCTGCTTTACTCAGTCTACCCACTCAAATCCATCCCAAAACACCTTCACAGACAAACCAGCATAATATTTAACTAAATATATGGACACCCAGTGGCCCAGTCAAGTTGGCAATTAAAATGGACTATCATAGACCCCATCTAAGCTTCAGGTATAAACCTCAAGAATGGAATTGCTGTCTTTATAGTGTAGGTGCTTTGCAGGATGTATTAATTTGGAAAAGATGATCATTACTTTCTTATTACATCATTTATCACATTAGTGTTATAGGTCTGCTTAGCGTTCACCTTGGCTCTGAACTCTGCTCATTGCTACTCATAGGAACTCCTCAGACTTCCTGTCATTGATGTCTTATGTCCTCCAGGCTCCCAAGCTTTATCCCTTCATTAGGGCTTTATTCCATGCTTTTTTTTTTTTTTTTTTTTTCCAACTGGTAGAATTCATGCAGTAAATTGAGCTTAGCAGTCAGTAAAAGTAGAAAGCTAAGGAAAGTAGCACTGACTAAGGAATGAGGTCAAAGATATGAAGGTAAACAGAGATGTTTGTTACTTTGTAATAAAGTGAATCAAAATAAAGAACAGAGAGTCAATAAAATAAGGTAAATGATCAGTACTAGGATGTGCAAGGAGATTGTAGAATATGTGTTAGGTGTAAGGAATGTGAGAGGCATTTACAGCCACTACCTAACTTGAAACTCACAATTGACCTATGAGGGATGTACTGGCATTATGTAGCTGCAGTCTTCCTACTTAGGAAATAACCTTCCATAACACAGTGTCAGTCTCTAGATAACTCAAAGGCAGGACACAGACAGAGGCAGTGTAATAAAATGGAACAATGAACTTGCCTTGAGACCTGACTTTTATTCCCAGGTGCATCATATTTGCTGCTAGGGGGTTATTTTGGACAATTTTCTAACCTCTCTGAATTTTCGGTTCCTCATGTGGAGAACCTGGATGCTATGTCATGCTTACCTTACACTGCTGCTGTCGATCTCACGTGAGGTGACACGCTGCTATCATGGTTAAAGCTGTGAGCTCTATGGAATAGGGCTTGGCTTCCAACCTGGAGAACTAATTGTGTGACTTTGAGCAAATGTCAGCCACCTACATCTTTCAGTCCCCTTTTCTCTAATATTACGATAATAATGGAAACTTCCACTAGATTGTGGAAGAATTAAATTAGATAATTTATGTAAAAGTGCTTCTGACAGGGCCTAGTTAACACTTTTCTATGAATTCTTTTTTTTTTTTTTTTTTTTTTTTTTGAAACAGAGTCTTGCTCTGTCACCCAGGCTGGAGTGCAGTGGCTCGATCTCAGCTCTCTGCATCCTCCACCTCTCGGGTTCAAGTGGTTCTCATGCCTCAGCCTCCCAAGCAGCTGGGATTACAGGTGCCTGCCATGACACCTGTCTCATTTTTTTTTTTTTTTGTATTTTTACTAGAGACGGGGGGTTACTAGAGACAAGACCAGGCTGGTCTTGAACTCCTGACCTCAGGTGATCCACCCACCTCAGCCTCCCAAAGTGCTGGGATTACAGGCGTCAGTCACCACACCCAGCCCAGTCTTCCTGTAATAACTCATTTAGCTAGTAGAGAAAGAACATTTTAAACAGGACACTATCCACTATACAAGTGTACGAAATTATTCTTACTAAAACAATCTAACTTTTATGTATTCCGTTAATGGGTTGTATTCTTTACAGTATTAGCTTATAAAGAAGGTTTATATACACAATGTTAATTAATTGGTTTACTAAGTGACCTAGCTTCCAAATTTCTATTGATGAGAAACCCCTCACACAAATATGAATTTATTTAAATGTGTCATTACATAGATGTAGTTGACACTATCCCAAAGTCATTTCTGCCAAGCTGAATCTTGCCCATTAATTGGGACTGAATGGTGTACTGGTTAGCAGGGCAATTGAAAAAGACTAATCGAGGCCTCAAAATCTTCTCTAGAACTTCTGAGAAAGGAAGTGGCATAATTGCACACCAACAATGCTTCCTCTCTAACAGCCACCAAAACAAACAAAATAAATATACCTCCACGAAGACCAGGAAAAGTCACAAGGACATACTAGAACCTCCAGATAATATTACTGTTCAAGAACAATCCAGTTAGACCAAAAGGAGAGTGGATACAACAATTCAGACTCTGCAGGTTTTGAATGCCATATATAACTGATTTTCTTCAGTAAGTACGTGGAAGAAGTTATTAATATTTCCAGTGATAGGTCTCAGCTTAGAAGGCTGGGGAGGGAAGCAAAAGCAAATCATACGAAATAGCACACCCCGCTTGCTTTGTATTCCTTGACCTCAGCTCTCTACAGGGAAGGGAGGGCTAGAGGAACAGCCACATGACTAAATGCATCACCATGTTTTTCCTGGCCCAGCTTCCTAAACAGAGTCTTGAGGCAACTCTTTTAGAGCTACGAGTCAGGGGTTACTGTGTAGAAAACAATGTACTGACCCATAAAACAATTGATGATTATAGAATATACGCACACACACACACACACACACACACACCCTTGAAAAATGAGCAAAATGGTTTATAAATAATTACAATGTAATATGTTATAAATAATTACAACATAATGGGGCCAATATCCCCAAAATTTCAAATAGAAAATGAGGAGACAGGGTATGAACACAGAGGAACAACTATGAATATCTGTGTACGGGCAGCTATTCTTTCATCTTTTCTTCAGGTTATAGTAGAAAAAAACTGCCTTTCTTAAGCATGCACCAAATTCCTTTCATCTTTCATCTTCTAAGGAAATTAACTTTTTAAACATTCACCCTTTTTTATCTCCAGTTATGTCATTGATCTGTCACATCTCCATATAAATATGCTAACATATTTTTCATCTTAACCTTTGCTTCTCTCCAAATCCCACCAGCTACTGCCCTATATCTTTCCTCTGTCTTAGCTGAAAATTGCTTCACAGACAACTTCCCACTGTAATTGGAATTCTGTTCCTTCCAGCCCTCTGAAACTATTCTCACAAGTTCATTAATAATATTTCTATATTTCTCAGTCTTTTGATCTATGGCCACTTCTCATTGTGCTATGAGCAAACTCAGCCACTCCAATGGATTCAGTTACCATTGATGAAATGTTTCAATACAAGCCCATAGAGGAATTATCAAAGTATCTAGAAGTGCATGATAGGGGAGAATACGTAGTTTGAAAAACACATATTACAAGTAGCAATCATTTTTAATATAGAATATTGAATATAAACAGTAAAAATATGAGATAGTAGATAAATAAAGTAGATTAAGGAAGATCACAAGAGTTACTTATTTAGAAAGGGTGAAAAACAATAATACTAATGAAAAGAAGTTCCAAATCCAAATTACCATTTGGACCAATTTCTTAATCTCCAACTCTTATACTGAACTGCCTCGCAGACATCCACTTGAAAATCTCACTAGCGCTTCCAACTCAACTGTTAAACACGAATTTATCTTCTCCCGTGGATCTGGTTTCTCCTCCTGTGTTCGTCAATATAGTGAATTTCAAGACTGTAATCCCTGTTACTCAATCCAGAGCCTTGGGTATTACGGTAAAGTGTTTTCATTCCCCATTCTCTCACATGAAATCACCAAATCTATCATCTCTTAATATTACTTGCATAAACTGTTTTCTATACTTTCTTGACTTTAACAGCTTTATTGAGGTATAATTAACGTACCATAAAGGTTATGAATTATAAATTGCGCAATTTAATATTTAATTTATGCAGTTGTGCAATCATCATGAGAATCCAGTTATAGAACATTTTCATTGCCCAAAAAGAGCCCTAAGTCAGTTGGGCTTAAGAGCCCTTAAGTCATGGCTGGGGAGACCTCACAATCACGGCAGAAGGCAAAAGACACGTCTTACATGGTGTCAGACAAGAGAGAATATGAGAACCAAGAGAAAGGGGTTTCCCCTTATAAAACCATCAGATCTCATGAGACTTATTCACTACCACAAGAACAGTATGGGGGAAACAACCCCTACGTTTCAATTGTCTCCCACCAGGACCCTCCCACCAGACATGGGAATTATGGGGGTGACAATCCAAGATGAGATTTGGGTGGGGACACAGCCAAATCGTATCAATTATTATAACCATTTTATAAATGTAAAAACAAACAGTAGGTAGAAGAGTAGGGAAATCCAGATTTTGAATCTTTGCCCCTCTCTCTCTCTCTCTCTCTCTCTCTCCCATTCTCTGGCTAGAGAGGTCATTCCTTTAACCAGTATAATTGCTACATATTTTAAACTGTTTCAGAGTGTGGAAGACAACAACACTTTTCTAATTGTTTCATTAAGGAAGCATAATACTAATACCCAAATGAACCTAATGGCAATAATGAATGCAGAGAAATCTACTGAAAAATATATCTTAACACAAAAGTCTGAAATAAAGTATTTGAAAATATTTGTAAAACTAATCCAACAGTATATCAATAAAATAATATATAACGATGAAGTGGGAGACATTCTAAGAATGAAAAGCATTCAAAATCAGGAATCCTGTAAAGAATTATGTAAATATAATTTACCATATTAATAAGCCAAAGGAGGGGAGAAATATGGCCATTCCGGTAGATGTCAATGAGGGAATTTATAAAGTTAAACCTTCATTTAAATATAAGTGCTTTCTTGAAATGTGTAACATATGATTCAAATTAAAAGCCTTATGTTTAATTGTAAAAATAATTGAAAAATTTAAAATTTATATATGAAGAAAATTAGGATGTGGCTTTTGACAGTTATATAAAATTGCTTTAAAATTGATAGATTTTATGCTGTATATGTGTATAACATCACATTTTATACCTTGAATATATACAAAAAAATATTTTTTAACAATTGCTACATAATACATTTAGAAAAGAAAAGAAAAAGCCCAGGCACAGTGGCTCATGCCTGTAATCCCAGCACTTTGGGAGGCCGAGGTGGGTGGATCACCTGAGGTCAGGGGTTCGAGACCTGCCTGGCCAACATGGTGAAATCCCGTCTCTACTAAAAATACAAAAATTAGTTAGGCATGGTGATGTGTGCCTGTAATCCCAGCTACTTGGGAGGCTGAGGCACAAGGATCGCTTGAATCTGGGAGGTAGAGGTTGCAGTGAGCTGAGATTACGCCACTGCACTCCAGCCTGGGCAACAGAGTGAGAGTGTGTCTCAAAAAAGAAAAAAAAAAGAAAAGGGTAGAAAAATTTTACATGTTTGATATGAAAGTGACTGTAAAATTAATATATAATGTCTAATATCTTCCTTTCATACCAACAAAAAGCTAAAATGAAATGAAAAAGCCCATTCACACAAGCAGTCAAAAGCAAAATGAAAAAACAATAACAAGGAATAAATTAAATAAGGGATGCATGAGCACTAAATGAAGAAAACTACCATATAAAACTTGACTGGGAGAGATTAAAAGAAAAAGGCCTGAATCAAAGTAGAGAAACATAGAAAAGGCAGTGATTTAAAGATATCAGTTCTTCCTGTGTCTATCAAGAGATTAAAATGAGATATTTGACCTTTCAAATTGATAACAAAAACATTAGCCAAAAGAAAAGAACATAAGGAAATCTGCTGTCAGGGATGTCATGGAATGTGGGCATATTTATGCACACTGTTGCAAATGCAAATTTTTCTAGCTTTTTGGATGGGCAATTAGCACTGTGCTTTCTTAACAACTTAAATATAGGACTCAAACTAAAAACAGCATATTTAATCATAAAAAATAAAGAAAGTTCAAAATTAATTCCAGAAACAAGTGAAGGATGCTTACTGTTACTAAAAATTCTTTTGGCCGGGCGCGGTGGCTCACGTCTGCAATCCCAGCACTTTGGGAGGCCGAGGCGGGTGGATCACGAGGGCAGGAGATCGAGACCATCCTGGCTAACACGGTGAAACCCCATCTCTACAAAAAATAGAAAAAATTAGCTGTAGTCCCAGCTACTCAGGAGGCTGAGGCAGGAGAATCGCTTGAACCGGGGAGGCAGATGTTGCAGTGAGCCAAGATCGCACCACAGCACTCCAGCCTGGGCGACAGAGCAAGACTTCATCTCAAAAAACAACAACAAAAAAATATTTTGAGAGTACTCTAATGTTTTTGGAAAAGACAACATCATTTTTTTTATACATCAGAAATGAATGCAACTGATAGCAAAATTAGTATATAATTATAATATCGTTCTTTCATTTAAAAAACAAGTTAAAAATATTACTGAATGGGATTCCGTGTGTGTGTGGATCTCAACTCAATAGTTCCAAAGTGTACCTGGAGGGTAATAATATGGAAGAATATCTATACAAAGACCAAGTAAAGTAGAGTAATGGCAGGGACCTTGCCCACTAGACATTAAAAACTACCCTAAATGCTCTTGTAATTCAAAAGACGTTACCCAGATGCGCAGGCGGAACAATATGGCAGATTAGAGGGTTTAGACATTTAGACATATATCTAATCGTATATTGTAATTAAGTATGTATTGAAGATAACATTTTCAATCTTTGGGTAAAAGGTAGACTAATCAATAAATCGTTTGGGGAAAACTGTTTACTTACTTGGAATAGTAATAATAACATGACAAAGTCCAGCTAACATTAATAACATGCTTAATATGTTCCAACATTTGCTCTAAATTCTGTGACCCGTTATTTTCATCACAAACCTGTGAGTTAGGGAGTATAATTGTCCCTTTTCACAGATTAAAAAAAACAGGCTTCAAAAGGTTAAGTGATTTTCTTCAAGGTCACTTGGCAATTAAGTGATGGAGCTCAGACCTTAATACAAGTCTTTCTTATTATATAGCCTAACCACTAGTTACTAAGCTTGATGACAGTACCTCACTCCAAAGCTCTCAAATCAATTCCAGATAGATCAAATATTTAAATGTTAAAAATTAAATTACAGTTGAAGGAGTTATGTATGAATGCTTTTTATAATCTTGATGTAGGTCATGCCTTTCTCAACCTCACTAGCATACCAAGAACTCCTAAAAAATGATAAATATGATGACATAAAAATGTAAGCTTCTTTTTAGCTAAAAAATACCATAATGAGAGTTAAAAGGCAATCTGGGAAACATATGTGTAATACATTTGACAGACTAATTTTCTTAATATTCAAAGAGCTTGTATAAATTTAAACTAAAAAGATGAGTAACATTTTTTAAAACTGAGCAACAAACATGAAAAGCCAATTAAGAATTGAAAATGCCAAAATAAGAATTGAAAATTGTTAGTAAAAATGAAAAGATGTTCACCTTCACTATTTATCAAAAATGTAGATGAAAATGAAGTTTTTTTTACCCTTCATAGTGATAATTAAGAAAATATTAACAAAGCTGGAGGAGCCTGAGGTCTCCCGCTGTCAGGAAAGGTGTATGATGTGGGCATATCTGTGCACTGGTGGGAATGCAACTTGTCCCAGCCTTTCCAGAAGGGGAATTAGCATTGTGCTTCAAAACTGTTTAAATTAAATATTATTTGGCTTAACAGATCTTGCAGAAATATTTCTGAAGATGATAGCAAAAAATGCATAAAGAGTTTGCACCAGCGTGATCACTCCAGCATTGTTTTATCAGGGAAGCTCTGCTAACAAACCACCTAAATTCCAGTCAAGAAAAGCATAGCTTAGGAAAGAACTGTAAAGCCATGAACCATTCATCAGCTATGAAAATAGTGATGTAAGTGGAAATAAAAAGGCATTTACGAGACATTCATGAGTAAAAGTAGCAAAGTAGCAGATAACATATACATTATGGATTTATATGTGTAAAGGCGTGTGTGTGCACTTGTGTGCACATATATGAATGTATGACTAAAATAATCTTGACCTTCATGTTCTCTCATTAAAGTCTATTTCCAGTGTTTCTCATTCAAAGAAACAACAGTCGGCTGGGCACAGTGGCTCACACCTGTAATCCCAGCACTTTGGGAGGCCGAGGCAGGCGGATCACCTGAGGTTGGGAGTTCGAGACCAGCCTGACCAACATGGTGAAACCCTGTCTTTACTAAAAAATACAAAAATAAGCCGGGCGTAGTGGTGCATGCCCGTAATCCCAGCTACCCAGGAGACTGAGGCAGGAGAATCGCTAGAACCCGGGAGGCGGAGGTTGCGGTGAGCCGAGATGGCACCATTGCATTCCAGCCTGGGCAACAAGAGCGAAACTCCGTCTCAAAAAAAAAAAAAAAAAAAAAAAAAAAGAAACAAAGAAACAACAGTCTATCATTGCCAATATGCACAAAGCAACTTTATTTTTCATTTCCTACTTTTGAAAATGTGCCAGAGTGGAAAATATATTCATAATGCACAGAAGAGCTTATTACACAACTTCTTCCTCTTTTTGTTTATCTCTGTCTCCCTCTAGATCTTCAGTGCTTCTTCAATTCATGTAATCAAAAGTACGGCCTTAGAAATATCTGGTACATTGTGTATTATAGGTTTAGTCACCATAGGGAATGAAAGAGAGAGTAGATTCTCACTCCCAATGTCTTTCCCCAAATTTCCAGGGTCAAAGCTTATATTGAATTAACATGGCAGCTCCTCCATTACTCAAGTATGGGTAGCAAAGAAATGGAATAGAGTGACTGACAGCAGTTAATCGAAAAAAAAGTTCTGTGCAGATATAACTATGAAGATAACTACAAACAAAAATATATATTCTTAATCAAATCCTCCTGGTCATTTCTCAAGGAAAAATATATTAATTTGGGTGCATTGTAAGACTCCCTACTTTGCAACTTTCTTAATATAAGAGTAGATTGAATACCATCAGAAACAAAGCTTCTAGCACTTTCCTGTAAAACTTTCCCATATGTACTGTAAGGACTTAGGGCATGTTAAAGATTTGTGCTATGATATAGAATTGCTTGAATTATCTGTGTACATTTTTACATGCTTTTAGACCAGACCTGAATTTTTTAGACCTGGACACTATTGGTAACTTGAACTGGATATTTTTTTTTTTCCTTGTTGGGGATGAGGGTCTGGACTGTGCATAGCAAGACCATTGGCCAAATCCCTGACATGTACCCATTAGATGCAACTAGTATCTCTCCCTGTCTCCTCTCACCCCAGGTGGTGAGAGCCACAGATGTCTCCAAACATTTCCAAATGTGTGACGTGGGACAAAATTGCATCTCACTGAGAACCAGTGGAATTGACAGATTCTTTACACGGCACCAGATTGCAATAACAAAATGGATCATGTCAAAAGTAAGCACAATAATGTTGAAGCTCATACAATAAATACATATTTATTTATAAAATTCATGAAAGGTTGATCAGATAAAAAATCATGAGAAAAATGTCATTATTAGAAAAAAAACAAACACTGATAAAAATGTTATCCAGAACTGAAAAATGCAGCTATCAGGGGTAAGGAACTGACAGAATTCAATTAAATCTAATTAGAAATATTCTCCAGGGCAAATAGAAGACTACTTAAATTTATGTTTTAATCATTTTTGGTGTTTTTTTTTTTTCATTCTTCAAGGCAGAATATGCTTAAGCTCATACTGGGCTTATTTCTGTATAATTCTAGAATGATGAAATGAATCAGAGAATTGCATAAACTCCCTGGTGAATTCACCATCTGCCCATGCCCTCTGAATATTTCCTATGACTGAAGTCACTGAGCAAGTGAAGTTGAAGGCATAGCAGAACAGAAAGAAACAATGAGAATAGAAAATAAAGAGAACATGCAAATATCAAAACACTTGCTGATTTAGGAGCCCATACTGCAGTCTTGCTTTGGGGATATTTGTCAATGTGCCCAAAGCTTCCTCCAGCTTCAGAAGTACTTCTTGCTGTGATGAAAACCTTTGGTGATACACATTGCCATCAGATTCATCTTTAGCACAAAGAGCTAGCTGAATTAAACAACAGCAAAAGAAAAAGAAAGTTCTAAAGTAATGCTACCATTGTTGAACTGGCCAAGCCATACATAAAGAAAAACTTAGAGTACACAGACCTAAAGTTATATTATTGTTCAAATGCTGGCTTCGACAGTGATTTCCAAGTCACTTTCCTGTGACGGTTGCTTAACCTAATCAAATACCTTTAACAGGCCATCTGTCCATCTACCATCTGCAGAAATACATGGAAATTCTTAATTCCCCATCCTTTGTGAAAAATTTTCTTATAGCTAAGAAGCCTCATTAAAGATCTCTGTGCATTTCATAAAAGCAATATGTTTGATAACTTAAAATGCAATCCAATGTGTATTTTGATTGGTGTCAATATATTGGCTAGGATGCTGTGAGAATGTAATCACACATAAAAATTGGAACAAATAGGTGAGAGTAGGATCTTAAATCTATCCAAATTCGTAACTATCATATAACTTTTATTCATTAATGTTTTCTTCATTTCTGTCATGTTCATATGTAGAACACGATAGTATTCATGTATGCTTAAGATAGCCAATGCTCTTCTTAATAAGCTACAGCCAAAAACCTATTTACTTCTCAAAATTCCCAGCTTAATTCTGACTTGAACAAAAAAGATGGAAGCACATAAGTAAACTCCACTTCAACAGAGAGACACCTTTAGGCGAGGCATGAACAAAATTAGTTCTGACTATATTGATCCAAACAGAAAAAGGAAGAGTGGAATTGGTCACACACAAAATTCTTCATTGCTCCATAGACCACGGCTCATCAAACTAAGTTCTCTGGGCTAAATTCAGGCCACACTCTGTTTTGTAAGTAGAGTTTTACTCTAATGTAGTCATGCCAATTAATTTACATATTATCTACAGCTGTCTTTGTTCTGTACAGATAGAGTTGAGTAGTTTTGACAGAGACATTATGGTCTGCAAAGCCTAAAATATTTACTATCTGGCCCTTTGTAGAAGATAGTTGTCAATTCCTGGCATAGAATATCAAAGGGAAGGGTCTGTAGAAATAATCCAATCTTCTCATTTGAAGAAGGCAGCAGAAAGTGAGCCCTAATGGGACCACGTAGCTTGTCTAAAGTCACACATCTTATCAACAACAAAGTAGTTACTAGATGCCAGGTTTCCTGATGTCCTTTGGGAGAAATGGATATTGCCTCCCAGAATTATAGCTAAGGTTCACAGTTATTCAGAGTTCATATTTCAGCCTCTTCTATTATTATAATTCACAAAAGTTTTTGGTTTTTTAGATAGAAGAGTGAAAAGACAAGTCTGTGCACTAATGGTTCTTTGCTTTTTTCTGGAGATTAGATGAGACAATGTACATATATGTGTAGCCCAGCTCCCAACCCAAGTTAATTTCCTTTCTACCTTCATTTTTCCAGATGAGGAAACAGGTTTGACAGGTGGAGTGACTTGTACTGAGGACATATATGCAATAAGAGTTAAAGGTAGAATTCACCTTCCATGTTTAAGATTCCGAGTTCAGTCTTCATTCTATAATGCTAAATAAACAATTTGAATACAGATTATTAGGATTTAGGAATCAGTTGAATTAATGGTTTTTCTTTGTGCTGCTTATGAATGGTTTCTTAACTAGGAATGTCAAAAGTCCTCTCTCTTGCACTGTAATGTCCTGTGATGAGAACAGGAAGCAGAGAAGCACCCACATAACTGTAAGTTGTGGTGAGCATCTACATTCCTGTGCTTTGCACTTGTTGTAGTTTCTAAAAGTAAAGTATCCTGTCTGTAAGCAATAGCAAGAGTAAGTTAATGCATAATGAATGATCTAAATGAAACAAATCTCACGTGGAAATAGGGGGTAAAAAACCAACTTCCTTCACGCTGCTGGCTCTCGCTAAAGCCCCTCTCTTCTACTTCTACATACTCCCCTGTGTCATTGCATGCATTTTAGAATGATGGATCGCTTTGCACAAATGTGGACCAAGGCTTAAGTGTAGAAGGCAAGAAAACTAGCAAAGATAATACGACAAATATTCAGTGGAGAGAAAATGAGGTACTGAATTAAATGAAAATAAAGCTAGAAAAGATGAACTTTTTTGAAGATATTAACCCAGTAAAAACATTAAATCCTTTCTAAGACAACATGGTGGTGAGGGAGTGATAAGCCAACAAAAATTAAAGATAAAACCCACACAAATTTTCATTATGACATTGATAGAAATGGTGGAGAGGTACAAAGAAAAGTTAACGATGGCTATCAGTTTCCTAGCGTTGCTGTAACAAATTACCACAAACTTAGTGGCTTAAAATAGCAACAACGTATTATCATACAATTCTGGGAGTCAGAAGTATTAATGGATCCCATTGGACAAAAATCAAAGTATTTTGATTTTTTCCTTTTGAAGACTGTAGGGGAAAATCTGGATAATTTGCTATATTCCTTTTTGCTATATTCCTTTTGAAGACTGTAGGGGAAATTCTGGATAATTTGCCTTTTCCAACTTCCAGAGGCCACCCACATTTCCTGGCTCATGGCCCCATTTTCCATCTTCAAGCCAGCAATGTCAGACCATGGCCTCTCACAGTGCCATCTCTTTAATTATCTTTTATTCTGCATGCTTATTTCACTTTTAAGAACCCTTCTGATTACTTTGGCCATACCCAGATAATTTTCCGATCTATTGATTAGCAACATTAATTCCGTCTGTAACCCTAATTCCTCTTTGCCATGTAATGTAACAGATTTATAGACTACAGGGATTAGGACATAGATATCTGCAGGCAGGGTCCACTTTTCTGCCTACCAGAGTGACTTCTCAAATTCTTACTTGGGCAATTGAGATATCATTGTAGTATAAAATATACATTTCATGCTGAATCAAATCTAGAGTTCTGATAATGTTCTATATGGCTCTCTATGTAGTTAAGGACTATGACCCTGAATATAGACTGAATTTGAGTAATGTTACTGCCACTTAATAGTTTGGTAAATACATATATATGTGTATACATATATATATGTATACATATATATGTGTGTGTGTGTGTGTGTGTGTGTGTGTGTATATATATATATATATCTCACAGCTTCGATTTCCTCATCTGTAAAATGTGAAAACCAGCTATCTCTAACAAATAAGAGTTATGGTGAAGATCAAATAAGATAATGATACAGTGCTTAGCCTAGTGTCCCACTCAAAGAATTTTAGATACTAATGAGCACTGAATAGTAATGCAGGTGAAGGAAAGTTGGGATTTAATTTTTAGTATATAGATTTCAGTTATGTGAAAGACATCCAATCCCATCTCCTGTATTATTTCATTCGCACACTGCTATGAATAAGTACCTGAGACAGGGTAATTTATAAAGAAAAGAGATGTAATTGACTCACAGTTCCGCATGGCTGGGGAGGCCTCAGGAAACTTATAATCGTGGTGGAAGGCAACTCTTCACAGGGAGGCAGGACAGAGAATGAGTACAAATAGGGGAAATGCCAGACACTGATAAAACCATCAGATCCTGTGAGACTCACTCACTATCATGAGAGCAGTATGAGGGAAACCTCCCCCATGATCCCATTACCTCCACCTGGTCCTGCCCTTGACACATGTGGATTATGGAGATTACAATTCAAGATGAGATTTTGGGTGGGGACACAGCCAAACCATATCATCTCCCTAGAACATACTTTTCCACTCACCTAGAGGGCCATATTATACTTTCTTTTCTCTTTTCCATTTTTTAAAAGCTCTTTGCCTATGCTCATCCTCTGCAAAAGACAGAAACAGCCAGAATTTTCCAAAGCTCTTACTTCTTCCTCTAGACACCCACCTGTGACTATGGCCATGTATTCTACCTTCTTTCTTGTTGCTATGTGTAATTGTCCATAATCCTGACTAACTACAGAGCTCACTGCCATTTACACACTAGATTCCGTGCCTTATTGCCTATTCAAGCAATAGCCCCTTTCTCGTCTGCATCACCAAATTCTTCCCTGCTATCATTTGAATGTGTTCCCAAAGTTCATACGTGGAAAACTTGGTTCCCAGTGCAATAGTGTTGGGCGGTGGGGTGTAATAAGAGGTGATTGAGTCAGGAGGGCTCTGCTTTTATGAATAAATTAATGTCATTATTACTGGAGTCAGTTAGTTATCATGAGAGTGGCTTAACCTCACCTTATCTTGCCTTTCTGCCTTTCACCAGGAGATGACACAGCATGAAGCTCCCTGCCTAGATGCCAGGGCCATGGTCTTGGTCTTCCTAGCTTGCAGAACTGTAACACAAATAAATTTTTATTATACATTTTCCAATCTATGGAAATTGATTATGGCAACATAAAACAGACCAAAAACAACACCTCTCTGCTAGATCATTGCCTTTAGTATACAAACATTTTAATAGTGCTCTCATTGTGTTCACAAAAAAGCTCCAACTGTACCTCATTTTAACCTGCAACAAATGCCCCATTTTCTTTTTCTCTTGACAGAAAAACTCCTTGAAACAGCTGTCTGTATTCCTTGCCAGAATTGTTTCTCTTCTTGTTTTCTGTTGAACTATCCAAATAAGCTTTTTACCACACCACTCCACTGAAACTGCTCTTATCCCAGGTTGCCAAATAATATTTCTATTGCTAGATGCAGTGATTATTTCTGTCTGCGTCTTATTTGAGCCATCAGCAGGATATGACACAGTTGATGACTCCTGATTTCTTAAAATACTCTTCTCACCTGGCTTCTAAGACATCACACTCATTTTGTTTTCCCTGCGTTTTTGACCAGTCTTGCAAGTCTCTTTTTCTAGTTCTTCTTCATACTCTGCCCCCTACACATTAGAATATTTCAGTTCCAGTACTTGAATTATTTTGCTTTCCTGTCTAGTTTTACTCACAAGCTGATTTTATTCAGTCACATGACTTTAGACATTTATCTGTTGATGACTTCCAGATTTATGTCTATAGTCTAAACTGAAATGCACATTCTTATATCCAACTGCCTAATCACCACCACCACTTAAAGGTTTAACAAGCACCTTAAAACATCCAAAAATGAGTTTTTGACAATCTCCTCTAATCTGAGGATTAATGTAATACAAGTATCAATCAAAATTTAGTCTGTTAGTCTTCCCTATCTACTCTTAGTCTTTTCTACAGTGGATGGTAATTCCAAATTTCCTGTTGTTTAGGCCGAAAACCTTGGACTAATTTTTTTTTTTTTGAAATGGAGTCTCGCTCTGCTACCTAAGCTGGAGTGCGGTGGCGCGATCTCGGCTCACCACAACCTCCGCCTCCCAGGTTCAAGCAATTCTCCTGCCTCAGCCTCCCGAGTAGCTGGGACTACAGGTGTGCGCCACCATGCCCGGCTACATTTTTGTATTTTTAGTAGAGACGGGGTTTCACTATGTTGATCAGGCTGGTCTTGAACTCCTGACCTCATGATCCACCAACATCGGCCTCCCAAAGTGCTGGGATTACAGACTTGAGTCACCGCGCCCGGCCTGGACTAATTTTTAATTCCACTTTTCCTTTCAAAATGTGCATTTAATCCATCAACAATCCTGTGGATTCTAACTTCAAAATATACGCAAGTGCTGACAACTTCTCGCTATCCCTACTCATACTATCCTGGTTTCAGCCACCATAGTCTATGACCTGGAATATTGCCAGTAGCCTCCTAGGTTTTCCTGTGTCTACAATTGTGCTCTCAGTCTGTCCTTAGCATACAAGCTATAGTGATCCTGTTATATCCTGTTAATCATAAGTTAAATTACGTTATTTCCTCTCCTAAAAACCCCCTCCATGCCTTGCCTGTCTCATAATAATTAAAATCCAGAATGTCACATAGGTTCTATGTCAATAGTGCACCAGCAATTGCTTAACAGCCAGTTTTATATTAAAACAAAAATACTGCATATGGGTGTGAGTGCTGTGACACCCACCAGTATACATATGCACACATATTTATATTTAAGGTTTATTGTTTTAAAGAAGTACTAGCATACAATTTACAAATATTACTCAAATATACAACACTTTTTTGAAAATATCAAAGAACCTATTGATTCTTACAAAATGCTTTTATTGAATTTTGCCAAACTCTTGTTTCCATAACCAAACTATGGCTGCAGCTGATGAATGTGTTTAGTTTCTTTTCTTTTCTTTCTTTTTTTTTATTTTTTATTTTTGGAGATGGAATCTCCTCACTCTGTCACCCAGGCTGGAGTGCGGTGGTGGGATCTTGGCTCACTGCAACCTGTGCCTCCCGGGTTCAAGTGATTCTTCTGCCTCAGCCTCCCGATAAGCTGGGATTGGATTACAGGCATGCACCACCAAGCCCAGCTAACTTTTGTATTTTCAGTAGAGATGGGGTTTCACCATGTTGACCAGGCTGGTCTCGAACTCCTGGCCTCAAATGATCTGCCCGCTTTGGCCTCCCAAAGTGCTGGGATTACAGGCGTGAGCCACCACGCCCGGCCATGTGTTTAGTTTCCACATAAATGTTGGTTGATATTTGTATGTGTTTTAACGAGTAAGAGGAAAGTGAAACAACAAAGATATATGTTGGAACATCACTGGTTCATCAATGAGAGGAATAGCTTCTTCATTGAATCAGATAGTAGTTTTCAAATAGTGGAAGGATATTTTCTCAGTTTTTTACTATTCACAATGCAATGCCTACAGCCATGACACCCTTTTAGGTTTACTCTGCATTGTTAACATTTTCTCCAGCATATTTTTAAGTGTAGATGATCAGCAAAACAATAAACTAGCCCTTATTTGCAGCATTTTTAAGTTTCCCTAGTGTAAATATTCCCACCATGGTTGATTTCAATGTGATGTCACTAAATGCAGGAATATTACTAGATTTTTTTAATGCTGCACTGCCATCACACAGATAGATACAATAAATCTATACAAGCTGGAGTCATGGTTACCTGTTATAGGACACATGTTCAAGGTCATTCTTCTGTACAGGAGTTGAACTGCTCCCTGAGAAATGGTAGCTGGATAATAGTAAGAGATTACAGATATAATTGCAAGGTGTCAGAATCAACCTAAGAACTTCCTGTGACTTTGATTGAAAGGTTTGAGGCTTAGGGGTATTAGAATATCTATAACTACAACACAATTTTACATATCTGGAATTTGAACCTTTTATGTTTTCTCCAAGCCTTTGTTAAAGTCTGGTTAAATTGTTTCAACACAGCCTCATCTTACGCTGTAGAGAACTGAAGAAAAGGCCTTTTTCTATACTTGTGGAAAAACAGTAAAGGGAAGAATGGCAGCTGAGCAATGGAAGCAAGTTAGGAGCTGGCAGTAAGGAGATAACAAGCTGGAATCAGACAACTGGTTGAGATAAAAAATGAGAACAAGCTGGATGCGTGAAACATGGACAGATTCCTTGGGGATTTCCAGAGATACATGAGGAAAGGAACTTGGTAGAAGACAGAGCTAGTAAAATATTGATAAATATTAACTGTATCATCTTGTGATGATAATGGTGCAGAGAAATTGGTACCTTTGAATACTGCTGGTAAAAGTTCACAGGATTTTTTAAGAGAGGAAAATGATAATATTTATTAAAAGCTTAAGGAATTTATACCTCTGGACTCAGTAATTTCACTTATAAGAATGTATTTTAAGGAAATGTTCAGAGAGACACAGACTTACGTACAATATTGTTGATAATAGCATTATTTATGAGCAAAAAACCATGAAAACAGCCAGGTGCGGTGGTGGCTCACGACTATAATCCCAGCACTTTGGGATGCCGAGGGGGGCGGATCACTTGAGGTCAGGAGTTCGAGACCAGCCTGGCCAACATGGTGAAACCCTGTCTCTACTAAAAATACAAAAAATAGTCGGGCATGGTGGTGCACATTTGTAATCCCAGCTACTTGAGAGGCTGAGGTGGCAGAATCGCTTGAACCCAGGAGGTGGAGGTTGCAGTGAGCCGAGATGGCGCCACTGCACTTCAGCCTGGGTGACAGAGCCAGACTCCGTCTCAAAAAAAAACCCCACAAAACCATGAAAACAATTTAAATGCTATGCAGATGAGACTAGTAAAATAAGATATGGCATATCCATATAATGCAATACTACATCGGTATTATAAATCAGATTTTCAAAACCTGTTTCATGACATTCAGAATTTCTGAAAAATAATATAAAGTATCAAAAGTAGGATACAATCCACATGTACCATGACTCTAGTTTTGTTTAAAAAGAGTAATGATAGCAGAATAATAAAATAAAATGTCAGCACTGGCTATAATTTGGAGGTAGAATTTTGGATAATTTTTAGTTCTCTTTCTTTTTTCAACTACTCTAAAAAATATGTAATTATAAATATAATGTTTTTGCCATGATCATGTATTTAAAAGTTTGTATTTAATATAGTACATATACAGAGAATCGAACACATTAGGAGGATTTATCTTGCTGAATTTTCACAAATTGAATGAATCCCATGTAACTTGCACCATGATTAAGAATAAGATATCACCATCACTGGTCCTCTTCATGCACCCCAGAGGTTTTCACTCACTAACCCTCCCAATCCCTACACAAACGTGCACACACACACACACACACAGCCTTTTCCACCTAGGGTCACAATTATTCTGACTCTAACAGATTATATTAGCTTTACCTGTTTATACAGTTTACACAAATACAATTATATAGCATGTAGTCTTCTTTTTCCCAACAATTTAAGTTGCATTTCTCTATCTCTGTTTCAATACCTGCTATGATTTGAGTATGTCCCTTCCAAAATTTTGGTGTTGCCAGTGTGATGGTTTTAAGAGGTGGAGTCTTTAAGACATAATTAGGCCTTGAGGGCGCCTCTCTCATGAATGGGATTAGGTGCCCTTTTAAAGGGGCTTGACAGAGGAAGTTCTTCCTCTCTTGCCCTTCTGCCTTCCACTATTGAGGACACAGCAAGAAGGTCCCCATCAGATGTCGGTGCCTTCATCTTGAACTTCCCAGCCTCCAGACCTGTGAGAAATAGATTTCTGTTCTTTATAAATTACCCCGTCTCAGGTATTCTGTTATAGTAGCCCAGACAAAGACAATGAACTAAAAGGAAAACATGAGGCTGGAAATAACAATGAACACTTCTTGTCTCATGCAGTGTCCTCTGTGAATGAGTAGCTCACAACATAGCTACTCTTTCTGAAATGTCAGGATTGTTTAGTTTCTGGACAATTCTCCAAATCATCATAAACCGATCAATTAACATACTACTGCGGCACTACTCACAATAGCAAAGACTTGGAACCAACCCAAATGTCCATCAGTGATAGACTGGATTAAGAAAATGTGGCACATATACACCATGGAACACTATGCAGCCATAAAAAAGGACGAGTTCATGTCCTTTGTAGGGACATGGATGAAGCTGGCCACCATCATTCTCAGCAGACTATCGCAAGGACAAAAAAACAAACACCGCATGTTCTCACTCATAGGTGGGAATTGAACAACGAGAACACTTGGACACAGGAAGGGGAACATCACGCACCGGGGCCTGTTGTGGAGTCGGGGGAGAGGGGAGGGATAGCATTAGGAGATATACCTAATGTAAATGACGAGTTAATGGGTGCAGCACACCAACATGGCACGTGTATACATATGTAACTAACCTGCATGTTGTGCACATGTACCCTAGAACTTAAAGTATAATAAAAATAAATAAATTTAAAAAATAAAAAAGAAATAATAATTGTGATAGTAAAAATAATAAAACGTAAATTCTCAAGAGGAAAAGACAATCTGTGGGAATTTATTTTAAATGTATAGATTAGATTCTACATGAAGATAAATTAGTTGAGAATAAGGCAAATCAATAGATTTTATATAGTAGCTACTATTTGCATGTACCCGTTATATGCTAGGCATTTTACATATATTGTCCCATGGTTTAACCTTTACAATAAACTAAAGGATTAGAAGATAATATTCCTATACTACAAATAGAAAAGTAAGTCTCTGAGAGGTTTTCTGCTCAAGATTGCTAAAATGCAGAGAACAGTATTATAATCCAGGTTTCTCTGATTTTAGAGCCTGGACTGTTTCTGCTGTGATGCTTACTGGTAGTTAGTTCAGGAAATTGTGTTTTTAGTTCCCTTCCTTTTGAGTTCACATAGTAGCATCTGATTTTGATTCAGAGTGTGATTAACGCAGGGAACTTTGAGCGGTAACAAAGTGCTGATTGTCAGGAAGGCCTGTTTATACCTTGCCTGTTTTACTTTAATCAGCAATACACTTATAAATTATGTATCAATTTATACTGATAATAAAATTTGCATTTTTTAAACATCCTGGATTCCATAGAAACTGAATGCATTGTTGCTTTTCAGTTAGATGTGGCCAAAAAAATGCTCAGAATTATTGAAATGACTATTTCATCAGAAACCACCTTTCAATGTTCAATGAATAACACACCATTTCAGCTTTGTCATGCTCCCGGCATGCTGTGCAGGTCTGCTTGTTTCCTGAGGGCGTGGGGTAGCCATGCAGTTTTGGATGTCAAGGTCTCAGTCATTCAGTCTGGCCTAGGCTCTGGGCAGCTGGGGTCGTGATGCTGCAGGCAACCATACGCACCTGGTGGCACGACGGTGGGACCTCAGAGATGAAGAGAGTCCGTTGCTACTGGTCCCCAGAGCAGGATGCACTGTATTAGTGGGTCCATTTCAAGATGGTGCTGAGTCACAGCAGTTTAGGTCGCTGGTGCGGAGGGTGCTCATGTTGAACTCCTACTCTGAGGCAATGCAGCTACACAAACTCCTAGCTACTCTCCAAACTGGATTCAGAGACTGTGAGGACTGGGGGACTCTCTTGTAGCAAGGATTGTTAATGTTTGTGGCATAAATGAGGACTACTGTGGCTCTCTAGCTTACCTTTTAACTGTAAGATTAATTTCCTCCTGACTCTGAGCTGATCCCCATGGGGGAGACGGTGTTGCAAAGGCAGGCTTCCTCATTCCCCTTGCTATGGTGCTGTCCTGGATTTCATTGCTCTGTGGGGTTTTCACCACTCCCCTGGTGCTCTCCAGAGTGCTTCCTCGGTCACTGTACTCAAAATATAGTTGTTCATTTGTTTTTTGTCCCTTTTTATGGAGAAGATGGGCACCAGGTAACTCTTGTTAGCCATCTTGGTGACGTCACTCTGTACCTTGGTCTTTTAAATGGCCATAGTTTGCCCATTTCTATTATGGAGGGATAGAAATAACCCCAACTGTGTAACATTATTTATTCACATAATTATTTTGCTTTTTTTCCCTAGATTAGCCAACTGTCTTTATGGCCACTGCTTGTTCTGCCAACCTGGGTCAGGCTGGCAGAACAAGCAGGAACATTTCTCAGCAGACTGCCTGCCTTCTGACTTCCTCATTCAACAGAAGCCAGGAGACTCGCTTGTCCTACAATTTCACTTTGCTTCCCTAATAACCATCTCATTGAATCCTTTAGACATCTAAGTCATAGGACCGCTAGTTATCTTTCCTTGTCACCAGCAGTCTTAAATCAACACTGTTAAAACCTACCTTTAGTGACAAATAGCAAATTCAATGTGCTTTCCAGAGGTGAGCTGATAAAACCACTCATGTAGGTATATAAATGACTGGCAGAGTTTAATTTATAAGCTTTCATAAGGGTTTACTCCCCCAAAATGTGTATGTGGTGTGTGTGTGTGTGTGTGTGTGTGTGTGTGCGCACGCGCACGTTTCAGTGTTATTTTGGAGAATCATTTCATAGATGACTAACCCTGTCTCTGTTAGGTAATCATCCATTTTTAATACATTTTTTATATCGTGGAAGACTCGCACCTCTTCACCAATAGATATTCATTGTGTGAAATTAAGCTTTTAACATTATTTTTTCTCATGAGGCCAAATGAGTGTGGTTTTAGAGTTAGGTTTACTGCACCTCCCGGGACAGATCAGGCACCTATGCACGGACTCCCCAGCGGACTGCATTTTAGCTTCCTGGTTAATCAGAAATCTGCAGCTTGTTTTGTCCTGCCACCGCGCTTTCCCACCACGAGAACATGACTGATGCCTTGATCTCAACAGATGTAAGACTGTATAAGTGATGAGACACTTTCATATTCACTTAACATTGAAACTATAACATAGATAGCACCAACTTGATCTTAGTAGAGAAGGAAGGGAAGAGAGACAAGTTAAAACAAATCCTGTTTCTCAGAGAGAAAGAACAGAAAAAGAAACTTTAAGGCAGGTGCCATTAATTGCCTCTTTCCCGGAAGGAAGTGTTTAGAGAGCTTGAAGCTAACAGGAGAGAAGATAGCTAGATAATGGCTACACATCTGTGGCTTCTTATTTAGAAAAATAATTGTTACGATATGTTGTAATCATTTTCTCATCAGCAACATTTTCTCATTGGCTACTATTGCACCAGGTGACTATTCCTTCACGTTTTGACATCCTCTCTTTCCCTAGCAATAATGGAAAAGACAAGGGAAATGAATTCTGCTGAGTTCTTCTTCAGCCAATCACCTTCTGACTGTCCCGGCCTTTAACATCTTTCCAATAGCCCCAACTATTCCCATTCAGATTTCTGTGTGTCCTATAAGCTCTGAGGTAATCTGTCCTACCCCAATAGCCCAACCTAAACTAAGACAAGGAAGGCTTCATCCTACACCAGAGTTTTCATCGTCAGCACTATTGTTTTAAGCCTGATAATTCTTTGCACAGAGACTCTCCTGTGCATTGCAGGATATTCAGAAGCATCTCTGGCCTTCACCCACTGTCAGTAGCACTCACCTCCCACCAGTTACAGCAACCAAAAATGTCTCCAGACACTGACGAATGTTCCCAGAAACGGGGAGGTGGAAATCACTCCCAGTTTGATAATGACACTGATGGGAAAACATAATTGTAGGAGAGCTTGGTGTGAGACAGTGGGTCTTTTGTCCTCCCCATACATGGCACCAGGACATGCTCTGTGTCCAGGTGTGAGTGTACACTATGGATACAGCATGCCCAGAGCACTCAGCAATGGCTGGAGCTCCTATGAGCTTCCGAGAAGAGGCTAAGCCAAGGCCTGAGCTTTCTTGAGTGGTTGGCCCCACAGAACACAGATAAAACATAAAGGAGCAGCTGCTGATAAACACAGACAGGTTGACTGACCTCCTCTGATCACTCCATGTCTCTCAATTAATATCTGCTCACTCATCAAAACTATGAAATAATTCCCCAATGTGGCATTCCAGCAAACAACAAAATTTCCACATTAATTTCATTTTGGTCGACAAATTGTGTTATACCCTTTTAGGCAAAATAAGCACATGCCTATGTATGGATGAAATGGAAAGCCTATTTTTTAAAAAATACGGCCAATTAAGAAATTGTCTATTGACTATCTCTCTGTAGAACACTACTGGAGTTTGGGGGGGCTTCTAACATCCTGCACAGGGAAAAGAGTCAATGTTTGGGGTAGCAGGTATCTCCCTGGGCCTCTTAGCACCACTCCTGCTCCTGGCTGCTGAGCTCACAAAAACACTGGCCTCCTTTATTCTCATGGATCCCAGACCCTGGCCCTAACATTCTTTCAAAGCATCCATCCATCATGCGGTACTTAAAATCATGAACTCTGTAGCTGCACTGTCTCGGTTTGAATCTTGGATCCACTATTTACTAGCTGCATGGCGTGGGCTAAGCTAGTTATCCTCTCTGTGCCTCAATTAGTAAATATTGAGTACTCATATGTTCCAGGAATTATTTCTTCATTGTTTCTAAAAACTAAATTAGCTAATACTTATTTAAAAATTTAATAGTGTTGAATATGTATTAAGTGCAAATGCATTAGCTATTATTATTATTATGCCCAACTCCTCTCCTTTTTTTACCCCAAATCCAATTCATCAGCAAATCCTGTATGCTCTTTTAAAATACTTTTCAAGCTGGCCCACTTCTCACCATCTCTAACATTACAACTCTCAACCAAATCATCATTATCCCTCATCTGGATTACTGGAATAGACTCCTACTTGGTATTTCTGCTGCCATCCTTATCAATCTGTAGTTCATTCTGCACACAGCTTCTAGAAGGATCTTTTAAAAATTCATCACATCACTCCTTCACTCAAAACTGGCAATGGCTTTCCAGCTCGCTCAAAGCAAAAAAAAAAAAAAAAAAAAAAAAAACACACTTTATGTCATTTGGAACCTACTACCTCTGTGACTTTAGCCTCCATTATTGTGCCTGTTTCTTATTCTTCTTTGGTCGATATGACCTCCCCATGATTCTCTATGTATGCCAAGCACATTTCTGCTTCAAGAATTCAGCCTTTGTTCTGAATGAAAAGCAGTTCATTATTGTTTTGAACCGCTTTTCCTCAAATATCTACATTACTTGCTCCCTCATTTTCTCGCGGTTTTTTTCCTCAAATATCACCTTTTCAGCGAGGTTTTACGTGAACTCCCTATTTAAAACAGCATCCCCTCAGCATTCCCTGAACCCCCACGTTCTACATTATTTCCTCCATTTCAATGTATACTATCTCAAATAGTATATATTTAGCATATTTATTTTTGCTTATTGCCTGCCCCTTCTCCCCAGAATATAAGCCACGTGAAGGAAAAAAAAAATTAATGTTTTTTCACTGCCGTATCTCTAATATCTAGAGCAGTGCCTGATTCAAAATATGTGCTCAATTAAAGTATGCATTGAACATAATAAATAATTATGAGCTAATTGATTCGTTTTCTTTCTGAGATGGAGTCTCGCTCTGTTGCCCAGGCTGGAATGCAGTGGCATGATCTCAGTTCACTGCAACCTCCGCCTCCTGGGTTCAAGCGATTCTCCTGCCTCAGCCTCCCAGGTAGCTGGGATTACAAGCATGCACCGCCATGCCCCAGCTAATTTTTGTATTTTTAGTAGAGACGGGGTTCACCATGTTGGTCAGGCTGGTCTTGAACTCCTGACCTCGTGATCTGCCCGCCTTGGCCTCCCAAAGTGCTGGCATTACAGGCATGAGCCACCGTGCCCGGCCAGCGAATAGAATTATTGGTAACAGTGATGTTAATGTAGCTGGAGCATGTGATGCAGGGGTAAGTAAATATAAAGGTTTTCTATGAGATGTGATCTTTGGAAATGGTAGCGAATGTTTATTGAAAGCTTACCTATTATCTCATTTAATCCTTGAAGCAACCATATAAAATTGATAATCTAATTATTATTTCACAGATGCAGAAAATAAGGCCAAGGTGGTTAGGGTCACACAGTAAGTGGCTTAGAGAGGATTTTAACTCCAGGTGTTTGGCTTCAGAGCCCTTGTGCGTAACAACTAAGTGTTTTATTGTCCCTAAAATGCAGTTTGGGTAATAGTTTGAAAGATGAATATTTAATCAGAGAGCAAGAGAGTAGAGAAACTGGCTTCGAAACTACACTTCATTGAGGAATTACGTACTCGTTCTTTTGAACAGCTAATATTGATCAAGCTCTGTACTAACCACGAATAATGTACAGAAGAAATAGCATATTTGCAGTCTTCCTAACCCACAGTTAAGTGAGGAAACAAACACATAAATAATTTGTGAAAAAACATAAGATAAGCACTGTTCTACACATACATATGAGGATTTACAGAAATTTAGAGAAAGAATCAGTCAACCAGTCTCCAGGTAAGTGAAGGTGAGTTTACTAGAGGAGATGATATTTAAGTTATCCTTATAGTATAATGAAGAGTTCACATTGACCACGATGGAAAGAATATTCCAAGCAAAGGAACCAACAGCATGTGGAAGTATTAGAAATGACAAAGATCATAGCCCACTCAAAAACTCAGAGAAATTCAAATTTGCAATTAAGGGTTTCTGAGGGGAAAACGTAGCAGGTGAAGACATGAAGGAGAATGGGGTGCAAATCCTAAATAATTTAGATATTTTTAAAAGCTTCAGAATTTTTGTGCAGATCATAAAAACTCTTGTTCCCCTTCTCCTCTATCCTCTCAGGCATTTTTCCCACTAAATCTTTTGCACTTCTAATTATGCCTCGACATCTGCTTCCCAGAGGTCCAGAAATGACACATCATGTAGTATAGGGTGCTCTTTCACAAAATATTTGTAACTGTAATCCAATCAAGCCTTCAGATTGAACTACCAGTTTATAGAAAATACAACAGCTATCAGAAGAAAGTAAATTACACCATGAGTAAATATGCACACAATTTCAGAATCCTGGGATCAAGATATCCGCCCATCTTGGTATTGCAAATGTTGAGATTACGGGCATGGGCCACTGTGCCTGGCCTTAGGAGATATTACTTTTGTTTGCTATCTTAATAGTATTGCAGTTTCTTTTCTTAATGTTGCTTTTTAGAGATACATACTAATATGGTTTGGCTGTGTTCCCACCCAAATCTCATCTTGAATTGTAGTTCCCATAATCCCCATGTGTCATGGAAAAAATAGGTGGAGATAATTGAATTATGGGGACAGATTCCCCTATATTGTTCTCATGATAGTGAGTGAGTTCTCACAAGATCTGGTGGTTTTATAAGGGGCTTCCCCCTTTGCTGGACACTGATATGGTTTGGCTGTGTCCCCACCCAAATCTCATCTTAAATTCCCACATGCTGTGGGAGGTACCCTGTGAGAGGTAATTAAATCATGAGGGCAGGTTTTTCCCATGCTGTTCTCTTAATAGTGAATAAGTCTCACGAGATCTGATGGCTTTATAAGGCAGAGTTTCCCTGCACAAGCTCTCTTTTTGCCTGCCACCATTCATGTAAGATGTCACGAACTCTCCCTTGCCTTCCGCCATGACTGTGAGGCCTCCCCAGCCATCTGGAACTGTAAGTCCAATAGGCCTCTTTCTTTTGTAAAATTGCCCAGATTCAGATATGTCTTTATCAGTAGCATGAAAACAAATGAATACAGTAAGTTGGTGCCGGGGGCATTGCTGAAATTATACCCAAAAATGTGGAAGTGACTTTGGAACTGAGTAACAGGAAGAGGTTGGAACAGTTTGGAGGGCTCAGAAGAAGACAGGAAAGTATGGGAAAGTTTGGAACTCCATAGAGACTTCCTGAATGGCTTTACTAAAATGCTGATAATGATATGGACAATGAAATCCAGGCTGAGGTGGTCTCAGATGGAGATGAGGAACTTGTGGGGAACTGGAGCAAAGGTGACTCTTGTTATGTTTTAGCAAAGAGACTGGTGACATTTTGCCCCTGCCCTAGAGATTTGTGGAACTTTGAACTTGAGAGAGATGATTTCGGGTATCTGGCAGAAGACATTTCTAAGCAGCAACACATTCAAGAGGTGACTTGGGTGCTGATAAAGGCATTCAGTTTTATAAGGGAAGCACAGCATAAAATTTTGGAAAATTTGTAGCCTGACAATCCAATAGAAGAGAAAATCCCATTTTCTGAAGAGTAATTCAAGTCAGTTGCAGAAATGTGCATGAGTAACCAGGAGCCAAATGGTAATCCCCAAGACAATGGGGAAAATGTCTCCAGAACATGTCAGAGGTCTTCACAGCAGCCCCTCCCAACACAGACCTGGAGGCCTAGAAGGAAAACATGGTTTCATGGGCCAGTTCCAGGGTCCCTGTGCTGTGTGCAGTCTAGGGACTTGGTGCCCTGCATCCCAGCTGCTCCAGCCATGACTAAAAGGGGTCAAGATGCAGCTCAGGCCGTGGCTTCAGAGGGTGCAAGCTCTAAGCCTTGGCAGCTTCCACATGGTGTTGAGCCTGTGGGTGCACAGAAGTCAAGAATAGAGGTTTGGGAACCTATACCTAGATTTCAGAAGATGCAAGGAAATGCCTGGGTGTCCAGGCAGAAGTTTGCTGCAGGGGTGGGGCTCTCATGGAGAACCTCTACTAGGGCAGTGTGGAAGGGAAATGTGGGGTTGGAGCCCCCCACACAGAGTCCCTACTGGGGCACCGCTTCGTGGAGCCGTGAAAGGAGGGGCACCATCTGCCAGACCCAAGAATGGTAGATCCAGCGACAGCTTGCACCGTGTGCCTGGAAAAGCCACAGACACCCAACACCAGCTTGTGAAAGCAGCTGGGAGGGAGGCTGTACACTGCAAAGCCACAGGGGTGGAGCTGCCCAAGACCATGGGAACCCATCTCTTGCATCAGCGTGACCCAGACGTGAGACATGGAGTCAAAGGAGATCATTTTGGAGCTTTAATATGTGACTCCCCCCTACTCGATTTTGGACTTGTGTGGGGCCTGTAGCCCCTTGTTTTGGCTAATTTCTCCCCTTTAGAGTGGCTATATTTACCCAATTCCTGTACCCCCATTGTGTCTAGGAAGTAACTAACTTGCTTTTGATTTTACAGGCTCATAGGTGAAAGAGACTTGCCTTGTCTCAGATGAGACTTTGGACTGTGGGCTTTGAGTTCCTGTTGAAATGAGTTAAGACTCTGGGGGACTGTTGGGAAGGCATGATTGGTTTTGACATGTGAAGACATGAGATTCGGAAGGGCCAGGGGCATAATGATACGGTTTGGCTGTGTTCCCACCCAAATCTCATCTTGAATTTCCACATATTGTGGGAGGCGCCTGGTGGGAGGTAATTGAATCATGGGGGCGGGTCTTTCCCATGCTGTTCTTTTGATAGTGAATAAGTCTCATGAGATTTGAAGGCTTTATAAGGCAGAGTTTCCCTGCACAAGCTCTCTTTTTGTCTGCCGCCATTCACATAAGATGTGATTTGCTCCTCCTTGCCCTCTGCCATGATTGTGAGGCCTCCCCAGCCATGTGGAACTGTAAGTCCAATAAACCTCTTTTTTTTAGTAAAATTGCACAGTCTCAGGTATGTCTTTATCAGCAGCATGAAGATGGACTAACGCAACACTCATTTTTCTCCCTGCTGCCATGTGAAGAAGGATGTGTTTGCTTCCTCTTCTGTTATCATTTGTAAGTTTCCTGGGGCCTCTGCAGCTATGCTGAACTGGGAGTCAATTAAACCTCTTTCCTTTATAAATAACTCAGTCTTGGGTATGTCTTTATTAGCAGCATGAGAACGGACTAATACACATACCAATAAATTAAGTTACAAAATGTCAAAATGTCTATAAGTTTAAATACTTCATAATGTAAAAATATAGATGAAATAAACATGTAAAAGAAACCTCTAAAGACTATCATCCCTAAGATAAAGAGCAAAATAAAGATGTTTACTTACACCACTATTATTTCTCTTTTCTTTTGAAGTTGCAGCCAATAAAATAATATTAATAACGGCATCAGCAACAAAAAACCTTTTATAGTGCTTATTATGTGATAGGCATTGTTCTAAGCATTTTGTCTAAATGAACTCATGTGATCCTTTGATGGTCCAGATCACCTTGTGTGGTAAGTAACCGTCTCTCGGATTTAAAGAAAGTTGAGGTTAAGAGACGTAAAGTATCACAGCTGGTAAGTGGTGAAGCCATATTAAAATATATGAGCTCCAGTTCCTATAAATAAATAAACAAATGAATATACACATATGTGTAATAACAATGTGTAATTCCTTATAAGATATGTAATTATCTGTAGATTACATTCTTATATACCGAGAAAATCTGAGAAAATTCATTCTATATCTTTTTAGAACTAATTAGAGGTTCAGTATGGTAAAAAGTGGGCATATGTATTACAGTAAACAACAACAAAATGTATTTAGGAATAATCAAAGTAAAAATGTCTATTTTATGTAAATGTAATTATAATTTTTATTCTGTTCCAATCAAAATATTATTTAAAAATACACTGGCAAAAGGACTCAAAGATATACCTGGAATAATAGGTGATACTAAGATACTTTTGATAAAGACGAATGAGGGAAGACCGGTCCCAACATCAATGCCATTATAAAGATAGAAAAAACAAAACAGTTGGTATTGGCAAAGAGCAATAGCTAAAAGGAACACAGTACAAAGTCTGGATTTAGACTCAAGAATATATAATTTAGTATATGATAAGGCAGCATTTGAAATAAACACGGTCATATCCAATTGGCATGTAATGTACCCCATCTTGAAACTTGCTACTATCTTGGCTTGTGTGTGGATAGCATATTACATTAATGCCGAGCAGATTAGTAACGCCGAAGTAGCTGGCGCCTAAATGGCTTAAACACGGAGAAACCACTTACTGATGATGGAACAAAAACTGACCAATCAGATTATAGAGCGGGCTTTTTAAAATTTCAGAAGCTTCTTTGTAGCTAAACCAACAAGAACAAAGACACAACACACCAGAATGTCTGAGACACATTCAAAGCAGTGCGTAGAGGGAAATTTCTAGCACTAAATGCCTACAAGAGAAAGCAGGAAAGATCTAAAATTGACACCCTAACATCACAATTAAAAGAACTAGAGAAGCAAGAGCAAACACATTCAAAAGCTAGCAGAAGACAAGAAATAACTAAGATCAGAGCAGAACTGAAGGAGATAGAGACACGAAAAAACGCTCCAAAAAACCAATGAATCCAGGAGCTGGTTTTATTTAAAAGATCAACACAATTGATAGACTGCTAGCAAGACTAATAAAGAAGAAAAGAGAGAAGAATCAAATACACGCAATAAAAAATGATAAAGGGGATATCACCACTGATGCCACAGAAATACAAACTACCATCAGAGAATACTATAAACACCTCTATGCAAATGAACTAGAAAATCTAGAAGAAATGGATAAATTCCTCGACACATACACCCTCCCAAGACTAAACCAGGAAGAAGTTGAATCCCTGAATAGACCAATAACAGGCTCTGAAATTGAGGCAATAATTAATAGCTTACCAACCAAAAAAAGTCCAGGAATAGATGGATTCACAGCCAAATTCTATCAGAGTTATAAGGAGGAGCTGGTACCATTCCTTCTGAAAATATTCCAATCAATAGAAACAGAGGGAATCCTCCCTAACTCATTTTATGAGGCCAGCATCATCCTGATACCAAAGCCTGGCAGGGACACAACAAAAAAACAGAATTTTAGACCAATATCCCTGAAGAACATAGATGCAAAAATCCTCCATAAAATACTGGCAAACGGAATCCAGCAGCTCATCAAAAAGCTTATCCACCATGATCAAGTTGGCTTCATCCCTGGAATGCAAGGCTGCTTCAACATACACAAATCAATAAACGTAATCCAGCATATAAACAGAACCAAAGACAAAAACCACATGATTATCTCAACAGATGCAGAAAAGGCCTTTGACAAAATTCAACAGCCCTTCATGCTAAAAACTCTCAATGAATTAGGTACTGACGGGATGTATCTCAAAATAATAAGAGCTATCTATGACGAACCCACAGCCAATATCCTACTGAATGGGCAAAACCTAGAAGCATTCCCTTTGAAAACTGGCACAAGACAGGGATGCCCTCTCTCACCACTCCTATTCAACATACCGTTGGAAGTTCTGGCCAGGGCGATCAGGCAGGAGAAAGAAATAAAGGGTATTCAATTCGGAAAAGAGGAAGCCAAATCGTCCCTGTTTGCAGATGACATGATTGTATATCTAGAAAACCCCATCGTCTCAGCCCAAAATCTCCTTAAGCTGATAGGCAACTTCAGCAAAGTCTCAGGATACAAAATCAATGTGCAAAAATCACAAGCATTCTTATACACCAATAACAGACAGAGAGCCAAATCGTGACTGAACTCCCATTCACAATTGCTACAAAGAGAATAAAATACCTAGGAATCCAACTTACAAGGGATGTGAAGGACCTCTTCAAGGAGAACTACAAACCACTGCTCAGTGAAATTAAAGAGGACACAAACAAATGGAAGAACATTCCATACTCATGGATAGGAAGAATCAATACCGTGAAAATGGCCATACTGCCCAAGGTAATTTATAGATTCAATGCCATCCCCATCAAGCTACCAATGACTTTCTTCACAGAATTGGAAAAAACTACTTTAAAGTTCATATGGAACCAAAAAAGAGCCCGCATCGCCAAGTCAATCCTAAGCCAAAAGAACAAAGCTGGAGGCATCACGCTACCTGACTTCAAACTATACTACAAGGCTACAGTAACCAAAACACAGATATAGCATGGTACTGGTACCAAAACAGAGATATAGACCAATGGAACAGAACAGAGCCCTCAGAAATAATACCACACATCTAAAACTATCTGATCTTTGACAAACCTGACAAAAACAAGAAATGGGGAAACGATTCCCTATTTAATACATGGTGCTGGGAAAACTGGCTGGCCATCTGTAGAAAGCTGAAACTGGATCCCTTCCTTACACCTTATACAAAAATTAATTCAAGATGGATTAAAGACTTAAATGTTACACCTAAAACCATAAAAACCCTAGAAGAAAACCTAGGCAATACCATTCAGGACATAGGCATGGGCAAGGACTTCATGTCTAAAACACCAAAAGCAATGGCAACAAAAGCCAAAATTGACAAATGGGATCTAATTAAACTAAAGAGCTTCTGCACAGCAAAAGAAACTGCCATCAGAGTGAACAGGCAACCTACAGAATGGGAGAAAATTTTTGCAGTCTACCCATCTGACAAAGGGCTGATATCCAGAATCTACAATGAACTCAAACAAATTTACAAGAAAAAAACAACCCCATCGACAAGTGGGTGAAGGATACGAACAGACACTACTCAAAAGAAGACATTTATGCAGCCAAAAGACACATGAAAAAAATGCTCACCATCACTGGCCATCAGAGAAATGCAAATCAAAACCACAGTGAGATACCATCTCACACCAGTTAGAATGGCGATCATTAAAAAGTCAGGAAACAACAGCCGCTGGAGAGGATGTGGAGAAATAGGAACACTTTTACACTGTTGGTGGGACTGTAAACTAGTTCAACCATTGTGGAAGTCAGTGTGGCGATTCCTCAGGGATCTAGAACTAGAAATACCATTTGACCCAGCCATCCCATCACTGGGTATATACCCAAAGGATTATAAATCATGCTGCTATAAAGACACATGCACACGTATGTTTATTGTGGCACTAGTCACAAAAGCAAAGACTTGGAACCAACCCAAATGTCCAACAGTGATAGACTGGATTAAGAAAATGTGGCACATATACACCATGGAATACTATGCAGCCATAAAAATGGATGAATTCATGTCCTTTGTAGGGATATGGATGAAGCTGGACACCATCATTCTCAGCAGACTATCGCAAGGACAAAAAACCAAACACCGCATGTTCTCACTTCTAGGTGGGAATTGAACAATGAGAACACTTGCACACAGGAAGGGGAACATCACACAACGGGGACTGTTGTGGAGTGGGGGGAGTGGGGAGGGATAGCATTAGGAGATACACCTAATGTAAATGACGAGTTAATGGGTGCAGCACACCAACATGGCACATGTATACATATGTAACAAACCTGCACGTTGTGCACATGTACCCTAGAACTTAAAATATAATAAGAAAAACCCGTAAAAAAAAAGTAAAAAAATAAAATAAAATAAAATAAGCAGCGAGAATGTCAATTATTTAATTTCTTTGTGATTACTAGTTAACCATTTGTTAAAAACTAAAATGGTTTCTCAACTCAAATAAATGCAAGGATATATCAAATACTTTAAAACATTAAAGATGAAGTGTTAACATAAATAATTACTAGTGACTTAACTACTAAATATCTTTAGGTAGAGTGGTTATTTCTAAGCATATAATGAAAGCTAAGAAACATAAAAAAGGTTAATAGAATTAAATATAACATATAACCTTTATTTAAAAAGAGAGCAAAATTTGTCAAGGCATAAATAATAACTAAATGGGAGAGTATTTGCAATACCAGTAACAAAGGGCTAATATCTTGAAGGCAAAAAATCCCTTTCTACTAAAATATGATTACCCTCATAGAAAATTGCAAATATCAGTTAAAATATAGATGGACACTAAACAAGAAAATACTTTAAAATTGTAAGGTAATTAAAGATAATTCCTCATTTATCAAAAATTGTCAAGCACCTCATTGTATACACTTGCTGTTTCCTCTATCTGGGATGCTCTCCTCATAAATCTTCACTTGGCCAGCTCTTTCTCAAGATTAAATATCATCTCCTCATTGAAGTAGTTCCTGATCAAAAGCTTAATTTAAATATCTCCCCGAACAGTTTTCATTATAGCAACCATTACCGTCTGACCTTACCTCACTCATTTAGTTGTGTTTTATTTGCCCCCTGAGGTTTCCCAAGGGTATGTGTAAATCCTCAGTGCCTAAAATAGAGCCTGATCCAAAACTAACATTCAATAAACCTGTAAAAAATTGCCAAATGAATAATAGCTACCACGATTCCTGCCAGCTTCAAGATGCGATAGTGATCATAAGTAGAAATAGGGAAGCCAGGAAAGGTAAACTTGGGTAAGATTTGCCCAACTGTCTATTATACACACAATTGCAGAGTACCCACAAAACCAAGAGCATTGGAAATCTCTTTGCAAAAGGAATTATTTTCCCAAAATGAGTAAAATATTAGAGAAAAGTATATATTTTCAAATGATATATGTCATTTTTCTTATGTATTAGCGCCTCCTATGTGTCTAATTTAGCCTAATATTTATTATCTAAGCAACAATTCTGAACACTTGGTGGGAAATTTTTAGCAATATCTACAAACTCAGACCTACTCGACAGATTAGGAAACAGAAGTTTCCATGGTTTTATAGGTGATCGTGTGGCTGCATTTTGCAATTTAAATTTAAAAAATGTCTTGGTGATAAACAGATACCTAGAGCTTTTGTCTGATCAACTGGAATAAAATGTGAAAACTTTCTATGGAAACCTCAGGGGAACGAAGGTGAGGTTGGTGATTTCACTGTGTTAGCAAATGGAAATGCATTGGGAGTGATGACGAATGTTATTGTCTGTGTTCCTGGGCGATAACACAATTGCATTCCAGTGGCTTTTAATGAGTTTTCACTTGAGATACAGTGAGTACATTTGCATGTCAACTACAGAGACCAAAAATATATTTCTTGTCATCACTGCAGGAGGAGAAATCATTTCCGTGCTGTATAAAGTAGAAGGAAAGTAGGTTCACGTACTGCCTTTTGTATTAACGATAAATAATTGAGTTCAGTTAGCTTGTTCTTACACAATCTGAGGAAGAAGAACTGAGTACAGTGGCTCCCATTTTGTAACAGTTTGTTATTTTTTTCTGGGATGACCTGAAGCTAAGAACATGGGGGTAGAGACATGTCTCATAATTTTTTTTTTTTTTTTTTTGAGACGGGGTCTTGCTCTGTCACCCAGGCTGAGAGTGCAGTGGCACAATCTTGGCTCACTGCAACCTCCCCCTTCCAGGTTCAAGCAATTCTCCTGCCACCACGCCCGGCTAATTTTTGTATTTGTAGTAGAGACAGGGTTTCACCGTGTTGGCCAGGCTGGTCTCGAACTTCTGACCTCAAGTGATCCACCTGCTTCAGCCTCCCAAAGTGCTGGGATAACAGGCATGAGCCACAATGACAGGCCCCAAATTTTTTCTTAAAGGTCTAAAAAAGTGTTTTCTTCCAACATAATATTCCGTACACTGCAGATGGTCTTTTATTTTGCTTATTGGTAACTGGCCTAAGAGATTTTACATTTTATTGAAATAAATCCTATGTCATTATTATAAACTTCTGCATTGCTTAGAAAAAAAAACATAAAATTTTTTTTACTTAAGGTTATTACATCTGTGTAACTTTCTGTATGTGCTTTTAAAGTCCTTGTGCCATTGAGTTATAGGGCTTTGACTTCTGGGTCTAACAAGGACACCAAGTTCTGCTATATCTTAAACACTGACAGCAATTACAGCCTTATCTTCAGGCCCAGTAGAAGATGCTAATCAAAGTAAACTGCGTTCATGAGATGCAGGGCCAGAAATTAAAACTATTCAACTCCTCAAGGCCCGAGGACTATTGCGGAAGAGGTGGGCATGTGAGATTGTAAGGGCTGATATTAAGAGAAAAGTAGCTCAGTTTCTCTAGGAATTAACCATTAATATCAAAGGCACACTAAAGCAAAACCAGTATCTAGGTTGCTGTGTCAGTTTAACAAGGCTTTCTTGGAGCATGAACTCACTCCTTCATGCAAAATGATAAAGGTTACAAGGTTTATAGAAATTATATTTTATAGTCAAGATGATTAAACTTTTATTATAAAATTTCAAAGACACAAATTTAATTTGCCGCATCCTGTTTTTAATTAGGGCTTATTGTTTGGGATATTAAGCCTCCTCTCTCAAAGAATAAAGATTTTCACCTTTTTTTTTTTTTTTTTTTTGAAATCTTTGAGTTACTGCTTTGGTTAAATGAATGACTTATTTTACAATGACCCATGACCCTATTTCGTGATATCAAGCATTTTAAACTTTTTATCTTTGACGAACTTTCCAAAGTCAAATTCTAACTTGATTCCTCATTAATTTTTTGATATGAGTCCTCTGAAGTCCAAAAGAGACATATTTGTCTTATTTGGTATAAAAATCATACAAGAAGCATCGTCAAATATAAAATGGTGTTTGACTTTCTTTGGGCTGTATTTATAGAAATGTTATTGATATGTGCTCCAAAATTATGGGAAACTCTTATAATTCTGAAATAACTTCTGTATGTTGTGAATTATAAATTTTATGTTAAATTGTTGTATGCTACAGAAGTAACCAAAATTTCCTTGTCAATGGTGGTTTTAATAATGGCCGTCCTGGCTGGGTGTGGTGGCTCACGCCTGTAATCCCAGCACTTTGGAGGCCAAGGCGGGTGGATCACGAGGTCAGGAGATCAAGACCAGCTTGGCCAAGATGGTGAGACCCCCGTCTCTCCTAAAAATACAAAAATTAGCCGGGCGTGGTGGCACAGGCCTGTAATCCCAGCTACTCAGGAGGCTGAGCCAGAGAATCACTGAAACCCAGGAGGCAGAGGTTGCAGTGAGCTGAGATCATGCCATTGCACTCCAGCCTGGGCAACAAGAGTGAAACTCCATTTCAAAAAAAGAAAAAAATATACACCCCTGATTTGAAACAAGACTAGGATACACGGTAAAGAATGTTTATTCACTAAAGTTTTGACAGACTGAAGGCCATTATTTCAGATTGGAAATAGGAAACTTAAAAGAACTACATGGACATTGGGTCAAAGAACATGGGTTGAAATGTGCCTGGCAGTAGCCCAAAAGTAAATGCTCTTCGAGGTGCATGTGAAGGAACTGTAGGAGGGAAATGGGATAATTCACATCTCCACCAATAAATAAATGTAGCCACACTAGCTTGGGGGATTTGAGGTGAGACATCGAAAATACTAAGTCATGGTGAGGGCTGGAAGACAAAAGAATGAATCACTTCATAGGAATGGCTGTGGGGAAGGGCTTGAAGGAGTCATCCTCTGACTTCCATGTGAACCATGAACATTAAACATGGAGAAATGAGGAGCGGCAGCAGATCGGTTTGGGATGCATCTTCAGGGGATGCTGAAACAACAACAGCATTTGGTTTGCTCTACACCCCTGCCACCCCTCGCCCGCAAGCCCAGGGAGTGGTCAGCAGTGGGGCTTTGTGACGTCGAAGCCACCCTAGGGGTGCCATTGGATGGGACACTGCCTGTATGATCAAACAAAGCTCAAGGGTGTGGCTTTGCCTTGTCACCAGGAGGGTATATATAGGGAGGGCAAGAGCTCCGGGCCACTGCGAAGATTCAAAAGCTACAAAGCTTTCCGCAGACATTGACAAACCAATATATACAATGGGCCAACAATCCAGTGCTGGCGGGGTGAAGAGAAGCACCCCGTGTGAATCCAACGAGGTGAATGAGACGGTAAGATTGTTAGGTTTTGAAGCGAAGGCGAGGGTGAAAGAAAGACACACAGAGCAGGGGCGGCTCAAACAACAACACAGGAATATTGCAGACAATTGTGGAAGTGGTGGGCCCGCTTAATGCCAGAGCCCACCGCCGCTTACAGGCTGGGGTGCTTGTAGGTATGGGTGGGAGGGGCCTGGGCAGTATGGCTTGCTGCCCGGCAGGATATTGATAAGATGTTCTTAGCATCAGGTGGTTTGGCCCTTTTTCTGCTGGAATATCATTGTGGTGTTCCTTAAAACGTTGCCAAGCAAGATATGATAGGGATGTTTCTTTAGTTGGGCCTTCGTCCGCCTTGCGGACAGGTGGTTAGGCAGGATGTTTCTCACGGCCTGAACCCCCATGGGATGTTTCACTTTGACCAAGGTCTGCAAAATAGCAAAGAACTTACAGAATGGTGCAGTTTGGACTAACAGATGACCCTACCCACGCTCCTCTTCTTCTTCCCCATAGATCCCTACTCTGTGATTCAACCTTGTTCTTCTCTGGATCAAACCCCTTCCTCAACCTGCATTCCTTCTTGTCCTGAAGCCCCCCGTGCTATCCAGTCTCTATCCTGTTCACCCAAAATAATGTCCTCCTGGCCTCTCCCTGTTTTCTTAACAGATGCCAGAGACGTCAAGGGGGGACTCACAGCCAGAACCCGCTCCTAAGAAATCAAAAGCATCGGACTCCTCGACCGTATTAGTGCTTTCCTACAGGAGAGAGGTTAGAAGACGTTACTCCGTCTCCGATGAATTGGTGAATGACCACTCCCGAGAGAACCGAGTCAACCGCCTCCAAATAGACGAGGAAGAATTCACGCAGATTTCTGTGCAAACAGCTGCAAACCAGAAGGAAGATGCTGCCGTTAACCTTGGGCAATGAAAATAAAGTTTGAGAAGCTGATGGCTGTGCATATCTCTGCCTGTTTTCTGATGGTGGTGCGGGGGGGGAAGGGAAGGGAAGAGGTAGGCATTTGAGAAGGGAGGGATATGAGGTCCTGTAGGGTTGCTGGACAGACCCACAGGTGGACAGTAAGCCAGACATTGTAAATAAGGCCTGGGGGAGGACTGATTCCTAAAGAAAATTTCCTTCTTAAAATTTTATCTCACAGGAAGTGGAGATGTGTATATGTTCACGCAACTGTACCCGGCAGCACATAGTTCTGCTGAATGCACATATCGAAGGTATTCCCATCCCCTTTCCATCTGATATTTTCCTAGGTTAGAAATATATGCTTTATAAAGAGTAAACGTTCTGTAAAACACAAAGCACAATACAAAAGAAGATAGTAGATGTAGGAGTAAGTAAACGGCAGGAAAGCATTGCTTGTAATGAAATGATTGAAAAGCCAATTCTAAAACAAAATGTTCAATGCATCTTAAATATTTGTTACTGTTTTAATGACCTCAGCAGTCTTTAATCAAGATAAGTATGCTTTAGAAATGTGTTGATATCCGCAAAGTGTGAATATTCAAAATCGCCATGACTTGGGAAAAGGAAAGTAAAACACTCTTAAGTATGAGGAGCTTTTTTCCATGGAATGTGAACTGCAAGGTGGTGAGAAGGGTTAGGTGTGATGTGGTGAGATCATTTTTAGGAGAGTGTGTCTATTATCGGCTTCCTAACACTTCCATTTTGCATGATAATTTCCTGAAATTCGTCATTTAATTAAGGCTATAGATTTTGATTACAATGTGTCTTAAAATGTCAAACAGTATAATATTTATAGTGAAAAAGAAAACTGCTTGGCGGATACACATCGGTTAGCGGGAAAAGACACCACAGGGATTCACCATGGAGTCACCCGTGGATGGGGTTTTAGTTTCTGTCTTTGAATTGACCTTCACATAGTGTCTACGTCTTGAGAGTTCAGGGGATGTTGGAGAGATCATTAGGTAAAACAAGAAGGTCTTCTCAGGACACATGAGGGAGTTAAATAAAAATGCAGGAGCAATTACAATTTTAGTTATTTGTAACTGTGGTTTGCTAAGTCATAACACTGTCATGGATAACATGAAAAAATAAAATATACTAAATATCAATAGACAAAAACCAGTTTGCTTTTCTCCAACCAAATACCTAAATACCTAGCACTGATTTCCAGAACAAAATCCCCCACGTACCATCTTTGGAATAAAAGAATATTCTTTCAAGTTGTCGGACCACAAGGTAAAAACAAAAAATCCCAATGCTTTTTTTCTTACTCTTTGATATGTACAATTGAAGGTATTCCTCATTGCAAACTAATATTTCCATCCAGCACGTGACATTAAAGAATTTTTCATATTTAGGATAGTAATACGGGATCACATTCTTTAGCCTTAGGCATTGCAGAGGAAAAACAAACAAACAGAAACAAACCAAAACTAAGCTGAGAGAGGCGGAGCAAGAAAAGCAGAATAGAAGGCTGCACAGATCAGCCCCCTCGCAAGGACACAAATTTAGCAACTATCCACACAGTAGAAAACACCTCCATAAGAACCCAAAATCAGGGGAACTCTCATAGTACCTGGTTGTATCACTGAAAGAGGCACTGAAGAGTTAGAAGAAACAGTCTTAAATCGCTGACCCCACCCCTTCCCTATCCTAGGCAGTGGCAGTGTGGTGTAAAGAGCATCTCTGGAAGCTGGAAGAGCAAGAGCAGAGCAGTTGTGGGTCACTGAACTCAGTGCTGTCTCTTACAGGAGAAAGGAAAACCAGACCAAACGTAGCTGACTCCCATCTGGGAAGGGAGCATTGCAACCACCTCTAGCCAGAGGGAAATTACCCATCCCAGGAATCAGAACTTGAGTTTCTGCAAACCTTGCCACCAAGGGCTAAAAAACTGTTCCAGGTTTCTCAGACAACCTTAAAGGCAGTCTAGGCCATAAGACCTGTAACTCGTAGGTGAGTTCTAGCGTAGAATTGGGCCCAGAGGCAGTGGATTGTGGCGGGTATGTGGAGGGGTGCACATGACCTACTGAGATACCAGCTGGGGCAGCCAAATGAGTGCTGGTGTCACCCCTGCCCTAGCCCCAGACTGCCCAGCTAGCGGCTCCATGAAAGACCCCCTCCTTCCACTTGAGGAGATGGAATAGTGAGGAGCGTTTTTTTTCTTGCATCTTGAATACCAGCTCAACTACAGCGGGACAGGGCACCGGTCGGGGTTGTGAAGCCCCTGTTCCAGGCACTAGCTCCTGGATAACATTTCTAGACACACCCTAGGCCAGAAAGAAACCTGCTGCCTTGAAAGAAATGAAAAGAGAACACCTATACACTGTTTATGGGAATGTAACTTAGTTCAGCCATTATAGAAAACAGTTTGGTGATTTCTGCAAGAACTTAGAATTACCATTCATCTCAGCCATCACATTACTGGATATATACCCAAAGGATATATATCATTCTACCGTTAAGACATATGCATGCGTATGTTCTTGACAGCACTATTCACAATAGCAAAGATATTGAATCAACCTAAAGGCCCATCAGCAGCAGACTGGATAAAGACATTGTGGTACATAAACAGCATGGAATACTATGCAGCCATAAAAAAACGAGATCATGTCTTTTGCAGCAACATGGATGGAGCTGGAGGCCATTACTCTAAGCGAACTCACGTGGGAACAGAAAATGGAATACCACCTTTTTCCATTTCTAAGCAAGAGCTAAACATCGGTACGCATGGACACAAAGAAGGGAGCAACAGACACCCGTGTCTACTTGGGGGTAAAGGATGGGGAGGAGGGTGAGGATTGAAAAGCTACCTGTCAGCTATTATGCTGATTACCTGGGTGATGAAATAATCTGTACACCAAACCCGTGTGACACACAATTTCCCTATATAACGAGCCTGCACGTGTACCCCTGAACCTAAAATAAAAGTTAACAAAAATTTAAAAATAAAATAATAAAAAATTAAGAAGTCTCACAGAGGTAGAGAGTAGAATGGTGGTGACTAGGGGCTCGGTGGTGGTGGCTGGAGAGACATTGCTCAAAGGATACCAAATTTCCGTTAGACTGAAGGAATAAGCTCCAGAGATATATTGTACAACACGGTGACTACGGGTGATCATAATATGTTGTATTATTGATAAATGCTAAGAGAGTAGATGTTAAGTGTTCTCAATACAAAATGATAACTTTGTGGGATGATGCATATGTTAATTAGCTATATTTATTCATTCTACAATGTATATACTTCAAACATTAGATACATGATAGATACATTCCATTTTATCTGTTCAGTTTAAAATAATAAAAATAAAGAAGAAAGACATGTCCAAGTGTTCTGCCTGGGAAGATGGGCCTGAGAGAGTCTTACATAGTTAATCATGTACTATGTTTTTCTGTGCAGGACAGCAGAGGGAGTGGGGCTACCTGAGAGCAGCACATAGTCAGTAAATGGCCTATAACAGCTCTACTTCCTTTCTTGAAGAATCAGAATGGTGAAAGAAACCAGTGTAATGTTTCTCATACCCCTAAGAAGGACACTAAAGTGTTTTAAAGAGAGTTGGATCTGAAGGTGCCCTGTGGTTGGGCTTGAGGGATGACATGAAAATGTTCTGCATGAATCAGCCATTTAGGGCCAGATGGGATGATACGCATCTCAGGAGATGTTCGATGGATACGACATTGGGAAATTCTGAGATTCTGAATTGACTAGGTGTGAGACTCATGCATATTAAGTGCAATTACATAAAATGGCATTGCATTTCTCATTCGGCCAAGCATTGTAACCAGGTATATTCATGTGCCAGCTATTTCAATAGAAAGTGCTAGCTCTCACAACCGTTTGCATTCCAATACAATTTTCTGAATGTAAGAGAAAGAGATATAGTTATAACCAAGGTGTTAATCAATGAGAATAGTTTGCATCTCATCTTCTCTATTCTGCAGAAAGGCCCTTGAAGAGCATATTGCATCATTTTCCTCATGGCCAAGAAAATCAAGAATCACTGATCTGGCCAGGTGCAGCGGCTCATGCCTGTAATCCCAGCACTTTGGGAGGCCGAGGCGGGCGGATCACCTGAGGTCAGGAGTTTGAGACGAGCCTGGCCAACATGGTGAAACCCTGTCTCTGCTAAAATACAAAAAAAAAATTAGCTGGTCGTGGTGGCGGGCGCCTGTAATCCCAGCTACTGGGGAGGCTGAGGCAGGAGAATTGCTTGAATCCAGGCAGTGGAGGTTGCAGTGAGCCGAGATCGTGCCACTGCACTCCGGCTTGGGTGACAGAGCCAGACTCTGTCTCAAAACAACAAAAACAAAAACAAGAAATCACCGATCCATTTGAAAGTCAGCAAATATTTTGTCATTGACTAAATGTAGACCCTAGAGAGTGATCCCCATACACCACACTACAACTTAAGACTGATTCTGTTTCTTAATCATCCTTTGGAGGTCATCACGTTTTTGAACTCTTGTAATAACAGGGGACTTGAACGCATTTCAGACAGCAAACCTCGTCCTGTGTTATCTTATGCTCTGGGAGGAATTAAAAGACAAGGAAGTAAGGAAGAAAGAAAGGAAGGAAGGGAGGGAGGAAGGAAGGGAGGGAGGGAAGGAGGGAGGGAGGGAGGGAGGAAAGGAGAAGAGGAGAGAAGAGAAGAGAGGAGACGATCTCTAAACCTAAATTGGTAGAAAGCTTCACAAGTCTGAATACTTAAAAAGTTAAATTAAGTAGCTAAAGATGTTTTTGAAAAGCATCTGAGCAAACAACAAAATGATTCTGAAAAATATTTGGTAATGTAATAATGACAATGGGTTATTTCTTCTATCCGTGATCTCCTACAATATATTTTAAGCCAGATCACGTTTTTCCTTTGATGAAAACTCCACAGAGTTTTCATCTTGATGAAAATAAAATCCAAATTCCTAATAAGGCCGTACATGATGTGGGCACCTATTACCTCTCTGACATTAATACTTATTCTTCTCATGAATCAATCACTCTGCTTCTATCACACTCCCCAATCTGTGACTCTTGTAACTCACCATGCATGTGATTCCTCTAACCTGCCATCCATATCAGGGTCTTTGCACACTTCTGCTGGAAGGTTCTTCTCTAAAATATCCACTATGTATCCTCATTTTCTTTTCTTTTCTTTTTCTTTCCTTCTTTCTTTTCTTTTCTTTTCTTTTTTTTTTTTTTTTGAGATGGAGCCTTGCTTTGTCGCCTAGGCTGGAGTTCAGTGGTGCATTCTCGGCTCTCTGCAACCTCCGCCTCCTGGTTTCAAGCAATTCTCCTGCCTCAGCCTCCTGAGTAGCTGAGATTACAGGCGCCTGCTACCACGCCTGGCTAATGTTTGTATTTTTAGTACAGATGGGGTTTCATTGGTTGGCCAGGCTGGTCTTGAACTCCTGACCTCGTGATCCGCCTGCCTTCGCCTCCCAAAGTGCTGAGATTACAATCGTGAGCCACCACGCCCGGCCTGTGTATCCGAATTTTCTTAAGGTCACTAGTCAGAAGTCACTTTATTGGAAAGGCTATCCTCCATTTAATGGTGAAGACGTTAAATGGTACTTGTACTTCTTTCCCAAAAAATGACACTTTTATCAGTTATTTTACTACAGTACCTGGAACACGTAAACTTTCAAGAAATATTTGGTGAATGAATGCATGTTAATCTGAATTTAGTATTGCAGTCTTCATTACTAGAAAGCATTTACATGTTTTAACTGTCAGGGAGCAACGCTGGTAAGTGATTAATTCCCTATCAATAAAATGGATAGAGTACTATTCATGCTACATGTTCTCACAGTTGTGGCAAGGGTTATTAAATTGCCAACTGTAGTACTAAACTTATATTAATGTTGTACTCATTAGTATTACTCTTGTTATGTTCAGAGGAAATATGGAATAAAAGTAAGATCATGGGCCTGGTTCAAATCTGAAATTCTGCTACGTCCTAGTTGGGTGATCTAGGTCAAGTTTCTTAACTCCTCTGAGTCTTAGATTCTTCGTATGAAAAATGGAAAAAATGCTAGCACCTACTTCTCAGGATTGTTTTGAAAAACAAATTAATTAATATATTTAAGCTTTTAGCACAGAGCCTAGTACATACTGTGTGTGCAGTAATTACAAACTATTACTAGTGAGTATAATAGGATGTGAAAATTCATGACATCAAACAACTAGAACCGAGATTTATACACACACACACACACACACACACACACACAGACATATGTATACACACACACACACACACACAGACATATGTATACACACACACACACACACACATATAATTGTTTTTGCAACAGAGTCTAGCTCTGTCGCCCAGGCTGGAGTGCAGTGGCGTGATCTCGGCTCACTGCAACCTCTGTCTCCCGGGTTCAAGCAATTCTTCTGCCTCAGCCTCCTGAGCAGCTGGGACTACAGGCGCGTGCCACCATGACTAGTTAATTTTTGTATTTTTAGTAGAGATGGGGTTTCACCATGTTGGCCAGGCTGGTCTCGAACTCCTGACCTCAGGCGATCTGCCCACCTCAGCCTCCCAAAGTGCTGGGATTACAGGCGTGAGCCACCGTGCCTGGCCTGCAGTAGGATTTTAGAGAGATGTGTTTGTGAGAGAGATTTGTGCCCAAAGGGTTTTATTTTAAATTTTTAAAATATTTATAAAATAGAGACAAGATCTTACTATGTGGCCCAGGCTGGTCTCGAACTGCTGAGCTCAAGTGATCCTCTCTCTTTGGCCTCCCACAGGCGTGACTCACCACAGCCGATCCACTCAAAGCATTTTAACTTAGGGAGGTGAGTGTTGACACAGACAAACCAATGCCATTGCAATATTTTCATGACTTAGATTTCCCGAGAGAAGGGGATATGCCCTACCACACAGGTTCACGGTGGGAAGCACCAGGGCTTGGCTTGGAAGCAGAGGCAGGAAGGAATGAGGAGCCCAAGCAACAGCCTTTATTATTAGGCTTTCCAAGGGAAAGGTCAGGCAGGGCAGGGTGAACAGCTTCACACTGGTAGTTGGAGTAATTACAGTAAGTTTGGAGCAACAGAGACTGCCTCTAGCTGTCTGGTACCCGGTGCTGGGTTGATTTAGGACAGAGAAAATATCAGCTTACTGTGTGAGAGTTAGATAAAGGAGGTGGATGCTTGCATAGGTAGGGTGTGTTCCTAAGTGAGTTGTTACTATTTGTATTAGTCCATTCTCACGTTGCTAATAAACACATACTCAAGACTGGGTAATTTATACAGGAAAAAGTGGTTTAATGGACTCACAGTTCTGCATGGCTGGGGAGGCCTCACAATCATGGTGGAAGGCACATCTTACATGGTGGAAAGCAAGAGAGAATGAGAGCCAAGCGAAAAGGGAAATGCCTTATAAAACCATCAGATCTCGTGAGACTTATTCCTTACCATGGGAACAGTATGGCAGAAACTGCCCCCATATTCAATTATCTCCACTTGGCTCTGCCCTTGACATATGGGGATTATTACAACTCAAGGTGAGATTAGGGTGGGGACAGAGCCAAACCATATCGCTATTTTTAGGAATCAGCTAGTCCTGGGAGGAGCAGTCTTTCCCCAAGTCTATGAGGCCCCTCAAGCTGTCAAAATACTAGCCTGGCACAGTGGCTCACAGTTGTAATCTCAGCACTTTAGGAGGCCAAGGTAGGAGGATTATTTGAGCCCAGGAGTTTGATATCAGCCTGGGCAACATTGCAAGACCCTGTCCCTACAAAGAAAAAAAAAAGAATTAGCCAGGTATGGTGGCATACAACTGTAGTCCAGCTACTCAGGAGGCTGAGTGGGAAGTTTGAGGCTGCAGTTGGCAATGATCGTGCCACTGTACTCCAGCCTGGGCAACAAAGTGAGACACTGTCTCAAAAAAAAAAAGTCAAAACATTATAGGATACAGAAAATTAAGACAACATGATTCATGTGTGTGTGTAAGTATGCATTAGCTTGTGTGAATGTGTACATGAGAGAGAGAACAAGAGAGAAAGAGAGACTATGAATACCCACAGCTTAGGGATGACTGAAGTAATTATTCTAGCAACGAGGAGTAAATTCTTCAACGTGACCTGCCGGGTGGTTGCTTATCTCCACCTTCCTTCCTTTCTAACATCCTAGTGATTGTTTCTGTCCCACATTCGCGCTATGGAAGTCATGCAAACAAATATAAATTAACAAATAGTATCGTTTGCCTTAGACCTGTAAAGAAAGGTCTTTTGGAGTCATTGCATGAAATTCCAGAATTCTTACTTGGTTGGATTTAACTTTATTTGCAGGAGGAATTTTCTCTGATGGGATCAGTCACTTGTGGTGTGATGTATCTTCATTTTGATGTGGATAGTCCCACATAAAACAATTAAAAAAACAAAAATAAGTAAATAAAAATCTATGTTTTTAAGATTCTATATGAGTGCAGGACATGATCAATGATAAATAAAACAGCCCCGTAAACAGCACAAGCCTCCCGAATTTAACTATAGAGGATTATACAGTAGAATTTTTTGTTATTATTTTTTCTCATCATAATTTCAGAAGTTGGGAGCATGGGGCTGACACAGTGCTCAGTGCCACGGTCATGGGACCAGGGTTCTTTTTTTCCACTTGGCCACCTCTGACATGCTAGCTTTCATTCTTGTGCATCTCACCCCATGGTTGCAAAGTGGCTGCAGTTCCTCCAAGCATCACACCTGCACTCCATGCAGTAAGGAGGGAAAAAACCAAAGGCGGTAAAGAATCCAGTTAGATGATTTGATCCTATTTTAGTAGGAAAGCACAGCTTCTCTGCAAGACCCCACCAGTAGACTTCGGTATAATCCTCATTTACCAGAGGCTGGGGAATGCTTATGTTTTCTATCTAAAATTGATCTCTGCAGCCAGGCATGGTGGCACATGCCTGTAAATCCAGCTACTCGGGAGGCTGAGGTGGGAGAATCACTTGAACCCAGGAGGCAGAGGTTGCAGTGAGCTGAGATGTTGCCACTGCACTCCAGCCTGGGCGACAGAGTGAGACCCTGCCTCAAAATAAATAAATAAGTAAATAATAAAAAATGAAAAATAAAATTGATCTCTGAAAATAGATTTGGTAACAATTTCATATCAGAAGAAAGAAGAAAGGAAGGGAGGGAGGGAGGAAGGAAAGGAAGGAAGGAAAGGAAGGAAGGAAGGGGAAGGGAAGGGAAGGAAAGGAAGGAGGAAAGGAGGGAGTGAGGGAGGGAGAGAAGGAAGGAGGGAAAGAAAGAAAAGAAGAAAACAGAAATGGAAGGAAATGAAGGAAGGAAAGGAAGGAAGGAAGGAAGGGGAAGGGAAGGGAAGGAAAGGAAGGAGGAAAGGAGGGAGTGAGGGAGGGAGAGAAGGAAGGAGGGAAAGAAAGAAAAGAAGAAAACAGAAATGGAGGAAAAAAGGAAGGAAAGAAGAGAGTGAGAAAGAGGGAGGGAGGAAGGGAAGAGGAGGGAGGGAGAGACAGAAGAGGGAGGGAGAAAAGGATAAAGAATGATTAACTTTGCCAAATTACTTTTGTCAATTTCAGATGTGAAAGTGGCATTCAGCCTTGGATCATTTTTAATTTTGTTTGTACCTAATCAGATTGAGGTAGAATTTTAATTTGGTATTCCCAGAATTACCCAATTCCCATCTGGGTCATCATTATTATCTCCAAATATTCTCATGACAAGATTTCTAAAAATGTCTGCAAGTTTGCAGTGAAATTGTGCATTGTTCTTAGAGTTGAAGAAATGCTACTGTTGCTGTGTAATTCTGTGCAGAAGAGTATTATCAATCACTAGAAAAAGCTTTTGAGAAAAACATCTTTAACGAAAAGAGTCCTAAAAGCACCACAAAGACGGTATCATACATAATGCAACTTGTTTTTTAGGTGCAACTGTGTGGAAAGCTCATTGTGTGACTCCTAAATTCTACCCTGAAGGAACAGGTGCCTGCTATGGGAGTGGAATATGTTCATGGTCGGGGGATGTAACCTACCACGACCCACCACTCCTCTTTGACATCTCAAGAGACCCTTCGGAAGCCCTTCCACTGAACCCTGACAACGAGCCATTATTGGACTCCGTGATCAAAAAGATGGAGGCAGCCATAAGAGAGCATCGTAGGACACTAACACCTGTCCCACAGCAGTTCTCTGTGTTCAACACAATTTGGAAACCATGGCTGCAGCCATGCTGTGGGACCTTCCCCTTCTGTGGGTGTGACAAGGGAGATGACATCCTTCCCATGGCTCCCTGAGACCATGGGGACCACGTGTTACCCACCACAAACTTACTGTTACAACGGTCATAGGAGCAGAGCTCACCTGACTGATTCATTCCATTTGGGATAAAAACTGATGGCCCAACCCATTGTTTTATCCTCAGAAATCAGTTCTTTCAAGAGCTCGGTGAAATTAAAGTGGGCCCATAGAACAGTGAACCTGGAGGGGAGCATTTGTTGTATAATTTTTTTCTGGTATATAATTGTGCCATTGCCCAAGGAAAAGAGCAAATCAAGGTGACTTCAGCAGATTCTTGTAGAGCTTTTGTTCCTAGAATTCATGGAAGCATCAGGTCCAATGTCATAAGTTAGAAACTTCTGCTTGCAGATTCTATACCCAGGCATGCTAGCTTTCTAATAAATCATGATAAGTACTTAATTTTTTCATGAAGCAGAGGGTCACATAAAACTTGAAGTAGTGCTATTATAGTCAGTTTGACTTCTTGATTTTCTCTCTTTCCTTCTTTTCTCTTCCTGTCCGATACACATCTGGTTATGAGAAAAAATGCTGGGCTGAAGTTCTTGACTTTGCTTCCTCGTAGCTATATCATCGTGGAAATGTCTCTGTGATTTGGTTTCTTCATGTGTAAAATAAGGAAAACCAGTGTCTACTTCACAGAGTAGCTATGAGGATTACATGCATTAATTAATGTGAAATCGCCTTGTGTAGAATAAGCAGTCAATAAATGTTATTATTACAAATGTTGTTGTAAGCATCATCAATTGCAGTTAATCATGATTCCTTAAACACAAAATAAGAAAAATGGCAAAGAGTCAACATTTAAGAAAAAATAAAGAAACATGGCTAAAACAATTATTTAATTGAAGAAAGACATTTGGCAATACACATAGGAAGCAATTCAAAGCAGGATAAACAAACATAAATCCAAAATTTGAAGCATTTGTGACTGCAGACTACAAAAGACAAAGAAAGGATCTACAGATGGATGCAGGGCAGGTGAGCCCCAAATTGGGGCTTAGCCTGGGAGGGTTCTTGGCTTCCCTCAGGAAATAATTCAAGAGTAAGCCAGTGGTGGAAGCAACAGCTTTATGGAGAAGGTAGTGTCACAGTTCTGTGACCGCTCCTGCAGAGAACAGGAGCTCAGGGCACTGCTGCAGTCATATTTATACCCACTTTTAATTGCATGCAGATTAATGGGCAGTTTATGCAGAAATTTCTAGGAAAAGGGTGGTAACTTCTGAGTGCTCAGGTCATTGCCATAGAAGAGGCCAGTAATGCCCAGATGCTGCCATGGCAACGGTAAACTGACATGGCATGCTGTTAGGCATGTCTTATGGAATGCTGCTTCCATGTTTTAGCTAGTCCTCAGTTTGGTCCTCTGTCTGCTTCTGCTTCTTCTTCTTACCATTCCTGGGCTCAAGCAATCCTCCTGCCTTGGCCTCCCAAAGTGCTGGGATTACAGGTGTGAGCCACCACATGTGGCCAACAATGAATGTTCTTTATTTTATTATACTTTATATTTTGAGATAGAGTCTCACTCTGTCAGCCAGGCTGGAGTGCAGTGGTGCGATCTCAGCTCACGGAAACCTCTGCCTCCTGGGTTCAAGTGATTCTCCTGCCTCAGCCTCCTGAGTAGCTGGGATTACAGGCACACACCACTACAACCAGCTAATTTTTGTATTTGTAGTAGAGACAGGATTTAACCATGTTGACGAGGCTGGTCTCGAACTCCTGACCTCAAGCCATCCACCTGAATCAGCCTCCCAAAATGCTGGGATTATAGGCGTGAGCCACCGTGCCAGCAACAATGAATGTTCTTAATATCACCAGCCTGTGCACTTAAACATGATTTAAAATGGTAAATTTTGTTATGTGTTATTTTACCGTAATTAATTTTTTATTTTTATTTTTTTGAGATGGAATTTCCCTCGGTCGACCAGGCTGGAGTGCAGTGGGAGATCTTTTCTCAAAAACAAAACAAAACCCCAAAAAACGACCGAACAAACAAATGCAATAACAACATCTTTTGCAATTTTTGAAGTTTGAAGATTACTTATTTCACTCAGAGCTCCCTTGTATTACTTGTCTTTAATGCTGTTCTCAAATTTGTGTGTGTGTGTGTGTGTGTGTGTGTGTGTGTGTGTGGAGAGAGAGAGAGAGAGAGAGAGGGCAGCTAGCAGGTCCTACATCACCCCAAATCCATCATTTTCTCTTTATTCAATTCTGCAGTGGTGCGATCTCGGCTCACTGCAACCTCCGCCTCCTGGGTTCAAGCGATTCTCCTTCCTCAGCCTCCCCAGTAGCTGGGATTACAGGCGCCTGCCACCACACCCAGCTAATTTTTTGTATTTTTAAGTAGAGACAGGGTTTCTCTATGTTGGCCAGGCTGGTCTCGAACTCCTGACCTCAGGCGATCCACCCGCCTCGGCCTCCCAAAGTGCTGGGATTACAGTCGTGAGCCACCTCACCCGCCCCCATTCTGCTATTTCTTATCCCTCTTTACATTGCCGCCACACTGCAATGTAAATGAACCTTTGACCTAAATGAACCAATTAATTATGCCCCCACTTCACTAATGGGCCAGTAGAGGGCGCTAGACAAACATTTCTCAACTACTCGGTCAATGCGTTCAAGCATGCCACAGGTGTTCTTGCCAGAGACTTGTCATTGATGTTTTCTTGAGCCATTAGAAGGAAATGGCCATGAGGAAAAGACTCGGTTTGTTTTATGTTAATCCAGGGGATATGATGGTAGACAGGTACCAACCAGACATGTCCATTTCAGACAGTCAAAGTAGCCAATCTGTCCTCCACAATTCAGCATTTTTAGAGAAATAAAAAATGGTGCTGAAACATGCAGAGTCTAAAACTGAATGTCTGCTTTTCAAGTTCTTTCTAATTATTGGCTAGGGAAAAATCAGTGTCACTTAACTTCTCTGTAGTGCAATGTCTCAACTTTAAAATGACTACAATAGCAAATGCTTCATAGAGTTGCTGCAAAGATTACATAGATAAATATGCTAAAACACAAGAGGCTGGAACGAGCACTTTAAGATGACAGTAATTTTATTTTATTACAAGAAAGACTGAGGTTGAATTTTCTTAACCCAGAACTTAGATTAGGAAGAAGTGGTCATTAAAATATACCATGCATTATTACTTATTATGGTCACCATTCTGTGCAATAGATCACTAAGCTTATTGCTCCTGGGAGGGGATAGATTTATTAACTTGCCTGATGTAATCATTCCACATTGTGAACATATATCAAAGCATTCCATGGTACTCTCTCTATATATAATATTATATATAATGATATATATAAAATATTATATATGATGTTATATATAAAATACTATATAAAATATTATATAAAATATTATATATAATGTTATATAAAATATTATATACAATATATTATATATAATATATAAAATAATATATAATATATATAAAATTTATCAATTAAAAATAAAAATAAAATGCTGACAAAATAAGAGGTGTTAAATGAATGTATAAGAAACATGAGGTAGCTGAAGTAGGAGTCTTACTCAAACCATCTGCCCTGATCTGTCTATCATCCCATGCTGGGACATGAAAAGGCACATATTCAGAGGACTGGGGGAATTGAGAGAGAGTGAAGGACAGACAGAGTCTTCATCAGGGACGCTCCCACACGGCAAGCCTCCTACCATGAACCTTAAAGACGTGAGTTCTGGAAGGTGTCTGAGAAGAGATTTTCTGCGGTTTTGCCAGAGAGCTGGCAACGAGGTGATGGGAGCAAACCCTTCCTTCATTATTATATTTTCCAAAACTCACAGCATTATTTTGGAGAATTGTTAAGGTAGTAGGAGGGAGATTTAAGAAATAGCCCCAGAGTGTCTTTGTGTTCACTGCCCTGCATGTTTGCCAGGAAGAACATATTCCTCAGGTATTAGTCTCGTGCTGCTGATAAAGACATACCCAAGACTGGGTAATTTATAAAGGAAAGAGGTTTAATGGACTCACAGTTCCACATCACTGGGGAGGCCTCACAATCATGGCAGGAGGCAAAAGGCACATCTCACATGGTGGCAGGCAAGAGAGAAAAAAGAGCCAAGTGAAACCTCTTATAAAACCATCAGATCTCATGAGGCTTACTCACTACCATGAGAACAGCGGAAACCACCCCCATGATTCAATTATCTTTCACTGGGTTCCTCCTGCAACACGTGGCAATTATGGGAGGTACCACTGAAGATGAGCTTTAGGTGGGGACACAGCCAAACCATATCACCTTAGGTATGGAGAGACTGAAGAAATGAATGTGCCATTTTTGATCTTTACAGAGGGTTTCAAATTTGCAAATGTTCAAAAATGTTATCCCTCAAAGACCTTTGAGGAAAAAGTTAGTTGATTGACTCCAGCAAAATGGAATGTCATCCAAGAAAGGTGAGAGTAGCCAAGCACAGTGGCTCATGCCTGTAACCACAGCATTTTGGGAGGCTGAGGTGGGAGGATCGCTTGGGTCCAGGAGTTCAAGACCAGCCTGGACAACATAGTGCAATCTCATCTTTACTAAAAATTCGTTTAAAATTGCTGAGTGTTTACTAAAAATTTGTTTAAAATTGCTGAGTGGCACATGCCTGTAGTCCCAGCTACTCAGAAGGCTGAGGTGGGAGGATCACTTGAGCCCAGGACATTGAAGCTGCAGTGAGCTATGACTACACTACTGCACTCCAGCCTGGGTGACAGAGCAAGACCCTGTCTCAAAATACTACTACTACTACTACTACTACTAATAATAATAAAAAGAAGAGAGTACACAGGAAGCAGTGCTGAATAAATAAATGTATAAAACAAAGTCTGAATGTGTTAGTGCACAGTTGTGAAAATAATCTGGAGTTAACATTTCACATGGGAGGTAATTGAAAGAGCAGAGAAGAAAGAGAGAATGAGCATATGTTCATGTTTTTGTTTCGTCTGGGAAGAAGACATAGGTAATGACTATCTTTATACTTGATAGAAAATATAAGCTTAAATACGTGTGCTGACAGGTGAAAGGTGGTTACCACCAGAAAACTAGAAAAGATGTGTACAAGTTTCAGAGCCTTAATGGGAAATGCGTGGATTGAAGAAAACCTGATTCATGCAATCAGAGGTGGGTGGGAAAGAATTACACCGAAGAAGCAGAAAATCTGATATATGTAAAAAAGGGAAAATAATATAAAGTGAAACTGCAGGACTCAATCCAAATATAACCATGATCATAATAAACATGGATGGATTAAAATTCCTTTAAAAAAGATAGGCTTTCTGAATGGGAAAATAAACATAAAATCCAGACATACAGTAGTGTAGGAGGCAGCTTAATTAAAAACAAAATGTTGAAAATAAATGGATGCATTTGATATGATTCTGTTCCACTATCCAATCTAAGTAATGATCAATTATTTTATAGATTGTTCTTCAGTTTTTTTTTTGTTTTTTTTTTTTGAGACAGAGTCTCCCTTTATCCCTCAGGCTGGAGTGCAGTGGCGCGATCTTGGCTCACTGCAACCTCTGCCTCCCAGGTTCAAGCAATTCTCATGCCTCAGCCTCCACAATTGCTGGGAGTAGAGGCACCTGCCACCACGCCCGGCTAGTTTTTGTATTTTTAGTAGAGACGGGGTTTCACCTTGTTGGCCAGGCTGGTCTAAACTCCTGACGTCAGGTGATCCGCCCGCCTCAGCCTCCCAAAGTGCTGGAATTACAGGCTTGAGCCCCTGTGCCCAGCCTTCAGTTTGGTTTTGTCCAGTGTTTTCTCATGATTAGACTGAGGTTATGCATTTTTGGCAAAAAAATCATCAGAATTGATGTAAGTTTTCAGTGTGTCATGTTACGGAGTGCATGATGTCTGTATGTCCTGTCCTGGTGATGTTAAATTTCATCACCTGGATTAAGTGGTGTCTGTTGGAATTCTCCACTGTGAAATTATTATTTTTTCTGATCCAGGAAAGGTTAAGCAAGAGTCTGGCACCATTTGAAGTCTAATAAGAAACATTTACTACCTGATTTCTCTGAAGCCTGCTACCTGCGGGCTACATGTGCATAATAAAAACTTTGGTCTCCTCAACGCCTTATCCTCACCCAGACATTTCCTTTCTATTGATTACAGGTCTTTAATCAGAAAATCCTGGAATCCACCTACGACCTGGAAGTTCCTCACTTTGAATGGAATCCCACCTTTCTGGACTAAGCCAATGTACGTCTCACATGTGTCGATTGATGTCTCCTGTCCCCGTAAATTGTATAAAGCCAAGCTGTCACCCAACCACCTTGGGCACTTGTTCTCAGGACCTCCTTGGGGCTGTGTCGTGAGCCATTGGTTAAATGAATAACTCTTTTCAAATATTTTACAGAGTTTGACTCTTTTCATGGACATTAATTGGTGCCCTACACGTGGGGCCTCAGAAAAGACTCAGAATCCTTGACGAAGTTGCCCGAACCCGGAGCTAAGTTACCCGCAGGGCCATTGGAAGCCCTCCCTGGCTTTAGGTTTCTCCTCCAGTGGAACCGGTGAGTCCTCTGCAGCTCTGGACCTTCCATTTGGTGGATGGTCCTTGGTTCATTCTGAGCTGTTTTTCTACCTCCTTTTTATTTTTCTCCTAGGAAGTTGTTGTATAGGATCCTACTTTACGTTTGGTGGTGCATTCTAAATGGTCTTCTCCACTGCCCTTTCCCCCCCAAATTAATGTCGATTGGCCTGTGAGTACATTTGCGTGAGAGACTGAACTGCCACTTTTGTGGCGTAATTTTGAATTGCCAAATGAGAGGCTGACCTCCTCAGCTTGGAAAAGAAAGGGAGTTTTGCTCCTCCTAGCCAAAAACCACCCCTGGGTGGTAGGGGTTGAGTGGGAGTCTCTGGGGGATTGACTCCTGCCATGATGTGCAGTGACCCTACAGGGAACCGCACAACAAAATTAATTTTAAGAGGCTCATCCAGGAGACAGGTGTAAGAGCTGATCACTTGCTATGTTGAGCCCTGTCAGAGGTCTAGACCTCTGGAGAGAGAAACTCAGACACGTGAAAGGGTAGAAAGACTCAGTGGTGACACACAGTGTAGTCCCTCTCACAGCCAGCACACTTCAATCCACCCTACTAAAACCCAGGCCACAGTTTAGTTCCTCATTTTTAAATAAAAGTGGGAGACATAGCATGTAAGGATGAGGAAAGGCGGAGACAGCGACCCCCATTTGGGCACCCCTTTTGGTTCTCTGCTTCCTCTACTTGCAAGTATTTGTGTAAGTGGGAAAAGCTTGAGGGCATGCCAGGTCAAACAAGAAGCTTCCTGTTACATATTATGTCTGTGCTTGTTCACACTTTAAACTGCTGCACACATTACACCAGAGAAAATTCCAGCCCAAAGGTCAACCTGCAACCAATCAGTTCCTAAGTCCTCTATTTTGCTATTTTCTTTTCTGCCTACTTTAAATCTTCTGTTTACTTTTTGTTCTTTTCTTTTCTTTTTCTTTTTTTTTTTTTTTTTTTTTTGAGACAGAGTCTTGCTCTGTCACCCAGGCTGGAGTGCAATGGCGCTATCTACTGCAGCCTCTGCCTTCCAGGTTCAAGCGATTCTCCTGCCTCAGCCTCCCCAGTAGCTGGGATTACAGACGTGCGCCACCACGTCTACGTAATTTTTGTATTTTTAGTGGAGACAGGCTCTCACCATGTTGACCAGGCTGGTCTCGAACTCCCGACCTCAAGTGATCCGCCGGCCTCGGCCTCCCAAAGTGCTGGGATTACAGGCGTGAACCACCACTCCTGGCCCTTCTGTTACTTTTCCACTGCTGTTGAGATAGAAGTCACTGTTGGGATCCAACCTTTTTGTTTGTATAAACTGGTGAGTTTGTGTTGATATCTCTTGCTAGAGTTCTGAAGTAAAAGCTATAGGATCTTTGTGTGAGTGTGCATGCGTGTTTAGATGTGTTTATGTACATGCACATATGTGTGCACATACATACATTTTTTACGTGCTTTAGCCCTGAAGTGTCCAATTGGCTTCAAGTCAAAGAGTACTCATAAATTAAATAATAAGCCAAAACGCTTTTCAAGTTCACGTGACTTACATAAATCTTTAATAAATAAGCTGGCTTTAAAATTATTGGTACGATAGTATTAGAAATATCTTAAAAATTGTCAGCATACATGTTTGTTTGCATTTACTGATCAAGCAGTTTCATATTTACCTCTGACAGATATTATAAGGTGTCAAAATTTGCCATAAGGCTTACAAAACTATAAACCCAGCAACCCAGCATGAAACACAATAATCTTTGTTTCTGTACTTTTTGAGAAATAAGACGTTTAATGTTATTAGTGTAGTAAAAAGAGCTAAATCCCAAGTTATCAGTAAAATATCTATATATTTAAAATTTTTGCTTAGGCAAACACAGAAAATTCGTAGACTATAAAAATGGTTAACAGGGAAATAACTTTAAATGATGACTATCAGAGTTTTCACAGATAATCTAGGTAAAAGATTTTATAAAATTAATTAGGTAAATGTAATGAAACAAATGCCTGTAAATAAATATAATTTAGAATCTAAAGTTAAATAATAGATATTCACTAAATGTCTGGGCCATTTTCAATTTAAATAAATTGTATTATAGAAAAACTTTTCTGAAAAATATGTTCTTATTCAAAGCTAAGTTATTTTCATCTAATTCCATGTTTATTTATTTATATTTTTTGAGATGGAGCCTCGCTCTGTCTCCCAGGCTGGAGTGCAATGGTGCAGTCTCAGCTCACTGCAACCTCTGCCTCCCAGGTTCAAGCGATTCTCCTGCCTCAGCCTCCCTTGTAGCTGGGATTACAGGTGCCCACCACCATGCCTGGCTAATTTTTGTAATTTTAGTAGAGATAGGGGTCTTGCCATGTTGGCCAGGCTGGTCTCGAACTCCTAACCTCAGCTGATCCACCCACCTAAGCCTCCCAAAGTGCTGGGATAACAGGTGCAAGCCACCGCACCCGGCCAGATTCTAGGTTTATTTAAGGGTTATTTATGAAATATGGTAAAAGGAACCAAGAAACAAGAGATGTAAAGAAAGTTAGGCTGCGTGCATTGGGTCACACCTGTAATCCCAGCACTTTGGGAGGCTGAGGCAGGCGGATCATGAGGTCAGGAGTTTGAGACCAGCCTGACCAACACAGTGAAACCCCGCCTCTACTAAAAATATAAAAATTAGTCAGGCATGGTGGCACGTGCCTGTAATCCCAGCTACTCAGGAGGCTGAGGTAGGAGAATTGCTTGCACCCGGGAGGCAGAGGTTGCAGTGAGCCAAGATCGTGCCACTGCACTCCAGGCTGGGTGACAGAGCGAGACTACTCCATCTCAAAAAAAAAAAGAAGAAGAAAGTTACAAGGAGGTATTTTTGGTAAGAAATGTTAAAAGAAAAATAATTTTGTATGAGAAAGAATCTTGTTGTTTAAGAGAGATGTTTAGGACAGAACAGAAAATCCAAGCAGGATGTATATGGTCTGTGCAAGTCATAATACAGTCTGTAAAAAAGGAATTCAAAAAAATTTTTATGTAATTAAGTTTGCTATAACTAAAAGGAAATTATAATCATTCTAGGTATTGGACTTCAATAATAAAAATACAGTAATGCCAAAGGAGATCATTGGTTAGAACAAGATTTTCTTAAAATACTGATGTACTCAGTGAAATTGCAAGAAGTTTTTTATTTTTGAATTCCATAATCTCTTCTTGAAATTCTTCAGATGGACATCCTAGGGGTTCCACTTCTGCTGCATCCTGCTTGCCTCAGAGCTTTCCCTCTTTTGAAAAGGCCTGGGATGGTAACTCTCTCCTTCAACTTTTGCTGGCTCCCGTAATTTTTTAAAAATTAGTAGTCTAAAGGAAGAGAGAGAATTTTTGAAAAGAGGCAAGTGAAAAATGTTATAGGATGTGCCTCTATCTGTGTGTCTGTCTATAAGTTTATTTATTGTCTGTTTGTTTGATTGATTTGTTTATTTTGGAGACAGGGTCTCACTCTGTCACCCAGGCTGGAGCGCAGTGGTGTGATCTTGGTTCACTGTTCCCTTGAGCACTGGGCTCAAGGGATCCTCCTGCCTCACCTCAGCCATCCGTGTAGCTGGAACCACAGGTGCATACTATCTCGCCCAGCTAATTTTTTGTATTTTTTATGTAGAGATGGGGTTTTGCCATGTTGGCCAGGCTGGTCTCAGTCCTGAGCTCAAGCGATCCACCCGTCTTGGCCTCCTAAAGTGCTAGGATTACAGGCGTGCGGCACCATGCCTGGCCTTGTCTGTAAGTCTCTATCTGTCATGAGGAAGTAATATTTCAGTACCAAATTATATGAAAGAGCTCTAATCAAATGGCTTACAGAAAAGCAAGTGCTTATCAGACAACCAAAAGCTAGCTCAGATGCTTTTAATTGACATTCCTTTAGTAATCTTTGGTAAGACTAATTTGGTAAATTTAATTTCAAAATCCTGTCCAGTGGTTTAAAATCTTAGAGTCACGTTAGATGGGACTGTTCCCCTGACCTTGACCCCCTTCGTGGGCAGGAACTGGAGTGGCTCATGTTACTCAGCCTGCAGTTTGTGGACAGCTATGTGTTAACAGCTCAGTGAAGGGTCAAGGTGACAGCCTTCTGCACCTGTCCTTTTGGACACCGACTTCTTGTTTGGTGTCCAAGAATCATCAGGTCACACAAACTGAAAGATGATGAATGTGGAGGACTTTATTGAGCAGTGGAAGTGGCTCTTGGTGGAAGAGGAGCTGGAAAGGGGATGGTGTGTGAAGAAGGTGATGTTTCTCTGAAGCCTAGCCTTCTCTGGCTGGGCTCCCCTCCAAAACCACACCGTCTGAAGTTAGTCATGTTTATCTGTAGTCTCCAATGCTCAGTTACTTCTCTGCTCGCCACTCAGTAGCTTGTATCCCTGCCGGTCAGCTGCTTGTGTTGCTTTTTTCGTTTTCTTTTTCGTTTTTCTTCCTGCCAGCTGGTCTGGTCCTTATGGGCACAGGATAGGGGGCAGGGCAGGCCAAAAAGGCAATCATCTGGGCAGAGAAACGAGGTCAGCTGCTTTCACTAGGGCCGAGCTTCCAGACTTGAGGTTGTAGTTTAGCCGGGAGCCCAGCCATCCTGTATCAATGTTAGATTAAATTAGGCAATCCTAGGTTTTGCACTGGAAATTAGGGTTACTGGGAGTTGGAATAGTAGGAGAGTAAGATGTATTTTTGGTGAGGTTTATAAAAACACAAAGATGTGGTTTTTGCCAAAGAAAATGTAATGTTTAGAGGCTATTTAAAGGTCACTTTAAAATAAATGGAAAATTATGTAGATAAAACTCATTGGAGAAAGAGAAAAATAAAGAGGTGGGGAATGAGAAACCTTTGACTTTTGGGTGGCCACGTGGTCACACATGGTAATGAAGTGGCATCATTGTCTGGGGTAAATACCCGAGATTCATTGTCTCATGGCCACAGAAAACGAGGACGTGGACACACAGAATGAGGTTGAGAGCAGAAGTTTAGTAGGCAAAAGAAAGAGAAGAGCTCTCTGCAGCAGAGCGGGGTCCTGGAGAAGTGGGTTGCTGCTTCTTTGCTGAAATGCAGCAAGTTTTATAGATGAGCTTGAGGAGGCAGTGTATGATTTACATAGGACGCAAAAGATTGGTTGGACCAGGTGTACCATTTGCATAGGGCACGTAAAGCTGGTTAGGACTAGATGTGTCATTTGCATAGGGCATGAAAAGCTGGCCTAATCTTTTTTTTTTTTTTTTTTTGAGATAGAATTTTGCTCTTGTTGCCCAGGCTGGAGTGCAATGGCGCCATCTCGGCTCACTGCAACCTCCACCTCCCGGGTTCAAGTGATTCTCCTGCCTCAGCCTCCTGAGTAGCTGGGATTACAGGTGCCTGCCACCACACCCGGCTGATTTCGTACTTTTAGTACAGATGGGGTTTCTCCATGTTGGTCAGGCTGGTCTCAAACTCCTGACCTCAGGTGATCTGCCCAACTCGGTGCCTAATCTTTTATTATGCAGATGGACTCTTTACCTGGCTAGTGCCATGTCGCCTGTTTTTTTTTGTTTGTTTTGTTTTGTTTTGTTTTTTGAGACGGAGTTTCACTCATTTTGTCCAGGCTGGGGTGCAGTGGCGTGATCTTGGCCTAATGCAACCTCTGCCTCCCGAGTTCAAGCAATTCTCCTGCCTCAGCCTCCTGAGTAGCTGGGATTACAGGCATGTGCCACCACGCCTGGCTAATTTTTGTATTTTTTTAAGTAGAGACGGGGTTTCACCATGTTGGCCAGGCTGGTCTCGAACTCCTAACCTCAGATGATCCGCCCGCCTCGGCCTCCCAGAGTGCTGAGATTACAGGCGTGAGCCACTGCGCCTGGCCTCTGGTTTTTTACTGTACACGTGGTGACAAAGAAAAGGGAAGACGGAGCCTCCATGTTGAACATACCTGGCTTCCAGGTAGCCCTTTCCCATTGGCACAGCTGCCAGCATTTACCCATGCAAGCTTCCAGCTTGCTTATTATCTATGCCTGCAGCTCTATTTTCCAGGCTGCTCTTTGTTAAAAAGAAATGATTTGGGGGCTCCTTTTTAAAAAGGGAAATTCTGCCAAGGACTCTTTTACCCTCACTATCTGCCTGAATAATTTCTTTCTAGTTCCTCTATCAGTAAGGAGATGCAGCTGGCTTGTCTTCAGTCACTAAAGGTCAAAGCCACCAGAGGAATTTAGAGATGGATCCTACTCATAGTCCCAGGGAATTTAGTTCACTGGATGTATAGCAAATGCAAATTAATAAGGAAAAAGTGAACTATTCAGTCCCTTGCTTACTGCCTATGTAGTTGCTAAAACCAAAGTAAAAGAGTGCTGCCTTGGGCGTGAAGGCAGCACCAAGCTCAGATGTGGGTCGGTCTCAGATCAGGCCAGTGACCTCAAAGCTTCCTACACAAGGAAAAATTAAGCCACGTCAACCAAAAGTTACCTCTGAGACCTGTGATTACCAAGAAGATAGACATGTGGAGAAAGGGCAAAACCAAGTAACTATTAAACCCAGAGGGTATTTACGGGGCTGTTCAATCTTTTGGCTTCCCTGGGCCACACTGGAAGAAAAATTGTCTTGGGCCATGCATAAAATACACAAACTGCATAAAATACACAAACACTAATGATAGCTGATGAGAAAAAAAAAAAAGGCAAGAAAATGTCATAACATTTTCAGAAAGTTTACACGTTTGTGTTGGGCCACATTCAAAGCCGTCCTGAGCCACGTGCGGCCCGCGGGCCGTGGATTGGACAAGCTTGAAAAGGAATTGGTTCATCTTCTAGATTGGTATCGTCAGCTTCCCGAGTTCCCTTTTCTAAAATGGGTTGTAAGAATGACTACTTTAAGAACAGTATGTTTAATGTTTTTTTTTTTTGAGAAAGGGTCTCATTCTGTCACCCAGACTGGAGTGCAGTGGCATGATCTCAGCTCATCGCAACCTCCACCTCCTGGGTTCAGGTAATTCTCCCACCTCAGCCTCCTGAGAAGCTGGGATTACAGGCACACGCCACCATGCCCGGCTAATTTTTCTATTTTTTGGTAGAGATGGAATTTCACCATGTTGGCCAGACTGCTCTTGAACTCCTGACCTCAGGTGATCTGCCCACCTTGGCCTCCCAAAGTGCTGGGATTACAGGCGTGATCCACTCTGCCCAGCCGAGATGTTTAATTTTTAAATGCCACAGAAAGAAAGAGCATGTTTGGGCTGGTGCAGGGCCCGCAGCTCACTCACTATTAAACACTTGCTGATGAGTGTATGGGACCCAGATGCACAGAAAGTTTTTCCTGAGGAAATGGCCAGCCTGGTGGACTAGGTAAGCACCCTACAAGGTCTGTTTATCCTGAAAAGGGGACTGCCCAGCCCTCCCTATAGAATGCCAAGTGGAGCACCCTAGATAAAGCAGCCGATGTGCTTCATATGCAAGCCATGTGGGATTGGCTTCATGATGACCGGGATATTCATCAGCTGAATATGCCCATTACCCAATGTATTAGTCCGTTTTCATGCTGCTGATAAAGACATACCCGAGATTGGGCAATTTACAAAAGAAAGAGGGGTAATTAGACTTACAGTTCCACGTGGCGGCGGAAGCCTCACGATCATGGTGGAGGGCAGGGAGGAAGAAGTCACATCTTACATGGATGGTGGCAGGCAAAGAGAGAGAGCCAAGCGAAAGGAGTTTCTCCTTGTAAAACCATCAGATCTCGTGAGACTCATTCACTACCACAAGAACAATATGGAGGAAACTGCCACCAGAATTCAATTATCTCCCACCAGGTCCCTCCCACAGCAATGGGAATTATGGGAGATACAATTCAAGATGAGCTTTGGGTGTGGACACAGTCAAACTATATCACCGAGGTCATAGTGTGAAAGGAAAATAAATCTCAGGTCCCCAAAATCACTAAGCCAAGGGAAAAGTCAAGCTGGGAACTGTGTCAGGCAAGCCTGCCTCCCATTTGATTCTTAAATAAGACAGCTACAAAGATAAGAAGCTACATACCCCCCTCACAATTTGTGCTTAACGAAATTCCTTGTGGACAAAGGACAGACGGAATTCAAAGTCATCCTTCCAAGGCTCCCCTGAGACAAATGCTTATCTGATAACTTCCTCTGCCCCATTGCTTATGTAAAAGTACAGATTCACGGAGCCAGCCTAAATTGTGTATTCAGTGGAAAGCTGATCAAGGACTCAAAAGAATGTAACCTTTTGTCTCGTGTCTACTTCTAATCTGAAAGCTCCCACTTCAAGTTGTCCTGAATTACTGAACTGAGCCCATGTATGTCTTACACATATTGATTGATGTCTCATGTCTCCCTAAAATATATAAAAGCAAGCTGTGCCCTGAACACCTTGGGCACATGTCGTCAGGACTTCCTGAGGCTGTGTCACAGGTGCACGTTCTCAACCTTGGTAAAATAAACTTTCTAAATTGACTGAGACCTGTCTCAGATATTTTGGGTTCGCAATAGATTCTCAGTGTATTAATGATGTTAGCTGAAGAACTGTGAAGCTCATAAATTTGGAAAGGAAAGGTTTATTTCTATAAATGTTGTGGTTCAAGGGTCCCCTTCTACAAGAGCACCCCAGGTGACATGACTCTTGCAGAATCAAACAATGGTTTGAGAAACCTTATCAAATTTGCAGTTGTAGCTTTCCCTCATGGGTCTTACAGATGCTACCAAAAGACTAGGGTGTCAACGAGAAGAGACAAACTGTAAATTTTTTTAAGAGGTTTATTCTGAGCCAAATAGGAGTGACCATGGCCGCCCATGACGCAGACTTCAGGAGATCCTGAGAACATGCGCCCAATGTGGTCTGCGTACAGCTTGGTTTTCTACATTTTAGGGAGACATGAGACATCGATCAATACATGTAAGACGTACATTGTTTCCATTCAAAAAAGGTGAGATAACTCAAAGTGGGGGATTCCAGCTCATGGATGGACAAGACACAAAAGGTTGCATTCTTTTCGGTCTTTGATCAGAATACACAATTTACATGTGACGGAGGTTGGGGGGTGGGGGTGGTGGGTAGAGGAATAGTGACTGATGCCTGTTCAGTGAATCTGCATGTTTGCGTAAACAATAGGGCAGGGGAATCTATCAGATATGCATTTGTCTCAGGTGAGCAGAGAGGGCTGACTTTCACTTCTGTCTCTCCTTTGACCCACACCTGTGAAGATAAGCCAAGGTGAAATTGAACAGATCTGTTTTAGGGTAAAGATCTTGAGGTCCACAAAAAATTTCTTTGTGGGCAAATCATGAAAGAGGTATGCAGCTTTTTGTTTTGTTTTGTTTGTTTGTTTGTTTGTTTTTGTCTCCATAGCTGTCTTATTTAGGAGAAAATGGGAGGCAGGTTTTTCTGATGCAGTTCCCAGCTTGCCTTTTCCCCTTGGCTTGGGGATTTTGGTTTCCTTGCACTAATTAACAAACAAAATTAATAAATTAACAAACAAAAACAGGGAAGGGAAAAGTGAGTCAAAGGGCTCATGCCAGAAGGGTGGAAATCTTTAGATAATTATTTTGTTATTATTATTAATTTTTCTTTTTTTGAGATGGAGTTTCGCTCTTGTTGCCCAGGCTGACATGCAATGGTGCCATCTCGGCTCACTGCAACCCCGCCTCCCAGGTTCAAGTGATTCTCCTGCCTCAACCTCCTGAGTAGCTGGGATTACAGGCACCTGCCACCACGCCCAGCTAATTTTTTTGTATTTTTAGTAGAGACGAAGTTTCACAATGTTGGCCAGGCTGGAATCTTTAGATAATTGTTAAGAAATAAAAGAAAAGGAAAATTGATGGAGTTAAAACAAAAGACTTTACAACATGATCAAAGGTTGGGTAGGCCACAGGGAGCCCCAACTGGTCCCCCAACATGAAGGGGCCCCATGCCAGTTTTCTTCATTTGCCTCAGATTGGAGAAGTTTAAGAAAACTTGAGGCTGGGCATGGTGGCTCAAGCCTGTAATCCCAGAACTTTGGGAGGCCAAGGCAGGCGGATCATCTGAGGTCAGGAGTTCGAGACCAGGCTGGCCAACATGGTGAAACCCCGTCTCTACTAAAAATACAAAAAAATTTGCTGGGCGTCGTGGCACGCACCTGTAATCCCAGCTACTCAGGAGGCTGAGGCAGGAGAATCGCTTGAACCCAGGAGGCAGAGGTTGCAGGGAGCAGAGATCATGCCATTGCACTCCAGCCTGGGCAACAAGAGCGAAACTCTGTCTCAAAAAAAAAAAAAAAAAAAAAAAGTTTTAGAGCAGGAATGAAAAGAAGGAAAGTACACTTGGAAGACGGCCAAGTAGCTGACCTAAGAGATCAAGTGTATGGTTGACCTTTAGACTTGGGGTTTTATAGGTTGGCATGCTTCTGGAGTCTTGTGTCCCTTCTCCGCTGAGTCTTCCCTTGGGGTTGGGCTGTCCACATGCACAGTGGCCTGCCAGCACTTGGGAGGGGAGCATGCGCAGTGTGTTTACTGGAGTTGGACGCATGCTCACTTGAGGCGTTCTTCCCTTACCAGCTGAATGTTCCTAGAAGGTTACAGACCAGTTAAACTCCACCGTTTTGCTTCTCAGTGTGCATGCTTGAGCCCACTCACTCACCTCCTGAGATCGTATTGGGAAACTGCTGACCACCAGTTTTAGGTGTTTTCTATTTACTGGGAGACGGCCTTTCCCTGGTGCTGACTGTGACCAATTATTATTTTAGAGAGACACTTTAATAACCGCCTGATGCTCGCCTGACATTCCTGGTGGGGCTGGGGAGAGCCTTTCCTGCCTTGCTCATGCCTGACTAGCTACCTACTGTAACAATAACTGAACTCTTTCTACCGATTTCCAGTGAGAAAATCTATGCATCTATCTATGACCTGCAAGCCCCCACTTTGAAGTGTGTCACCTTTCCTGGCTGAACCAATGTCCATCTTACATGTATTGAGGGGTGTCTTATGTCTCCCTAAAATGCATAAAGCCAATCTGTAACTCAACAACCCTGAGCACATGTTCTCAGGATCTCCTGAGGGCTGTGCTATGGGCCAGTAGTCACTCATATTTGGCTCAGAATAAATATCTTAGAATAGTTTACAGAGTTTGACCCTTTTCATCAGCAGAGGCATACACTCTTGCTATGGGATGTTAACCGAAGCTAATGGAAATAATGGTGTCCAAAAGAGTTCCGTGATGAAACATAAATGGTTCATGTAGGACCTGCTACCTGGGGAATGCAAAGATAATATACAAGGAGGGAGCTTCTTTTTCCTCTTCAGACTGACTCTGTAACTATGTGAGAAGATTTTTGCCTTCCAAAGTTATTAGTGTGTTCATTTTTATCTCTTAGGAAAAAAGTGGCAAAGTTGGAGATGGTGTACACTTTCCTTTATTGCTTGACTGAGGTTAAAAATTTGGCCAGGCATGGTGGCTCACTCCTGTAATCATAGCATTTTGAGAGCCCAAGGCCAAAGATAGCTTGAGCCAAGAAGTTCAAGAGCAGCCTGGGCAGCATAGCGAGACCTTGTCTCTACAAAAAATAAAAAAATTAGCTGGGTGTGGTGGTGAACACCTGTAATCACATCTACTTGGGGGGCTGAGGTGGGAGGATTGCTTGAGCTCAGGAGCTGGAGGTTGCAGTGAGCCAAGATTATACCACTGCACTCCAGCCTGGGCAACCAAGCGAGATGCTGTCTCAAAACAACAACAACAACAACAACAAAAAGAACAACAAAAAACAAAAAAAACTTGTATTCTATTGTCACCCATCAGATTATTTTTAACTAATTTTATTTTAATCACTTACTGTTGAGTCACCTCTGAGATTTTCTATTCCAGTGGCATCCTTATAAAATGAAGCTTCCTTGTCAACTGCACTCGTGATAACACCGAGCTTCTGCTAAGAAAAAGCAAATGCAGAACTCTGTATAACCTATCTCCCATGACAGGGTCTATGCCTCGCTGTATTTAAGCATTCATTTTAGTTTTCAGCAATGTAGTACTTTCACCTACATTTTGTCAAATTCAAACACTTGCAATACTTCATTTATTTTTTCTGCATGTCCTTCATATTTTGGCTTTGCTAGTCCACTTTGGCCAAAAAGCTTTGATTCTTTAAGTATAGGCCTAAATATCCTATCTTAAGCATGGGTGTAATTTTCTTCTATTACCAACAGAGGTTCTTTTATAGTTTTTGAAATCACTGATTAAAAAGAAACAGCTCAAATTATATTCTACTGTAAAAATGATACATTCAGCCTGGGCACGGTCAGTCACATCTGTAATCACAACACGTTGGGAGGCTGAGGCAGGAGGATCACTTGAGTCCAGGAGTTGAGGCTGCAGTGAGCTGTGATCACACCATTGCACTCTAGTGTGGGTGACAGTGAGACCCTGTCTCAAAAAAAAAAAAAAAGATACATTCAAAGAAGTCAAAATAAAACAGTATAAAACCTATCTCCCTGATTGCAGCTACCTTGTTTTATGCATACGCCTGCAATCCTTTTACACCTATCACACACTAAAAATGTTTTACAGTTATTGTTATTGCACACAGAAGGCATCTAGGAATGTTTTAAAGAACCTGTCTCTCTGAAGTTCATCCTGCTTATCTAACTTGTCTATCAAGGAAATTATTTTCTTGATTATTATTGCTGAGAAAGACTGGGTGAGGTCGCTACCCCAGAATTAGCAGATGCAAATCAGGAGGAAGTGAACAGGCTGCAAATTAGCAAGTTCTGGCATGGGGTGAGGCAATGGCAGAAAATCGGTTTCCTGGGAACTATGCCCAGGAACTAGCCTGACATTGTGAGAAAGCTCCCAACATTCATAATGAGTTGCATATTAAATTCCAGGGGAGGGCACTGTGGGTAAGATGGACCACATTTGGAAATACACTTTTTCAGACGTTTTATTTAGGGAGAATTTCTGACATGTCCTCCGATAATCTGAACTTCCTTGATTTGCAGTTGTACATTGAGAGATCATTTCTTGGTCAAAATAAATGTTCAGCAGGTGTGAATGCTGTATCCACAACTTTTTTTTTTTTTTTTTGAGACAGTCTCACTCTGTTGCCTGGGGTGAAGTACAGTGGTGGGATCTCAGCTCACTACAACCTCTGCCTCCTGAATTCAAGCAATTCTAGTGCCTCAGCCTCCCGAGTAGCTGGGATTACAGGCATGTGCCACCATGCCTGGCTAATTACAACTTAATTTTTAAATTTGGGCAGATTTACAAAACTATCAAGCTATTACCCTGCAGCATCCTTAGCCCTAAGCTTGTCACTACTTGTAATGTATTTTTATTTTATTTATTTATTTTTTGAGACAGAGTTTCACTCTTGTTGCCCAGGCTGGGGTGCAGTGGCATGATCGCGGCTCACTGCAACCTCCACCTCCTGAGTTCAAGCGATTCTCTTGCCTCAGCCTTCCGGACCACAGGTGCATGCCACCACGCCTGGGTAAATTTTTTTTTTTTTTTGAGATGGAGTTTCGTTCTTGTCATTCAGGCTAGAGTGCAATGGTGCGATCTTGGCTCACTGCAACCTCCACCTCCCAGGTTCAAGCGATTCTCCTGCCTCAGCCTCCCAAGTAGCTGGGATTACAGGCATGTGCCACTACGCCTGGCTAATATGTTTTGTATTTAGTAGAGACAGGGTTTCACCATATTGGTCGGGCTGGTCTTGAACTCCTGACCTCAGGTGATCTACCCACTTCAGCCTCCCAAAAGTGCTGGGATTACAGGCATGAGCCACCACATCCAGCCAAAACTGCACTTCAAATCCAATCTTTGGCTGGGCGCAGTGACTCATGCCTGTAATCCCAGCACTTTGGGAGGCCAAGACGGGCAGATCACCTGAGGTCAGGAGTTCGAGACCAGCCTGAACAACATGGAGAAACCCCGTCTCTACTAAAAATACATAATTAGCCGAGCATGGTGGCACATGCCTGTAATCCCAGCTACTCGGAAGGCTGAGGCAAGAGTATCACTTGAACCTGGGAGGCGGAGGTCACAGTGAGCCCAGATCGCGCCACTGCACTCCAGCCTGGGCAACAAGAGCAAAACTCCGTTTCAAAAAAAAAAAAAAAAAAGAAAAAAATCTAATATTGTCCCCAATTCCTACTTTTGGGAGTAAACTATGCCTATTTCAAACTATTGCTGGACAAGATTGCCTGGTTTCTGCTTCCCCTTATCCCTCTTGTTCAAGTCAACCAGTCAGGAAATATAAAGAATGATCAAGGAAACCTCCAAGTTAACACAGAAATACGTATATATGGTGAATGCTGTCTGCAGACAGCTTATGGCCCCATGGTACTAGCCGTCATAGCACATGGCAAAGTTGTCCTATTGACTCTGCTGTCAGCCCCTGCGTGGAAGACCAAATAAAGGTGCTGGGACAGAAGGATGAAAAGGAATCCTAGGATAAATATCTCATCTTCATCGTCCCTGGGTTGGATAATTCTGAGGGTCTGTCGTTGAATCTCAGTGTTTCTGCACAGGACTCAGCTTCAATAGCCCAGTGGCAAGCTGCTTCATAAGTACAACCTCTACTGGCTTCCTGCCTTTCCCTGTCTCTCTTCCTCTTTCCCTGACCAATGCTCCCTCAATTACCTCCCTAATAACCTACTTGGACTTAAGGTTTGAAAAAGAAATGCGGCATCATTCTTTTTGTCTTAAATTTTTAATTAAAAAAAATTTTTTTTCGAGATGGGATCTTGCTCTGTTGCCCGGGCTGTAGAACAGTGGTGGAATTACGATACGGCTCATTGCAGCCTCAAACCCTTTGGCTGAAGCAATCCTCCCACCTCAGCCTCCTGAGTAACTGGGACCACAGGTGTGTGCCACCGTGCCTGGATAATTTTTGTAAAATATTTTTTGTAGAGACAGGGTCTCACTAGTTGCCCAGGCTGGTCTCAAACTCCCAGGCTCAATCAATCTGCCTGTCTCAACCTCCCAAGGTGTTGGGATTACAGGCGTGAGCCACTGCGCCGGGTCGCAGCATCATTCCTATTTTTTTTTTTTTGGAAATGAAGTTCCCTCTGTCACCCAGGCTGGAGCACAGTGGCGCTATCTCGGCTCACTGCAACCTCTGCCTCCCGGGTTCAAGTGATTCTCCTGTCTCAGCCTCCTGAGTAGTTGGGATTACAGTCATGTGCCACCACACCTGGCTAATTTTTATATTTTTAGTAGAGACGGGGTTTCGCCCTGTTGGCCAGGCTGGTCTCGAACTCCTGGGCTCAAGCCATCTGCTTGCCTCAACTCCCAAAGTGGTGGGATTCCAGGCGTGAGCCAGCACTCCTGGACGAAGCATCATTCTTAATTTCAATGTCTAGTCTAGACATTTAAAAGAATTGAACATATTGGATCGTATCAAAACAACATCTTGTTGACGAGAATGACCCTCTCCACCCAACCTGAAACAGATGGAGGCAGTGCTGACTTTATCTCAAATCTTAAACAAAATCTGCTTCACTCAATTTTCTTGTAGACAGGCCGACTGCTTTATTAGAAAACGGGAGAACATTGATCTTTTTCTATGATTCTCTTCCGATCACCCTAGGTAGAATTCCTTTCACTTTCTAACCTGTGTCTGTTTCAGCCCAGGATACATTAAGCTTGTTGTCTGTGACACTTTATTGAACTTTTTAATAGCCACGACTGACACTGATCCTCTGTGCTGAGAGAGGAGCTATTCTGATTCCATTCATTGTGACTCCAAAGTCTACCCTGGAAGTCAGATGCTCAGGTGGGATTTTATAAATATTCCATGAACAAATGAACTTTGGCTTTGGGGTAAAAGAGTGGGTTGCCCATCATTTGATAGATCCCTGGATATTTTTTCATAAAAAACACCCTAGCAGGTTGCTTATTGCAAAATGACATGTGTCATATCTTCTCTGGAGCTGAATATTGTTAAGCAAAATTTATATTAATGAGAAGCAAAAAACAGTTTGTTTGTTTTGCTTTGCTTCAGCAAGAATTATCTGTTGCATCAGAAATGCAGGGAGCACTTTTGCTCTTTATTAGCGTTTTTTTCCCCAGAAACTCTGACATTACTAGGACACTTGGTCATCTGTGATCTGCTTAAAAGCTCCCTTCAGCTCCTGGAAGAGTGGGTGGTTCTGATTCTCTTTCGGTGAGATGGTTTATGGAGCCCTCTTCATCCCATAATTCTGAAGAGTAACAGGCAGAACGTCTTATTAGGGGGCAGCTGAAATCGTCTAGGGAATGTGGCTAGGGAGTGTCGTCATCTTTACATCAAAGGCTATGCACAGATAACACGCCAATCCTGATTTCACCCATGAGAAAAGTGAACTCCAAGAATTTCAGGAATGTAGACGTGTCGATGATAAACATTGCATTTATTACAATTTCACTTTATTTCCTAGAAGAGGGGACATTATATTTCCTGGCCAGATGCTACCCTTTGAAAGAAATGCAAACTTTGATAAAATAGACATGCTATCAATTTCCTTAGGGGAGCTTTCTCTTCACTGGGTCACTATACCCAGCATGACAATAAAGTCTGCCATGTGTTTCTTGTCCTACTGGAAAAAAATACATAGAAAAGCTATGCACAAGGACTGTATTAAGATTCATCTATGTCTTTCAGAGATGGCAGGCAAGTGCCATTTCTGAACAATTTGGGTGAAGTCAGACACATGCACCTTACCCCGACAACCACTCAATGGACAGCAGAACATTGCAAATCATGACCTGTAATAGGACTGTCTTTGACTTACACAGCTCAGGAAACAACCCTTGGTTTGGTCAAAGGTTTGTTCCTTTTCATTTTGTGTTCTAGTGTTTTCTTTTCCTGCCCTTATGACAGTTGTGTGCAACGGCATTATTGCATTAAATAGACACGACTGATTAGGTAGCATGAACCATAGTTTAGAATTTGGCTAAGTGTGGCTATGTTACTGTTTGTTTTTTCTTTTTCTTTTTTTAGGAGATAGGGTCTTGCTGTGTTGCCCAGGCTGGAGTACAGTGGCTATTCAGACATGTGATTCCACCACTGATCAGCACGAGAGTTTTGACCTGCTGCATTTGTGACTTAGGATGGTTCACCAGGCCTTAGGCAGCCTGGTGGTCTTCTGCTCCTGGGAGGTCACCATGCTGGTGCTGAATGCAGTGCAGATACTTGATCAGCCTAGCGCACCATAGCCCAGAACTTCTGGGCCCAAGCCATCCCCCACTTCAGTCTCCGGAGTAGCCGGGACCACAGGCAGGCTACTTGCTGTTTTTGTCAACATAAAAGGGAGTCAGAAAAGGCAGAACATATCAAGATCAGTAAATCTAGGCTGGGCCTGATGGCTCACACCTATAATCACAGTGCTTCATGAGGCCAAGGCAGGAGGATTCTTTGAGGCCAGGAGTTCAAAACCAGCCTGGGCAATATAGGGAGACCTTGTCTCTACAAAAAAATAGAAAATAAAGAAATTACCCAGGTGCAGTGGTGCATGCCTGTAGTTCCAGCCACTCCAGAGGCTGAGACTGGAGGATCTTTCGAGCTTAGGAGGCTGAGGCTGCAGCGAGCTCTTATCACACCAGTGCACTCCAGCTTGGGTGACAGAATGAGACCCTGTCTCTAAAAGAAAAAGAAAAAAAGAGATTAGTAAATTCTTTAGAAACCAAGATTTTACCACGAGCAGTTGCACGAAGGTGGAAAACCTTTCTGTGATTATAAGTAGGGATTCTGAAAGAAGTCCTCAAAGTGAATACTTATTCCATGGAGAAACAGAATGAATTGAGAGAGTCCTGGAAGCTGGGAGGAGAGGAATCTGTAGAAAGCAGAGTCACTTAACTAATTCACCACTGAGACTGCAAACCGATGGTCATGGAGCTGCCATGGGAATCTGAATTACAGTCACTTTTATTCTTTGTATTTTATTGTTTGGGTTGAAAATGCGGCCAGGCACGGTGGCTCATGCTTGTAATTCCAGCACTTTGGGAGGCTGGGGTGGGTGGATCACCTGAGATCAGGAGTTTGAGACCAGCCTGACCAACATGGTGAAACCCCATCTCTACTAAAAATACAAAAATTGGGATTCCATTCCAAGATGGCCAAATAGAAACAGCTCCGGTCTATAGCTCCCAGCGTGATCAACACAGAAAACGGGTGATTTCTGCATTTCCAACTGAGGTATCTTGTTCATCTAATTGGGACTGGTTGGACAGTGGGTGCGGCCCACAGAGGGCAAGTCGAAACAGGGCAGGGCATTGCCGCACCTGGGAAGTGTCAGAGGATTTCCCTTTCCTAGCCAAGGAAGCTGTGACAGACTGTACCTGGAAAATTGGGACACTCTCGCCCACATACTGCACTTTTCCAATGGTCTTAGCAAAGAGCACACCAGGAGATTATATCCTGCACATGGCTCGGCAGTTCCCACGCCCACAGAGCCTTGCTCACTGCTAGCACAGCAGTCTAAGATCGAACTGTGAGGCAGCAGCCTGGCTGGGGGGGTGAGCATCCAACATTGCTGAGGCTTGAGTAGGTAAACAATGTGGCCAGGGAAGCTCGAACTGGGCAGAGCCCACTGCAGCTCAGCAAGGCCTACTGCCTCTGTAGATTCCACCTCTGGGAGCAGGGTATAGCTGAACAAAAGGCAGCAGAAACTTCTGCAGACTTAAACGTCCCTGTCTGACAGCTCTGAAGAGAGCAGTGGTGCTCCCAGCATGGTGTTTGAGCTCTGAGAATGGACAGACTGCCTCCTCAAGTGGGTCCTTGACCCCCTTGTAGCCTAACTGGGAGACACCTCCCAGTAGGGGCCAACTGACAACTCATACAGGTGGTGCCCCTCTGGGACAAAGCTTCCAGAGGAAGGATCAGGCAGCAATATTTGCTGTTCTGCAGCCTCCACTGGTGATATCCAGGCAAACAGGGTCTGGAGTGGACCTCCAGCACACTCCAACAGACCTGCAGGTGAGGGACCTGACTGTCAGAAGGAAAACTAACAAACAGAAAGGAATAGCATCAACATCAACAAAAAGGACATCCACAGCAAAACTCCATCTGTAGGTCACCAGCATCAAAGACAAAAGGTAGGTAAAACCACAAAGATGGAGAGAAACCAGAGCAGAAAAGCTGAAAATTCTAAAAACCAGAGTGCCTCTTCTCCTCCAAAGGGTTGCAGATCCTCATGAGCAACGGAACAAAGCTGGATGGAGAATGACTTTGACGAGCTGACAGTAGTAGGCTTCAGAAGGTCGGTAATAACAAACTTCTCCGAGCTAAAGGAAACATTCAAACCCATCGCAAGGACTCTAAAAACCTTGAAAAAAGATTAGACGAACAGCTAACTAGAATAAATAGTGTAGAGAAGACCTTAAATGACCTGATGGAGCTGAAAACCACGGCATAAGAACTACGTGATTCATGCCTAAGCTTCAATAGCCGATTCAATCAAGTGGAAGAAAGGGTATCAGTGATTGAAGATCAAATGAATGAAATAAAGTGATAAGAGAAGTTTAGAGAAAAAAGAGTAAAAAGAAATGAACAAAGCCTCCAAGAAATATGGGACTATGTGAAAAGACCAAATCTACGTCTGATTGGTGTACCTGAAAGTGACAGGGAGAATGGAACCAAGTTGGAAAACACTCATCAGGATATTATCCAGGAGAACTTCCCCAACCTAGCAAGGCAGGCCATCATTCAAATTCAGGAAATACAGAGAAAGCCGCAAAGATACTCCTCGAGAAGACACATAATTGTCAGATTCACCAAAGTTGAAATGAAGGAAAAAATGGTAAGGGCAGCCAGAGAGAAAGGTCGGGTTACCTACAAAGGGAAGCCCATCAGACTAACAGTGGATCTCTCGGCAGAAACTCTACAAGCCAGAAGAGAGTGGGGGCCAATGTTCCACATTCTTAAAGAAAAGAATTTTCAATCCAGAATTTCATATCCAGCCAAACTATGCTTCACAAGTGAAGGAGAAATAAAATCCTTTACAGACAAGCAAATGCTGAGAGATTTTGTCACCACCAGGCCTGCCCTACGAGAGCTCCTGGAGGAAGCACTAAACATGGAAAGGAACAACCAGTACCAGCCACTGCAAAAACATGCCAAATTGTAAAGACCATCGATGCTAGGAAGAAACTGCATCAACTAACGAGCAAAATAACCAGCTAACATCATAATGACAGGATCAAATTCACACATAACAATATTAACCTTAAATGTAAATGGGTTAACTGCCCTGATTAAAAGACACAGACTGGCAAATTGGATAGAGTCAAGACCCAACAGTGTGCTGTATTCAGGAGACCCATCTCATGTGCAGAGACACATGTAGGCTCAAAATAAAGGGATGGAGGAAGATCTACCAAGCAAATGGAAAGCAAAAAAAAGCAGAGGTTACAATCCTAGTCTCTGATAAAACAGACCTTAAACCAACAGAGATCAAAAGAGAGAAAGAAGGCCGTTACATAATGGTAAAGGGATCAATTCAACAAGAAGACCTAACTATCCTAAATATATATGCACCCAATACAGGAGCACCCAGATTCATAAAGGGAGTCCTTAGAGACCTACAAAGAGACTTAGACTTCCACACAATAATAACGGGAGACTTTAACACCCCACTGTCAATATTAGACAGATCAACGAGACAGAAGGTTAACAAGGATATCCAGTACTTGAATTCAGCTCTGCACCAAGTGGACCTAATAGACATCTACAGAACTCTCCACCCCAAATCAACAGAATATACATTCTTCTCGGCACCACATCACACTTATTCAAAAATTGACCACATAGTTGGAAGTAAAGCACTCCTCAGCAAATGTAAAAGAACAGAAATCACAACAAACTGTCTCTCAGACCACAGTGCAATCAAATTAGAACTCAGGATTAAGAAACTCACTCAAAACTGCTCAACTACATGGAAACTGAACAACCTGCTCCTGAATGACTACTGGGTAAATAACGAAATGAAGGCAGAAATAAATATGTTCTTTGAAATCAATGAGAACAAAGACACAACATACCAGAATCTCTGGGACACATTTAAAGCAGTGTGTAGAGGGAAATTTATAGCACTAAATGCCCACAGAAGAAAGCAGGAAAGATCTAAAATCAACACCCTAACATCACAATGAAAAGAACTAGAGAAGCAAGAGCAAACACATTCAAAATCTAGCAGAAGGCAAGAAATAACTAAGATCAGGGCAGAGCTGAAGGAGATAGAGACACAAAAAACCCTTCAAAAAAATCAATGAATCCAGGAGCTGGTTTTTTGAAAAGATCAACAAAACTGATAGGCCGCTAACAACACTAATGAAGAAGAAAAGAGAGAAGAATCAAATAGATGCAATAAAAAATGATAAAGGGGATATCACCACCAATCCCACAGAAATACAAACTACCATCAGAGAATACTATAAACACCTCTATGCAAATGAACTAGAAAATCTAGAAGAAATGGATAAATTCCCGGACACATACACCCTCCCAAGACTAAACCAGGAAGAAATTGAACCTCTGAATAGACCAATAACAGGCTCTGAAATTGAGGCAATAATTAATAGCCTACCAACCAAAAAAAGTCCAGGACCAGATGGATTCACAGCCAAATTCTACCAGAGGTACAAAGAGGAGCTGGTACCATTACTTCTGAAACTATTCCAATCAATAGAAAAAGAGGGAATCCTCCCTAACTCATTTTATGAGGCCAACATCATCCTGATACCAAAGCCTGGCAGAGACACAACAAAAAAGGAGAATTTTAGATCAATATCCCTGATGAACATCAGTGCAAAAATCCTCAATAAAATACTGGCAAACCAAATCCAGCAGCACATCGAAAAGCTTATCCATCATGGTCAAGTTGGCTTCATCCCTGGGATGCAAGGCTGGTTCAACATATGCAAATCAGTAAACATAATCCATCACATAAACAGAACCATCAACAAAAACCACATGATTATCTCAATAGATGCAGAAAAGGCCTTTGATAAAATTCAGCAGCCTTTCATGCTAAAAACTCTCAATAAACTAGGTATTGATGGGACGTATCTCAAAATAATAAGAGCTATTTATGACAAACTCACAGCCAATATCATACTGAATGGGCAAAAACTGGAAGCATTCCCTTTGAAAACTGGCACAAGACAGGGATGCTCTCTTTCACCACTCCTATTCAACATAGTGTTGGAAGTTCTGGTCAGGGCAATCAGGCAAGAGAAAGAAATAAAGGGTATTCAATTAGGAAAAGAGGAAGTCGAATTGTCCCTGTTTGCAGATGACATGATTGTATATTTAGAAAACCCCATCGTCTCAGCCCAAAATCTCCTTAAGCTGATAAGCAACTTCAGCAGAGTCTCAGGATACAAAATCAATGTGCAAAAATCACAAGCATTCCTGTACACCAATAACAGACAAACAGACAGCCAAATCATGAGTGAACTCCCATTCACAATTGCTACAAAGAGAATAAAATACCTAGGAATCCAACTTACAAGGGATGTGAAGGACCTCTTCAAGGAGAACTACAAACCACTGCTCAACGAAATAAAATGACACAAACAAATGGAAGAACATTCCATGCTCATGGATAGGAAGAATCAATATTGTGAAAATGGCCATACTGCCCAAGGTAATTTATAGATTCAATGTCATCTCCATCAAGCTACCAATGACTTTCTTCACAGAACTGGAAAAAACTACTTTAAAGTTCATATGGCACCAAAAAAGAGCCCGCATCGCCAAGTCAATCCTAAGCCAAAAGAACAAAGCTGGAGGCATCACGCTACCTGACTTCAAACTATACTACAAGGCTACAGTAACCGAAACAGCATGGTACTCATACCAAAACAGAGATATAGACCAATGGAACAGAACAGAGGCCTCAGAAATAACACCATACATCTACCACCATCTGATCTTTGACAAACCTGACAAAAACCAGAAATGGGGAAAAGATTCCCTATTTAATAAATGGTGCTGGGAAAACTGGCTAGTCATATGTAGAAAGTTGAAACTGGATCCCTTCCTTACACTTTATACAAAATTAATTCAAGATGGATTAAAGACTTAAATGTTACACCTAAAACCATAAAAACCCTAGAAGAAAACCTAGGCAATACCATTCAGGACATAGGCATGGGCAAGGACTTCATGACTAAAACAACAAAAGCAGTGGCAACAAAAGCCAAAATAGACAAATGGGATCTAATTAAACTAAAGAGCTTCTGCACAGCAAAAGAAACTACCATCTGAGTGAACAGGCAACCTACAGAATGGGAGAAAATTTTTGCAGTGTACCCATCTGACAAAGGGCCAATATCCAAAATCTACAAAGAACATAAACAAATTTACAAGAAAAAAACAAACAACCCCATCAAAAATTGGGCAAAGGATATGAATAGACACTTCTCAAAAGAAGACATTTATGCAGCCAAAAGACACATGAAAAAAATGCTCACCATCACTGGCCATCAGAGAAATGCAAATCAAAACCACAGTGAGATACCATCTCACACCAGTTAGAATGGCGATCATTAAAAAGTCAGGAAACAACAGATCCTGGAGAGGATGTGGAGAAATAGGAACACTTTTACACTGTTGGTGGGAGTGTAAACTAGTTCAACCATTGTGGAAGACAGTGTGGCAATTCCTCAAGGATCTAGAGCTAGCAATACCATTTGACCCAGTAATCCCATTACTGGGTATATACCCAAAGCATTATAAATCATGCTGCTATCAAGACATATGCACACTATTCACAATAGCAAAGACTTGGAACCAACCCAAATGTCCATCAATGATAGACTGGATTAAGAAAACCTGGCACATAGACACCATGGAATACTATGCAGCCATAAAAAATGATAAGTTAATGTCCTTTGCAGGGACATGGATGAAGCTGGAAACCATCATTCTGAGCAAACTATCACAAGGACAGAAAACCAAACACTGCATGTTCTCACTCATAGGTGGTAATTGAACAATGAGAACACTTGGACACAGGGTGGGGGACATCACACACCGGGCCTGTTGTGGGGTGGGGGGTGGGGGGAAGGATAGCACTGGGAGAGATACCTAATGTAAATGACGGGTTGATGGATGCAGCGGGCCAGCATGGCACATGTATACCTATGTAACGAGCCTGCACGTTGTGCACATGTACCCTAGAACTTAAAGTATAATAAAAATAAATAAATAAATAAATAAATAAATAAATAAATAAATAAAATAAAATCAGGAGAAAAAAAAATTGGCCAGTCATGGTGGCAGGTGCCTGTAATTCCAGCTACTCAGGAGGCCGAGACAGGAAAATCGTTTAAGACCAGGAGGCAGAGATTTTAGTGAGCTGAGATCGTGCTGCTGCACTCCAGCTTCGGCAACAGAGTGAGACTCTGTCTCAAAAAAAAAAAAAAAAATGCACATGCCCTTTATATGTAAATTTTCATTTTAGGGAATAAGTTCACATCTTCTTAACATATATTATTTTGGTGTTTTTAGACAATTCCAGTTCAAAATTCCTCTCCAGGTACATTTACCTGAAGAAATCTGCATCTCTGGTCTGATGCAAGATCTGGTTTCCAGGCTGGGCGCAGTGGCTCTCGCCTATAATCCCAGCACTTTGGGAGGCCGAGATGGGAGGATTGCTTGAGCCCAGGAGTTTGAGACCAGCCTGGGCAACATAGTGAGATTATGTAAAAATACAAAAATTATCCATGGACTAGTGGGTGCCTGTAGTCCCAGCTATTCGGGAGGCTGAAGCAGGAGGATCACTCGAGCCTGGAAGTCGAGGCTGCAGTGAGCTGTGATCACCATAATTTTACTCCAGCCTGGGTAACAGAGAGACAACCAGTCTCAAAAACAAAACAAAACAAAATCTGGTTTCTAGAGTTTATAGAATCATACAACAGCATGTTTCATGGAGCGTTCCATCTCACAAGGTGGTGTTTGGTTTAGAGAGGGTTATGTATGCCCTCTGATATTCTCAAATCTTTATTTAAAATGCTGGGAGAGTTGCTATCTGGCTTTGCATCAGTGTTTAATATTATTAAGATATAAAGACAGGGAAGACCTTCCATTTCCCTCCCACGTCCCCACCACCTTTAATTGGGAGCACAGATGTCCCTGAGGCACTGCTATAGACCATGAGGTCACCACAACACAAGGGACATCAAATGGGATTGCTCTGGCTCAAAACAGCCAGTCTTAATTCTGGTGCGATGAATGGCTTTTGTGGTTGTCCCAGATAAGAACATTCAGCGTCAGCAAGAAAGGCTGTAGGTATTTGGCTGAATGTAATGTTTTGTTGTTGATGTGCTGTTGTTTTTCTTTTCCTGGGCGTGTAGTAGGAGTTACAAATGCGGGCTGCAGATTAGCAACGGGAACCATCTGGGTGAGCCTAGCAGGGACCAGCCCTCCCATGGGAGAGAGAGGTGACACGGAGCGGCTAATGCTTTCGTAATGATTCAAGGCAGCTGCCAAAAGAGGCAGAGCCTTTGCAGAACAGCCTGTCTGTTCTGCTCCTAGACATTAGAGAGATAATACGGCTGATAGGTGAGTTGGGGAAGGCTTGTTTGGGCACATTTTCTCAGCCTGTTTTTTTTTTTAACCTCTGGTAGAAACGGGCATAGTCGAAAGATCCATTGACCTATTGTATTCCGAAACTCAATGGATCATCAGCTTAGGCACTGAGAAATGGATTCCAAACCAATTTTAGTGTGAGCAAGTTTCTCTCCTTTCTGTTACTCTCATACCCTTTCTTCTTTCTTCCCTCCCTCCCTCTCTTCCTTTTTCTTTCTTAACCAAGAATGTGTGTGTGTGTGTGAGTGTGCGTGCGTGTGTGTCTGTGTAGTGTGTATAGTATGTGACCAGAGTATCCATGCTTTGGAACAAAATGAATTTAAGGAGGAATGCGTTTGTATTTTGTCCTTAGTGTTATTTTAAGGTACAAATATGGGTAATAACTTGCGGACTACAGATGGGCTTTTCTTTCATCGTAATGCATTTGGCTGTCATATCCCTTAGTCCTAACCCCTCTGCCACTGCCAACTAAATATAACCATTAGTCATTCAGTGGTTTCTGCATTTTGCAGTCAAAAAAGAGGGAGCTCATTTTGATTAATTGCCTCTTTCCTTATTCAGGACACAGAAGCTTTCTGAGTTTAAACTTTTAGGCTTGGCAGGACATTGAGACAATGCTCTTGGGCCAGCATGTTTCAGGGCAGGTTTTGCCACTGAGACAATTCATCCAAGAGCCCCAGGACTTGGGGCAGCAGGAGTTCTTTTAAAAATGGGCCAAAAGACGGGCAGAGCACTTGAGGTCAGCAGTTCAGGACCAGCCTGGCCAACATGCTGAAACCCCATCTCTACTAAAAATACAAGAATTAGCCGGGCGTGGTGGTGCACGCCTGTAGTCCCCACTACTCAGGAGGCTGAGGCAGGAGAATGGCTTGAACCCGGGAGGCAGAGGTTGCAGTGAGCTGAGATTGCACCACTGCACTCCAGCCTGGGTGACAGCCAGACTCCGGCTCAAAAAAAAAAAAAAGGTCAAAAGAATGAACTCATTGAAAGTTCAGGATTTGTGCAGTAGTGGCCTTGGAAAATCAATTTTAAAATGTCGGAATTAGGGATATGGCTCACAAGTCTAGTGAGAATTTCATGCTGGGAACTAATTTAATTGACACATGAATGATACTTTTTTTTTTTTCTTTTTGGTCTTTTAAATCATGTGTGTGTCTTCTGCCAAAGACAACAAGAAGGTATTCCAAGCTGCACAATGAGGCCCAGGTAGGTAAAGCCGTATACTGCATTGTGAGCACATTGAATCTAATGTATAATTCTGTGTATTTGTGAATCCAGCCTTATAGGTAGAGGCATTTAATATCATCTGCCTTTTTTTCTTTTTTCTTTTTCTTTTCTTGTAACCTACTATGAGTCAACATGCTGTCTTTATATGGCTGGCCATAAGATGTCTAAGTTCATTCTCTCGACTTAGTAAGTGTGTAAGTTTTTTAAAAAGGTAGGAGTTAGGCAATTGATAGAGATGTAAACTGTAAATTTCCAACAGATACATATGAGTTTATGTTTATTTTTATTTATTTTAGAGACAGGGTTTCACAGGGTTTTGCTCTGTCACCCAGGGTAGACGACAGTGGTGCAGTCATAGCTCACTGCAACCTCCAACTCCTGGGCTCAAGAGATCCTCCAGCCTCAGCCTCCAGAGTAGCTGGGACCTCAGGTGCTTATCACCATGCCCAGCTAATTTTTTATTTTTATTTTTTGTAGAGACAGGTTCTCATTTTGTTGCCCAGGTTGGTCTTGAACTCCTGGGCTCAAGGAATCCCCCCGCCTCAGCCTCTCAAAGTGCTGGGATTACAGGTGTGAGCCACCATTGTGCCCAGCCGTATACATGATTTTAAAGTATTGTAAAAATAGGAGGTGATAAAAAAATTCAACTAACTTTGCATAGATGAAAAGCATTTCTGTAACTTCGGGGATTTGGCCCACAGTCCTGAGCATGTAGCTTTTGCCTGCAAGACATTCTCAATCTTCAAGGAGATGTTTGCATACAGCAAAAAAATTATAATGTTCTGTGGCTGTCATTGTTTCAGAGTATTTACAAAGGACTCTGAGAGCCAATAGGGATGAACTCCTGTTTGTATTTTTTCTCTCAGAGGAGATATTTGAAGTGGGTTTTGAAACATGTATAGAGATGACATAGGAATTGAATCAATAATCCACATGTCCAATATTCATTACCTGATAACTGAGTAGGGATATGCTGAGAAGAGCGTCATGTGTTTCCTTAAGAAAATATGACCTCAGCTGGGACTGAGCAAAACTATGAAGTGGACTCAGGTGGTCCTCAGAGTCCACATTTCTTTCTTTTCCTCAATTCAGTTCTTTCCCCAACTTCCACTTTTCCTTTACTTGGTAATTCCTTATTTTATTTTATTTATTTATTTTTTTGCTTGTTTTTCTTTTCTCCAGCCAAAGCTGCTATTCTCACACTTTTTTTTCTTTTGAGGGTCTCGTCCTGTAGCCCAGGCTAGAGTGCAGTGGCGCAATCTCAGCTCACTGCAGGCTTGAACTCCTGAGCTCAAGCGATCCTCCCACCTCAGCCTCCAGAGTAGCTGGGACTACAGGCATGTACCACCACACCCAGTTCATTTTTACATTTTTTTGTAGGGATGGGGTCTCACTATGTTACCCAGGCTGGTGACGAACTGATTCTCCTGCCTCAGCCTCCCAAAGAGCTGGGATTACAGGTGTGAGCCACTGCAACCTGACTTTTTAAAAATTTGGAGTAATGATAAATTGCATGTATTTATTCTTTTTATATTATGAATATTTTATTTTTATTTATTTATTCTTTCTTTTTTAAATTCATTTTTCTTTTTAATTTTTTTCCTTTTTAAATTTCTTTTTCTTTTTTTATTGTCCCTTGAGTCAAAAAAGCTGACATATAAACATTGCATAGATTTATGGTGTACAACTTGATGTTTTGAAATACGCCTGCATTTTGGAATAGCTCAATTATGCTAATGCATGTTACCTCATCCACTTACCTATTTGTGATGAGAACACTTTGAGTAGATTTTATCAGTAATTTTCAACTCTAAAATACATTCTTATTAACTACAGTCAGCACAAGTACAATAGATTCTTTGAACTTATTTCTCCTGTCAAATTGAAATTTTGTATCCTTCGACCAGCATCTCCCCAACCCCTCCACTGGCCCCCCAGCTCCTAGCAGGCATCATTCTACCCTTTCCTTCTATGAGATCAACTTTTTGAGATTTCACATAGAAGTGAGATCATGTGGTATTGGTGTTTCTGTGCCAGGCTTATTTTCCTTAGCATAATGACCTCCAGGTTCATCCACGTTGTTGTAAATGACAGAATTTCATTCTTTTTTTAACGCTGAATAATATTCCACGGTGTATATGTACCGCATTTTCTTTATCCATTCATGCAATGATGGACACTGAGGTTGATTTCACAGTTTGGCCATTGTGAATAGTACTGTAAGGATCACACACACCCACACGCCCTTAAATTAGAATAAAAATTCTAATTTTAGAATGAAGTTAAGGTTAAATCCCTTACCCGTAGAGACTCATTTAAGTCCCTTAAATGAGGTTAAGTCCCTGGAAGAGAGAGTTAACCTCAGGAGTCTTATCGTCTCCGTCCTCTGCAATGATTTGCCTCTGAGTACATGTTTTCAGACTTCCCTCCTGGAAGGGCATCTACTTTAGCCTTTTAAAAAAATTTCAATAGTTTTTGGGGAGCAGGTGATGTTTGATTACATGGATAAGTTCTTTAGTGGTGATTTGTGAGATTTTGATGCACCCATCCCCTGAGCAGTGTACACTGCACACAATGTGCGGTCTTTGATCCCTCACTCCCCTCCCACCCTTTCCCTGAGTCCCCAAAGTCCATTGCGTCATTCTTATGCCTTTGCAGCCTCATAGCTTAGCTCCCACTTATGAGTGAGAACGTACAATGTTTGGTTTTCCATTCCTGAGTTACTTCACTTAGAATAATTGTCTCCAACTCCATCCAGGTTGCTGCAAATGACATTATTTTGTTCCTTTTTATGGCTGAGTAGTATTCCATGGTGTGTGTGTGTGTGTGTGTGTGTGTGTGTGTGTGTGTGTGTGTATGAATATGAAAATTGGATATGGATAGATAGATACCTGCAGATCTATACAGATAAAGAAGATGTGATATATATAGGTATCTACAGATCTATAGATATCAAGAGTGTCTCGCTCCAAGCACCAAGCACTGCTGCTGAATGGCAGCAGAAGTGCCCAAAGAAATGCACTCTTGGCTTCTCACTTTGTATACAATCTATAGCTATCTATCTCTATATATCACATTTTCTTTATCCACTCATTGATTGATGGGTATTTGGGCTGGTTCCACATTTTTGCAACTGCAAATTGTGCTGCTGTAAACATGCATGTGCAAGTGTCTTTTGTTGTTGTTGTTGTTGTTTTTGATGGAACCTCGGTCTGTCACCCAGGCTGGAGTGCAGTGGCACAATCTTGGCTCACTGCAACCTCCGCCTCCCGGGTTCAAGTGATTCTCCTGCCTCAGCCTCCCTAGCAGCTGGGATTACAGGAGTGTGCCACTACACTCGGCTAATTTTTGTACTTTTAGTAGACACAGAGTTTCACCATGTTGGCCAGGCTGGTCTCGAGCTCCTGACCTCAGGTGATCCACCTGCCTCGGCCTCCCAAAGTGCTGAGATTACAGGTGTGAGCCACCACACCCGGCCGCAAGTGTCTTTTATATATAATGCCTTCTTTTCCTCTGGGTAGATACCCAGGAGTGGGATTGCTGGATCAAATGG